>NC_138033.1:68236425-68698382 GCF_964106645.2 Podarcis pityusensis | reverse complement strand
GGTTGGATATTGGCGGCAGAGACATCACTGAGTACTTGAGGGAATTACTTCTGGAAAACAGGCAATACTTCAGAAATTTTCCCGAAGGGAACAACATTGTGGAGGACATCAAAGTGAAGTTGTGCTTCGTAGCCCTGGATGCCCACCATGAGCAGAACAAGAGGTCCGAGGACTACCCAAAGGAGTATGAACTTCCTGATGGCAACAGGATCAAAATTGGTGATGCTCTCTTCCTAGCTCCAGAGATCCTTTTCACACCCAGCAGCATTAAGAGAAGTGGGCAAGGCCTCCACAAAATGATTGCCAAGAGCATCAAAAAATGTGACCCCACCATCCGCAGCATGCTCTATAGCAACGTGTTTGCTCTCAGGAGGTTCCTCACTCTTTCCGGGATTAGACGAGAGGGTCTTTAAAGGGCTCGAAGCTCAAGTCCCTCAAGGGGTTCCCATAAAGGTCATAGCACCCCCAGATCGGTGGTTCTCAACATGGATCGGGGCCTCCATCATTACATCCCTGAGCAGCTTCAAGCAAATGTGGGTCACTGCTTCGGACTACAGAGAGTTTGGACCAAATGTTGTCCAGAGAAGATGCTATTAAGGAGGACTTGCGATTTTGCATCACATACTATACCTGTAAACAACCATCAACAGCTACAGCTACTTTAAAGCAATGCATTCACCTCTTTCAGAGGTTGAAATAAAAATGCCTTTGCAGGTTCTAACAAGTCACATGAGGTTTGTGTCAATCATTTCCTTGCCCAGTTGCCTTAAATATGGCTTGATTCTTCGTGGTCCTACCAGGGATGGGGTAGAAATTCATTCAGTCCACATTCTGCTGTGGACCTACCTAATTTGCTCACCTTGAATCCAATATGTGAACTAAAATGCAGCTCTCCTTTGAAATCCTCATTTCTTGGACCGTTGTGTTGCATTCTCCAACTCAAAAAAGGTATGCAAAAAGAATATTAGGAAAGTGTGATACAGAAAAATGTATATATTACTGAAACAACATGTGAAGATGCATTGTGTTAGAGGACATTGCTTCCAAAAGATGATGATGATTATTATCTATTAAATTTATTAGTCTTTTTTTTTTTTGCCATTGCAACTCAAAGCAACTTACAATATTTTAAGCAAAAAATAAATTCAAACATACGTACATTGAAAATCTAAATGAAAATACTTTTTTAAAAAAATAGATTAAAACATCCCACCCACCCAAGAAAGCCATAGATAATTTGCCTGGTGCCTAAAGTTATATAATGATGGCAACCAGGTGAGCCTCCTTGGGGGGAGCATTCCACAAACGGAGCCACCACTGAAAAGGCCCATTTTCGTGTTGCCACCCTCCACACCTCTTGCACATTTATTAGGAGAAAAGCATGCAAAAATGAGCATTTGGGGTGAACTTGTTCTTCATTTTTTAAAAAGCAAAGTGTTGTGGGAATATGTCAAACTGAACTAAAGAATGGGAAAAAGAAAAACTGATAGAATCTCCCACCCCTAAGACCTTGAGTGGTCTGGGAATCCGACCTTGGAATGTGGTGATCATTCTTCCCTACTGCTCCCAGGAAAGAGTTTGGGTTCCTCTGCCCTTTGAATATCTCAAAAAGGCAGCCATATTAATGTTTGGGAAAGGAGAACTGACTTGTGCATGTGGCCCTGAACTGCAGCACAATGGTGGAGAGCCTATGAACCCTCCAGCTGTTGTTGTCCTCCATCTCCCAGCAGCCCTAGCTAGCATAGCACATGGTCATAGCACATGTAGTCCAACCACATCTGGAGGACTGCAGGTTCTCCATCCCCGATGTGCCATTATATCTGAATGAGACCAGTGCAGCTGGGTTGTGTCCAATGTTAGTCCTACTCCAATTTAACTTATGGGTTTTTATAGACATGGACAACTTAGGTTCATTAATTACAATGGGCTCATTCTTAGCTTTGTATCCTGCTTTGAAAGACAAGAGTCGTAATATCATTATAATGAGACTTAACTGGCGTACTAGGTGTGGAGAACTTCAGACTAAGGGCCAAACACCAGTGTGGTGTAGTGGTTAAGAGTGGTAGTCTCATAATCTGGGGAACCAGGTTCGCGTCTCCGCTCCTCCACATGCAGCTGCTAGGTGACCTTGGGCTAGTCACACTTCTTTGAAGTCTCTCAGCCCCACTCACCTCACAGAGTGTTTGTTGTGGGGGAGGAAGGGAAAGGAGAATGTTAGCCGCTTTGAGACTCCTTCGGGTAGTGATAAAGCGGGATATCAAATTCAAACTCCTCCTCCTCCTCCTCCTCCTCCTCCTTCTCCTCCTCTAGGCCCCTCAGACCTCTTGTCTTCAGAACTCTCACTAGGCCACACCCCCTTCTCCCCAGGCCACCCCCCTTCACTGGTCCTGTTTCACACCCTGTGTGTTTTGAATGGCTGGAAAATGTCGTTGAGGTCTGATAATGCATTGTCTGGATAGAGGCGTGTGTGACTGTGTGTAGAAACTAGCCTGTACAAAGGTAAAATTGGATTTGTGGCTCTCCCAATTTTGACTCTGGCCCCACCCAACTCGTGCATGTGTTCACCTCCCAAAGGTTGCACAGAGGTCCTGGGGCTCAAAAATGTTCCCTACTCCTAATACCATAAGTTTATCTGACCATAATATACATATCCTTTGGGAAAACATTGAACCAGATGCTCTTCATTTACAAATGAAATAATTTTTGGTTACATCTAACAAGGAGTCTGAATCATCACACTGATTTTAGGGATGGGTTTGTTTTGACCTTTAAAGTTGGTAGTAGCCAACTAAGTTCTTCTCAGAGTAAATGTATTGGAAATTGATGAACCCATATCATGACTTTGATTTCAATGGGTCTACCCTGAGTGGGATGAGCACTGGACACAACCCAAAAGGACATTTTCTTTATAATGCCTTTGCTTTGTAGGGTGAAATATAACTCTTCCACTGGTGTGCCATTTCACTGCCCCTTTTTGACATCACGATGCATTTCTGATGTCACCTTAATGACCACCTCCATGTGGGCTGAACAGTGAAGGCAAGAATGCAAACAACTGTGTTGTGTTAGTGAGAGCTTTCCAAGCTGGTGTGGGAATTTCACAAGGGGTAAGACAATGGTTCAGCCTCCATTCTTAACTGGGCATTTGTGAACAGAAAATCCTTCCTGATATTCCAGGCTGTCTGGGAGGCAGAGACACCATGGTTCCCCATGTCCATGGTGCTCTGAACCTTCCTTCTTGAGACGGGAATTGAAAAACGGCTGTTCATCAACTCTGAACACCCATTTCTGATGCTCTTTGTCATCCAAAACCATCTTACAGTTTCTTGGAGGAGAATCTGTTTCCCGAAGCATATGCAACATGTTTGTATATTTAAAAAGCCACTAGAGGAACGGGAAAGGGGGGAAAGTTCCCTTTTTGTGACACTTAGAGATCTAGAATATTGATGGCCCAGTGTTCCATCCACAAAGAAAGACGGTAAAGTGGTTGAAAATCCTGCTCCTTCATCTTTGGGCATGTCTCACCACGCAAAGGCAGATCTTCCAGCCGTCATTATTGACAATGGGTCTGGGCTATGTAAGGCAGGGTTCTCTGGAGAACAGGCACCAAGAACGGTTGTTGCTACAGTAGTCGGCTACCCCAAGTCACAAGCGATCATGTTTGGTCCTGTCCAGAGGGAGTCTTATGTTGGCAAAGAAGCCCAAGCCAAGAGAGGTATCTTGTCTTTTAAATACCCTGTGGAACATGGAATAGTAACATCCTGGGATGACATGGAGAAGATCTGGAGGTACATCTACAGACGCGGGCTCAGAATAAGAGCCCACGAGAGACCCGTGCTGGTGACAGAGGCCCCACTGAACCCAGTGCCAAACAGAGAAAAAATGACAGAGATCATGTTTGAGAACTTCCATGTACCTGCCATGTTTGTGGGCCTGCAAGCTTTGATGGCCCTCTATGCCTCCGCTCGCACAACAGGTTTAGTCTTAGATAGTGGAGATGGCGTCACTCTGACTGTCCCTGTCTACAAAGGCCATTGTCTGCTTCATGCCATTTCCAGGATGAATTTTGCCGGCCGGGATATCACCAGGTACCTGACAACGCTTCTCTTAGAGAGCGGCCACAGCTTCTTGAGCTCTGCCGAGAAAGAGATAGTGAAGGACATCAAGGAGAACCTATGCTACGTAGCTTTAGATCCTGACTATCAAAAGGGCAAAACCTTGGTTCATAAATATATCCTCCCAGATGGAAACCCTGTCCAGATTGGAGACCAGCTCTTCAGAGCCCCAGAGTCCCTCTTTAAACCAGCAGACGCAGGACTCGCAGCACCAGGAATTCACCAGATGATTTTGGACAGTATTTCCAACTGCGATGGGAGCATCCACCAGAGCATCTGGAGGAACGTGATCATGGCGGGTGGGTCCACACTCTTCTCTGGCCTAAGGGAACGGCTTCTGAAGGAGCTCCGAGCACTTGCGCCCAAAGGCATGCCGGCGAAGGTGGAAGCACCCGCAGATAGGATGCACTCTGTTTGGATTGGAGCGTCAGTGCTTACCAGCTTGGCTTCCTTTAGAGACATGTGGGTGACCCAGCAGGAGTACAAGGAGGTTGGCCCAACTGTATTGCAGAAGAAATGCTTCTGAGATGAATAAATGGCCAACTAGAAAAGGAGGGGAAAAACGACACACACACAACCAACAACCAAAAAGAAAAATAGTCAATCGGAACAGCTGGGGAGTGGCTAGTAAAACTTTTCACAAAGGATCAATGTGTTGCAGTTTTATATAGCATGGTAAGAAAAGGTCCCTTGTGTGTTTGCTTAAAGAAAGACCCCTTGTTTGGTATATTTTTGACGACCCTGTTAAGTTGTTTTATATAAGCTGGGGAGGAGGGGAGTGTATTTAAAATGGCTAGAAAGGCAAAATTGTTTGTTTGCCAGACTTTTAAACCCCAGAGAGTCAACCACCTTAGATTCTACAGTATGCCCACAGGGCCTTGGTTCTTTGCCATTCGCCATAAATATCCAGAGAATATAAAATGAACCAATAATGCAGAATGGGGTTTGACTGAGCTTTGCCCCAAACATAAAGAGAGAGCGATTTGAATAGTATTATTGGAGAGTATTGCAGTGCCTGATGTGAGTGACTCCCCCCCCCCCGCCTGTCGATTCAGAGCAGGGATGAAGAAACCTTTACAGCCCGAGGACCATATCCTCTCATTGGCAAGCTTCTGGAGGCCACATCCTTGTGGTGGGTGGGGCCAGCAGCAAAAAGTAGGTATGGCTCTTCTTTTCTTTGTACAGGGAAATCCAGAGGTTTCTGTGTACATCCCTAGCACATATACATACACCCAGTGCTGAGTTATCAAATAGGCAGAGTACGCACCAGCCTATGGGCCCCATACCCTTTAGGGGCCCCACACATCTTAGGGGCCACATGACAACGGATCCAAATAATATTGATTTGGTCTTGAAAGAAAATTATGTGGGCGCCTGCTCTGCCTATTTGGTAACCCAGCACTGGTAAGAAGCAGGGTCAGGATGGGGTGTGGTCTGGAAAAGGGATTGTGGCTGGATAAGGGACGTGGCCTGGGGATGGACCCGAGGGGCCAGATTGAGAGATTTGGAGGGCCACATTCATTTCCCCGCCCATCAAAGTTCCCCATCCCTGCTGAAAGTTTCAGAATGAAGAGATGGAGCATTTGGAAAGTGAAGGTTCAGTGACACACTTCATCGTATGGCCTCGAGGGCCAAGGTGAGCTCAGGGGCTGCTGCCTCGCCAAGATGATCGGTGCACCTTTGCCAGGGCTGTTATGAAATCCGATTCGGCGGCCGGCGGCCTTTTGTTCTCCTTCGGCGTGTTACGTTTTAGCAGCCCCGCTGGAAACATGTAAACAAATGAGGTACAACTGTAGCCAGTTTAAATATTTTACAGCTCACTGACTTCCATATGAGAGGGGATTTACAGGAGCATACGGGGCTTGACTTCTGCGCTGGTAATCGAACGCAGAGGCAAATCCAAAACACACCACCTTGGAAATTTGACACAACGGAGGAGCTCAACACTGGAGTTGAGAGAAGCCTTGGTTTTGCCTGCAAAAGTTTGGATGTAACGTACTGTCTGTATTCATCTTGCTTAGGGGTTTCCCATATGTATCTGGTTGGTCACTGCGAGAACAGGATGCTGGCTAGGATTGGCCATTGACCTGATCCCCTATTTTAATGTAGATCCCCTTCATTCTGTGGTGGCTGGTCCATTAGTGCCAACGGGGCATTTCTCCACCAGTCTGCTCTCCTTGCTTACAACCAGCCTGGTGGGGAAGTTCATCAGCTTCCTCCTGCTTAGTCTCAGCGTTGCTCCTTGTAGAACTCAGGAGGGTTCAGAATGGACAGGACAAAATCAGATTCAATTGTCACTGCCTCCCATTGGCTCTGGTGCCACATACTGTGGAGCTCGCCACTTTCTGCCCTGCTAGACCCAATGGGCACCAGCCATCACTGCCACCATTTCTTTCTTTTCTTTAATTTACCCCTCCCTCCCCAAAAAGGTTCCTCAGTATGAACACTATTGGATTTAGGACCTTGGCGGCCTCAGTCGTTGGAGGACAATGATTGACCTCCAAGGCATTTTGTGGTTTTTATACTGTGAGACCTGTGGGTATGGGTGGTATAATAATAATATTAATAATAATAATACAGTGGTACCTTGGGATGCGAACGGGATCCATTCCAGAGCCCTGTTCGCATCCTGAACAGAATGTCTGCGCATGCGCGGGTCGCGTTTTGCCGCTTCCACGCATGCGCGTGATGTCATTTTGACTGTCTGCGCATGTGCGAGCGGCGAAACCCAGAAGTAACGCGCTCCGTTACTTCCGGGTCACCACGGAGCGCAACCCGAAAATACTTATCCTGAAGCGTATTTATCCCGAGGTATGACTGTAATAATAATAATAATAACAATAACAACTGTTCATATCTGTGGCTGGGTGTCCCCAGATCCTAACCCTACACTACATTGGCTCTCATTTCTGCCAATGGACCATTGCCTTGCTTCGAGAATGAAAGAATAACAAAATTTCCTCAAAGTGAAAGATGTGTGAAGGGTTGTTGTTTTTCAAGAAATTACCATGATTGAATATGAATATTTTACACACCCAAGTTCAAAACATTGTTTTTCTTGGATGCCTCTGCCGCCTTTCATTACAGAGCAACCTGACGTTGCATAACTGAGACGTATCCCCTTTCACATCTGCGGGAAAAGGAAGGCTAATGAGTCTCAGGAAAGCTAACTCGCTGCATGTGTGGTGGCAGGGGCGGGGGGCAGAGAGGAGAGGCGACGGCACTCAAAAATGTTTCCAAATTAAATATATATGTATCTAATAGTTACATGTAACCACTTAATAAAACCTTGGTAGCAGAGAGGGTGGCGGTGTGGGTTAAACCACAGAGCCTAGGACTTGCCGATCAGAAGGTTGGCGGTTCGAATCCCCGCGACGGGGTGAGCTCCTGTTGCTCGGTCCCTGCTCCTGCCAACCTAGCAGTTCGGAAGCACGTCAAAGTGCAAGTAGATAAATAGGTACCACTCTGGCGGGAAGGTAAACGGCGTTTCCGTGCGCTGCTCTGGTTCGCCAGAAGTGGCTTAGTCATGCTGGCCACATGACCCAGAAGCTGTACGCCGGCTCCCTCGGCCAATAAAGCGAGATGAGTGCCACAACCCCAGATCCAGTCACGACTGAACCTAATGGTTAGGGGTCCCTTTACCTTTACCTAGCAGAGAGTGGACCAAAATGAATGTGGAGCACTGCTCAACACACAGACCCCGGTAAGATCATAAGAAGAGCCAGGAGCCCATCTGATCCAGCGTCCTGTTCTCACAATGGCCAACCAGATGCCTGAGGGACATCTGCAAGCAGCACCCAAACACAAGAGCAAGGGCTTCCCAGCAACTGGCATTCCTGCCTCTGGCTGTGGAAGCAGAGCATCGTGGTCCCAGCATACATCTCTTTACACTTGATTACTTTGATATGCATTTCCCATTTTATTGCCATTCACCCGGTATTTGCTATTTCTACATAAGAAGAAGAATTCGCATCTCCCCACCACCAACCCTTGGGAATGCTTTTGAGTCTCGCAGCACTGTAGTATTTTTAGTAGCATGTCATGAAGGGACATGGCGCACTGTTAGAGCATCTGCATGCATGTGGAATGCCTCCGGTTCAATCCCTGGTGTCTCCAGGTAGCGCTGGGAAACTCTCCAGTCTGGAACTGCAGAGACTGACTACCAGTCAGTATAGACAAGGGATGAGAGACTTGTGTGGCCCTCCAGGTGTTTTTGGACTCCCATCAGCCCTGGCCAGCTTGGCCAATGCTCAGGGGCTATAGGAGTTGCAGTCTAACAGCATCCCAAGCATCACAGGTTCCTGATCCCTGGTGTAGACCATTGGTGTTCAACTGGTACAGACCTAAGACCCACCTCTGGCTCCCAGTCTGCAACACGGAACCCGTTTTCACATATTCAGTTTTGATTTGTACTTCAGAGCACTAATAAGGCATTTTATTAATCCTAAAACGGCCATTCGCATGGCAATATGCATAGGGTTAGCATAGCGATACTTGTGAAAACAGGTGGTTTTTAAACTTATTCTTAACCTGAAGACTGGGAAGCTGTTGAAAACCAGTGGTTTTTAAAGAAAGGCTCACTCACAATGTTAGCGAGGGACCTGGGCTTGTTTGTTCTTCCAGATCCCATTCCAGTGAAGGGAGATGCTAGAAAAAGGCTCTTGCCACTTGTGGAAATTGAGAAAGCGTCTCCTCAGAAGAATGTGTTTTGGCCCAGCCCATACCCTCCGACATTTCTCTGATGAAAATAGGGACGTCCCAAGGAAAAGTGAGACATTCTGGGATCAAATCAGAAACTGTGACGGCTTCTGTAAATTTGGGGCTGTCCCTGGAAAATGGAGGGCCTGCCAGCCACTACATATAGTGTCCCTTTCATTTGGTGAGCCTTAGCTGGAGTCCAACATGGCAGCAAAAGCTTTGTTGTGACCCACCTGGGATGACCTCACAACCCACCTGTGGGTAGACAATATTGAGCTAGTCTGACTCGACATAAGGCAGTTTTCTGAGTTCCTGGCGCATCAGCCAAGGATGCCTCTCCAAAGCTGACAATATGAAGCAGGTGGTTGTCTGCTATTACCTTCAGTCCTGGACATATTTTGAACAGATTTGGTTTCAATCTGATAATGCAATCAGTTTGATCTGGGGTTGTTCAAGTCTTAACCCAAACAAGCCTTATGTTATTGCAAACGTTTTGATCTCAGTTTTTGATGTCACAGGAAAGCAATGCGTTGACAAAATGTGTGTGTGTGTGTGTGTGTTTGTTCGTGCGCGCACATTAAATTCTCCCAGCCCCCCAGCCCCAGTAGCTCCAAATGGCACACACCATGAACATTGGAGACTAACCCTCTTTATGCTTTAACAGTCAAGTGGGAATTCTCCTGCTCTCAGCCTGTTCCAGCTGGCATTGTGCTTCATCGAAGCTCTAATATCACTGTTGCCTGTAACATTTCCAACACTTTCAGGGACGGATTACGCAAAACTAAAACAGATCTTTCTGCTGTAGGGATTGCACAGCTGCTGATATTACAAATATCATGGAGTGGGAAAGTCCCTTCTCGGCAAGAATTCATCCCATGCATGGTTCCCTTGACTGCCTGCCGTTAAATATATATTGGGAAAGCTAAATATATATTGGGAAAGCTCTTGATAGGGGAGCTCCCAAAAGCAGCAGATAGTGATTGAGCATGTCCAGCAGTTATGGAACACATGGCTGATGGATTTCTGGTGATGGGAAGACCCAGGGAGGTACCAGGGAGTATCCTATAAGGGGACAAGAATCTAGCCAGCCAGCCATGAGCAGGAGCACTCCACACCGCAACACGCACTAGTACAGTACTACTATTAGCAGTAGCAGTAGCAATAGCAGTAATGAAATGATACAACTGGATAGCTCAGTTGGCTAGAGTGTGGTGTTGATAACGCCAAGGTTGCGGGTTTGATCCCCCTATGGGACAGCTGCTTATTCCTGCATTGCTGGGGGGTTGGACTTGATGATCCTCAGGGTCCCTCCCAATTCTACGATTCTATGAAATAAGTGTGATAGTAGCAGGCTGGGATGTGCACTTGCACACTGATCATGCCTCTTGCCTCCCTGGATGGAGGATACAGAGGAGTGTGTGAGTACTGTATTTTTCCATGTATAAGACTAGCTTTTTTAACCAAAAAATTAGGTTTAAAATTGGGGCTCGTCTTATACACGGGTAGTGCTGAGGGGTGTTTTCTTATTTTGGAGTCCCAAAAAATAGGGGGCATCTTATTCATGGGGGCGTCTTATACACGGAAAAATACAGTATATGGAGAAACTGATTTACAGAGCAAAGGTAAGGTTGACATTTGTTGCTCCGCCCACTTTGCTTCTGGTCCCACCCACCAGTGGCAAGTGGCCCCCAGAAGGTTTCTCAAAAGGGAATGTGGCTCTCAGGCTGCAAAGGGTTACCTTTCCTTGGCTTAATGCCAAAATAGATTTCCAAATGGGGTTTTTTTGGTGGGGGACGCACACCAATTTGGAAGAGGGGAGAATCTTTGTCCCTGCCCTGTTATTCCTGTTGGTATCTGGCATCAAGCAGGAGAAATCCCTGTGACTGATTGTGTACCAGAAAGCTTTGCTGGCTGCCCACAAATACTACACAGAGTGGGTTTTAAAACCCCCCAAAAACAACAGCAACAGAGGCTCCCTTCTTTATACTCCAGAAACAGTAGGTGGTTCAGCTGCTGATCTCCCCCCCCCCCATCCCCCTTTACAACTAGGTAGAGCTTTTGCTCCTCTGCAAGCCTTCTTTACACCATGCCAGTAAAGATGTAGCAGATGATATACTTTCCGAGTGACACCTTGGGCCTCCTGGAAAATAAAAACCTGCTTTAGACCTTCTGGGACAAATTCGTGGATTAATAACCTTTTTCCTCTGGAAAAAAAAAATGTTGACTTTTCATGGGTTCGCATTCTGGGTGGTTGGCTTGAAAAGGTGTAGGCGGGGGGAAGGAGGCTAATAATAATTTTATTAAAAAACGCATTCCTATGTGCCAATGCCATCTCAGATGTGATTACAACTGTGGCTGAGCCAGTACATTACCCTCCGATATTGTAAAGATCCGTTTCCGACTCGAGACGAGAGCCGCTTGCATTTAAGTCACTTAAAAACAGCCGCATGGCTGATCTCACTCAATTACTTTTTAGAAACTTCCCAGTTCACTCTATTTAACTTTATACTATGGGGAAATGGAACTCTTTGTCCTGCTTCCTCTGACAATATAAAAGGATGAAGTTGATGCAAAATGGCAACTGCAGCACAGTCAAGGGGATTTTGCCTCCCTTGTGCATTTGCAAATGGGGATCGTGTGGGGCTATGAAAATAAAAGTGGGGTTGGGGGAAAATAACCAAGAAATGTGGTGGTTTGTGAGCATCAGCCATACAACTCAATCATAACGGAAGTCAGATTCCTCTGCTAGTATTCAAAAAGGTAAAGGGACCCCTGACCATTAGGTCCAGTCGTGGCCGACTCTGGGGTTGCGGCGCTCATCTTGCTTTATTGGCCGAGGGAGCCGGCGTACAGCTTCCGGGTCATGTGGCCAGCATGACTAAGCCACTTCTGGCAAACCAGAGCAGTGCACGGAAACATTGTTTACCTTCCTGCCAGAGCTGTACCTATTTATCTACTTGCACTTTGACATGCTTTCGAACTGCTAGGTTGGCAGGAGCAGGGACCGAGCAACGGGAGCTCACCCCATTGCAGGGATTCGAACCACCAACCTTCTGATCGGCAAGTCCTAGGCTCTGTGGATTAACGCAGTGTTCCCCTACCTTGGGCCTCCAGCTGTTTTTGGACTACAACTCCCATCATCCCTTGCTAGCAAGACCAGTGGTCAAGGATGATGGGAATTGTAGTCCAAAAACAGCTGGAGGCCCAAGGTTGGGGAACGCTGGATTAACCCACAGCACCACCTGCATCCTGCTAGTATTTAGGGATGGGAAAATCTGTCAATTTCTGCTTCTCATTCTTCCAATCCTCTTTCTTCCGTTTATATTTCACCTTTCATCCTACGGAGCTCTAAATGGCCAGGGTTGGTAGCTAATGGCCAGGGGTTATGGGAGTTTTAGTCCAACAACCTCTGGAGGTGCCACAGGTTCCCCACATGTGAACTACAATTTGTTTTACTAGCTCTTTCTCTCTTACTGTGTTTCCAAACGTTAGGACGGTTCACCTGGTGCTTCAGCAATGGGACCAAATCCTTAAAGGGTGGTGTCCTGATTGCTGGGGATCTCTCTGTACATTGGAATGAGATGCCCATCAAGGGCTTGGAGAAGATGTAGTTGAAGATTAGGAGGGTGAGAAGAGCAATTGGCATTTGAGACAAGATTGGGAGGGGAAGAAGCAAAACCCCTTGTCTCTCATTTTGGGGTGAACGTGGACTAGAAGATGTGCCACCTTGGTAGTAGGAGGCTGTCCTGAATGTCTTCACTCATACTCTGCTCCTGGGCAATCAAGTAAACATCACAAACGCCTCCAGAGCTCCACACCCTCCAACATTTCTCTGATGAGAATAGGAACATCCTAAGGAAAAGTGGGTCATTCCAGGATCAAATCAGAAACCCGGATGGCTTCTGTAAATCCAGGACTGTCCCTGGAAAATAATGACATTTGGCGGATCTGGGTTCTCTAGTGCAAAATTAATTAATCCTATTTGATCTGCGCCAGGAATGTTTCACTGCTTAGAGAAGTAGGGTGTAAAAGTCTGTAATTTATGTACTGGCAGTTTTCTTTTTTTCAAAAATTTTTATTGGTTTTCCAAATTTTAAACAAACATAAAAGAAAACATTACATTATTAAAAAGACAAACAAACAAACATGTATCCTAACTGTTAAAATCCCAATTTAGTTATCATTGTTAGGTGACTTCCTCTGATCCCCCCAAACTGAGTTTCCATAAATCTCATTGTAGCAGTTTTCCAATATCCACTTTCAAACAAATTTAACTTATTCAAATTACCATCTTAATATGTTTTCATATGTACTGGCAGTTTTCGAGGTGAGGTGCTCATCCAGCTCCCTTTCTTGACTCCCCAGCATGTACTTCATGCCAAAAGTACATGGCCATGGCTCGGTGGTTAGAACATCTGCTTTGCATGCAAAAAAATCATTGGGTCAATCCCTGGCATCTCAAGGTAAGGGTTAGCGGGAGCTCCTATCTGAAAATTCTAGAGAGCCAGTGCAGGATAGAGACAAAACTGAGCTAGATGGACCACTTGTCTTTGCCAGTGCTTTGCCAGCACCTGCCCCTTTAAGTGAGTCCTGATTTGCACCAGCAAGGGATTATAAGAGGCTACACCTGTGGGAAAAGGATGACTGGGCACTTTCATTTGTCTGCCTGATGGGCAAGATGGAGCTCAGCTGCTGCATCTCTGGCAGAATGAAGGGTGTGGAGGCAGACACAGAGTTTAGAAAAAGCCTCAAGTCCTTGCCAAGAAAGAGGAGAAGCTCAGTAGAGAGAGGTAAGAGACAGACTATAATAGCTGAATGAGCCTCAGGTCTTCTGTTGGATGGGGCTAAAGAAGGAATATAAGCACCCTATGTTTATCCAGTTTCCCTGATAAGTCTCCATGTGAGTTCTGGACTTAAGCCTGCCAAAGGCATTGAGGCAAGGCATTCCTGCCCTCATTTTGAAGAGCTCCCCATATGCCACTATCCCTGAAACGACTCAGAGAATTCACAGGGGTGGACTTCAGTAATTTTCCATAATAAGGTGCCCTGTGTGAGGCAGAAGACTGGCACTCCCAAATGGATCTTCTCAATTACAGAGCTGCTCAATTTTTTGCCCTCTTGGCTCAGTGTTCTGTGCGAGGGAACCACCCACACTGCCCTAAATCTGGTGCTAGAATTGGATTGCCTCTAGGATCTGGGGATTTACTCCTGAGGAGACTGGAGTGGACAAGGGAACCTTGGAAGTTCTGGAAGGAACCATTACTCTGAAGTAGCCACTCCGGAGAGGAAGTTGCCGAAAGACCTCCAGGATGTGGGCAGAAGCAAGTTCATGGAGCAGCTTTCCTGAAACTGAGTCTTCCTTACAACAGACCTAGAAGTAAGTTGGTACTTTCTTTTAAACACTGGCACACCCTTCAGTTAGGTGTAGCCCATGTAAGATACATAGTATGCCTTCTTTTTCATGTGACCCTGGGGTACAACACACAAGCAAATCTGCGCATTGAACCATGGTGCTGGAGTTGTGAAACCTCTGGCCATGATTGGCTGAGCTGGTGCGGCAATGAGGTAAAATGTGTGGGCATTCTGACTGTCCAGGGAACAAAGCTTTCAGAATGTTTGCAGTGTAACTTCTGTTAGGGAAGAGGTTAGTTAGTCTAGTAGAGATTAAGAGCTGAATTTTGAAGCTCTGGTTTAGGTTGAAAGACCCTGGGAAGCAAGGAAGCAGAAAAGCAATATATTCGTGGGTATGAAATGTTGATGGAGGGAGGAAACAGTTGGGTAAGGTTTAAGCTGTTCTTGTAAGCATCTATGGCGCATTGTGCTGGGAACAGGATACTGAGGCTCTCTGAATCTTTGTTCTGATGCAACAGGGCAGTTTTAAAATGTTTCTCCTTAACTATCAGCAAATTGAAAGTCTACATGTTTATAACTTGGTATCAGGTGAAATCATGAGTTAATGTGCTATGGCTCTGGTATAATGCAGAGATGGTGAACAGAATACTGTCAGAGATGAATCCAGAATTTGACCAATCCTGTCTGGGCCACTTTTGACTGATGGGCGGGGCTGGCCACCTGCTGAACACCTAATATCGTGTGATTCAAATTTCAAGCTGTGGTTGAAAAGGACACTCTTGCTGCTTGAAGTCAGTGGTTTTTGAGTTTGTCACCCTCCATGGTGATAAGAAAAAGGTGACAAGGGCATCAAATTCAGAAAGTACTGAATTCAAGTCACCGCTGAAAATGAAGATTCTGGAGCCTGCTCAGAGTACTGAATTCTTCTTTTTGAATTTGATACAATGGCATTACCTGCCCAGCACCTGATGGCAGGTGGGCATGGCATTGCCAAAGCAATCTCATGGGCCAAATGGGAGTCCTGCCAAGCATACAAGTCTACTGTACTGAAGCTCAGCAGTTCTGGGTGTGGACAGTGTCTGTTTATAAGACCATCTTGGAGTCTCATATAGGCTCTTTGGGTTTTTATCCTGAAAGAAAGTTATCATATAAATAAAATGGGTTCTAGCCAACTAAGAGATGACCTAACCTGGGGAGAAAACAGCAAAGACCTGATGAAGAGAGCACAGCAGAGGTTATATTTTCTGAGAATCCTACGGAAAAACAATCTCTCAAAGGACCTGTTGATGGCATTTTACCATTGTACTGTGGAGAGTGTATTAACTTATGATCTCTGTGTGTGGTTTGGGAGCTGCATGGTGAGGGGGAAAACAATGCTGCCCAGGGTTGTAAAGACTGCAGAGAGAATAACTGGGTGCACTCTTCCCACCTTGGATCAAATCTATGCTTCCAGGTGCCATAAGAAAGCTGCAGAGATAGCGCAGGATAGTGCACACCCTGGAAATGATATTTCAGCTTCTGCTTTCTGGAAGAAGGTACAGGGTTATAAAGACTAGGACTAGCCACCTGAGAAACAGTTTCTACCCAAATGCGATTTTGGTTTTAAATACATTGTAAGGAGTCTGTATGGGAGTATATTGTATTTAAAAATGGGGTATCAGAGTTTTTAGGGGGCTAACCAGGTTGGGATAGCTGGGATAGCAGGCTTGTTGGATTTTGAATGTCATATGTAGATGGTTCCATTTCATTCTGTATGGGACAATGACAATAAAGATTATTGTATTGTATCGTATTGTATCATAAGTTATACCTGAAGTAGACTTCTCCCTCCTGAGTTAGTAATATCCATTAACTTCAGTGGACCTGCTCTGGGTAGGTCTAACATTAAGTCCAACCCAATGATAAAGAGACAAAATAAAGGATACTGGTGGTTGGGGATAATTCTCAAAGTAGCAAGAGGTGGGAAAGACCTCTGGCTGAGACCCTGGGGTACTGCTACCGGTCAGAGTTGACAATACTAGGTGACAATGGACAAGGAGATTCACCTGGCATAATGAGGCAGCTTCCAGTGCTCCTCTGAGTTCACTTGGTGGCATTAATGAGCTCTCTCTCTCTCTAAGCCTCAGCTGCACAGTCTACATTATGGGGGTAATAACACTGACCTATCTTGCAGAGTTAGGGGCAAGGATTACTGATACATGTCAAGAGCTTTCAGCCTTTGAGAGTGCTATCTGAAATGCCCTGCAGGTTTCCACGGCCTCCTTCAATCAACTCGGTAGCTAGAGTCATTGAAGAAGATACAGCTTGATGGGAATCAGGCATAGCTGGGGGGGTGGGGGCAGGGAGGTATTAAAAGGATCCCCCTCCTCCGCCTGGGTTTTCTGGAGCAGGGCAGCCCTCCCTGAGGTCTCCCGATAGCTAAACATGATTGATTGCATCTTCTTTAAGGTCACGTCTAAGAGTCTTTGGCCTCAGGGTGTTCCTGGTTTCTGCCCTTTCCTGGCTGGCTGGCCAGCCAGCCTGAGCCTCCAGACGTAGATTGCTTCTCTTCCTATTGGAAAAGTGATTTGTTGTCAAAGAAAGAGGAGCATTGACCTGGGCTGATTAAACAGGAGAGGGGGTTGGTGGGAAAAGAAAAAAAACTGAAGGTTTTGTTGGTAGGTAGGCAACCTGTACGGGTGAGGAGAGAGGTGTATGGCTTGACTGGTCGATTGATGGAATTGCACACCTTCTGGTGAGCAAGCCTACAGCATCTGGCATCTCTGCACCCACATTTCATTCTTTCACCCTTTGCTTCCAGGTCTGGTGAGCACAGGCTTCCTTTGCCCCCTATCCTCAGTGTGGGCCTTGGTGGTTCTTCATGTAGACAGGTGTAAGGATTGCCAAAGGGGATTAGAGTAATGGCTGCTCATTCACAAAAGTGCTGAAGGAGAGGGTCACAGGGCCAGTGGGAGACCAATGTTTTTCAGGGAAAATACCCTAGGTTCTGTCTCCCCGGGTGCAGCTGAGATAGACTCCTGTTTGAAGACCTACAGCCAGTCAGTTTAGGCCAGTGTTGGGGAAGCTTCTGCAGCTCGGGGGCCTCATTCTGTCATGGGCCATGTGCCAGTGGTGGGAGGGGCTGGAGGCGAAAGTGGGTGGAGAAACGGATGTGACGCTTGTTTTTTGCGTGGCTGGGATGCAGCCTGTTGCACAAGCTCAGAAAGAGTATTGCTAGATCAGATGGGCCAAAGGCCCATCTAGACCAGCATCCTATTCTCACAAGGGCCAACCAGATTCTCATTATGGGAAAGCTGAAAGCAGGACCTGAGCACAACAAGGCTCTCCCCACTTTCAATTCCCAGGAGCTAATGCTCAGGAGCATACTGACTGCAGGGTGGCGCTGTGGGTTAAACCACAGAGCCTAGGGCGTGCCGATCAGAAGGTCGGTGGTTCGAATCCCCCTGCCAACCTAGCAGTTCGAAAGCACGTCAAAGTGCAAGTAGATAAATAGGTACCGCTCTGGCGGGAAGGTAAAAATGGCGTTTCTGTGCACTGCTCTGGTTCGCCAGAAGCAGCTTAGTCATGCTGGCCACATGACCTGGAAGCTGTACGCCAGCTCCCTTGGCCAATAAAGCAAGATGAGCGTCGCAACCCCAGTCGGTCACGACTGTACCTAATGGTCAGGAGTCCCTTTACCTTACCTATCACATGGCTAATAGCCACCGATAGCCACCTAATTGGGTGGCTCTGAAACAGGATTGGAACAATTCATGGAGGGTGACGCTCTCACAACATCTCATGGGGCTGAATTCCATATTTAAACTATGTGCTGTGTGAAGAAGTCCTTTCTTTTGTCTGTCCTGAATCTTCTAGTATTTAGCTTGATTGGATGACCCTGGCTTCTAATAATATGAGATGTGGAGGAAAATTTTCTCTTTTTCCATATCCACCACATCATGGATACTTTATACATGTACATACACACAGAGAGAGCTCATCTCTTTTCTGAACTCAAAACCCCAAATGTTTTGCCCTTTCCTCATAGGGGAATTCAAAAGACAATACACCTAAGAAATAAGCAGATTTGTTTTCTTAAATAAGATAGTTGTGGCAAGAGCAGTACAGTGGTACCCCGGGTTACATACGCTTCAGGTTACAGACGCTTCAGGTTACAGATTCTGCTAACCCAGAAATAGTACCTTGGCTTAAGAACTTTGCTTCAGGATGAGAACAGAAATCGTACTCCAGCAGCACGGCAGCAGCAGGAGGCCCCATTCGCTAAAGTGGTGCTTCAGATTAAGAACAGTTTCAGGTTAAGAATGGACCTCCGGAACGAATTAAGTACTTAACCCGAGGTACCACTGTATTGGCCAAGCTTTGGAGACAGGCACGCTGCATAATCCCATGTAAAACCTATGTTCTGTGGATCTTACTAGCCAAAAAGGATTCATAGGGTTGCAGCCTCTCCCCTTCACGTTGAATCCAATGTGATGTGCTTTCAAAGAGATGCTCATAGGAGAACGCAATCCGGGGCCCTTCACACATTGGCTTTTGCAGAAATCCCTCCGGAGATGATTGACGTCTGATGTTAGAAGATGCAAGCGACTAACACATAATTGCAGGTATGTTACCAGCCATCAAGGAATTGGATCTGGCTGCGACTTCTTGTCAAGTGTACAATTGGTGGCAGACCCTGGTTTCTTACTGTGTAACATGTGCAGTGCTATGATTAAGATAATTACGAAAGAAAGGGGGTTCATTACATTATGAGACTAAGCCATCTCTTTAGTGTGCTTGCTCAGAAAGAAAGCTCATTTTCCAGGGCAGGGGTGGGGAACCTCAGGGATGGGGGTCAAATATGACCCTCGAAGCCCCTCCCTCCGGCCCCTGGAACTCTCCCCACCCAACCACACACCCCAACTAGCCCAGCTCCACCCTCTCCTTCAATGGCTTGGCAGGGCTCGAATGAGTCCTTGAACTCTGACAAAGGCTGGGAGCACACTATACTTTTAAAGCACCCGCCCTCCTGCGAAAGAATCCTTGAAATGGTAGTTTAGACCACACAGAGCTATAATTCCGAGTACTTAGCCAAACTACAGTTCCCAGGATTATTGGGGAGGCATGTGAGCTTTCAGTGTATGGTGTGTACGCACAGTCAGTGCCTCTTGCTTCCCTGGATGGAGATGAGGGGTATGTGTTTGTGTAGGAACTAGCCTATTGTACAGAGGTATAATAATAATAATAATAATAATAATAATAATAATAATAATTTATTTGTACCCCGCCCACCTGACTAGGCCTCCCCAGCCACTCTGGGCGGCTTCCAACAAAGATGAAAAATACATTAAAATGTCACACATTAAAAATTTCTCTGAACAGGGCTGCCTTCAGATGTCTTCTAAATGTTAGGTAGTTGTTTATCTCTTTGACATCTGATGGGAGGGCATTCCACAGGGTGGGTGCCACTACCAAGAAGGCCCTCTGCCTGGTTCCCTGTAGCTTTGCTTCTCACAATGAGGGAACTGCCAGAAGGCCCTTGGCACTGGACTTCAGCATCCAGGCAGAACGATGGGGGTGGAGACGCTCCTTCAGGTATACTGGGCCGAGGCATCCATTGCTCCACCCACTTTTGCCCCGGCCCCTCCAGCCACTGGCATGTGGCCCCTAAGGCTGCACAGAAAGGAATGTGTCTTTGGGGCTGTAACTGGTTCTCCATCCTGTGCTAGGAAATAAACACCACTGGACCTAGTGGGACCTGCTTCGGAGTAAACACAGAGTTGTGCTGCTTGTCCCATTGAGTCCAATGAGATTTAAGCTTGAGAAAACTATACATAGGATGGCAGGAAGAAAGCCTGGCTCAATTGCATGTTTGAGAGGAGGTTCCACTGAATTCAATAAGTCATATTCCCAAGAAAATATATGTAAGATTTCAATGACTTCTGTCCAGGTATAACACATTATATCCATGAAAAAGTGGATATGCAGGTCTTGATTTAAAAATAGATTTTATTCAACATTGAACTTCGGTACATACAAATGCAAACATGATATTTGTGAGCTTTGCATTATTTAATGAACTGTAATCAAAATGAGCATGGCTGTTAACTGTCTGGATCATGTGTCAAGCTTAGCGCATGGGATTTACTGTGTGTTACCATTTATAATTTGAAAATAGTGAAAGAAAATGATGGGGTGGAGAGAAAAAATAAGTAATGATAGTTCAGCTGAAATAAACTGGAGCATTGGGACTTCCGGGACAGCGCCATTGGCAATGGCGGAGTTCCTCTGACTGAGAGGAACCCGCTCTGTGAAAATCGGGTCTTGCCACCGCGGCGAAGGCGGAGACCCTTTAAAAATCCCAGGCGGAGGAAGCCTGGGAACGTGGGATTCGGCTGACACCAGGAGCGCCTCCCCTACTCGCAGGGAAACCCTTTTTCGGGGATCCGAAGCGACATGGGGTGAGTGGCGCGGTGTTTTGAATCAACCGCTACTTTTACGGAGTGAAGCCGCACAGCCGTTGCCGGAGAGCGCTGAATTTTTCCTGTGGACAATTGGACTCTAAACAAGTACCCATGAGTAGAACGGAAAATTGGATTAAGAAATATTTTAATTTGGCACCGAAACGGGAAGGTTCTAAACAGGAAGTCCGCCTCCCATTTTTTTGTAAATAGATTGAAGCAAAAACCTTGTAAGCTAAAGTCTGGAAAGTCGTAAAGTTCTAAATTTCCTTCATTCATTACCACCAAAACCCCTCTTGGAAGCAGGAGAAAAGAGGGGGATTTTTGACTGTTTAAGCCTGCAGGAGAGAGAGTAAAGAAAGATAAATTTTCCACCATCTCAAACCTGGGAACGGGGTGTCAGAGACAGAAATTTATGGGGAAGTTCATCGACTGTGAATGGAACGTCTTTTGACAGATAGTAAAAAAAAAGAGAAAGAGAAATAAATTGACTCCAATGTTGCTTCTTGCAATCAAAAGAAACAAAGTATTTGAAAAGTGAAAGTAATTTTGCTATGTTGGCCCTGCTTTTAAAAGATGGATACAAATAGAAATTGTCTCCTCTAGAGGGAGCTTGCTAATTTGTTGCCGGAGCTGATCTGGGGACCTCACAGCTGTATGATTAGGATCGTGAGACCAGACTCTAACCTTGGGGGAAAAAATGTGTTTACAAGAAGTTTTGGTGCTTGCTCTTTGCAAGACAAGTGCTTTGCTGGAGCAGATGCATGAGAAGATGGATTTGATGACTGTTGCAGTTAAAAACTTTGGACAAACGGCGAATACCCATATAGAAACTATTCAGGAACCAGCCCAGGAATCTGTTTTGATAGGGCAAGCGCAAGTGCAGAAGAAAATGGAGGAGGTTGCTGTTGAACCTCAAATAACACAAATGGAGAGATCCGAGGCCTTGCAGGAGTATAAGCCGCTGCTCTTGAAGTTTGAATCTGGAGTGGACCGGGGGGGTCTGGAGTTGAGGGGGCTCTTAATTTTGGAAAGACTGTGAATCATGCTTTTAAATACTTTCTGGATTACAGTGTTGACTGTGGGGAATGGGCTGATCTGCTGAGGAGAGATGGAGATACTTTTGGATTGGAGTCCTCCCGAGACCTACCCCCCAATGAGAAAGGAAAGAAAATAAGAAAAAGATCAACAAAAGACAAAGTAAAGGGCAGGTATAAACAAGAAGAAGACCTGCAGAAGGGACATGGAAAAGACTTAAGAGCCTCGGACATTAGAGCACCAGGTTGATGGATTAGATGGATGAGAAAGGACTGACAAAACCCGAGACCAGGAAGAAGAGACGATGGATGAAGATTGGAAGAAAGTTTTAAAAATTTATTTAGAAAAGTATCGTAAAATTAAGAGTATTAGAAAAATGTTGGAATGAAATTATTGGGCCTTAGTAGAAATGTCAAAAAGAATTATGTAAGAATATGTTATGGTTAAAAGAATTTGGTATATATAAGATTTAAGTTTTAAGTTTTAAGGTTTTTTAGGGTAAGATAAGGTTAAAATAGATTAAGGTAATTTAAATGACAGAATATTGTGAAAGATGGAAAGGATTTGCTGAGATAATTAACAACTAGAATACAAAAAAGGGAGGTGTGAGGAGGTCGTTGAAATAAGTTAATGAAAGTTAAGGATTTGGGAATATTAGTCTTGTTTTTTAATTTTTTGTTTATTTTTGTTTTTTTGTTTTTTGTTTTTTGTATTCTTGTTTTTTGACCTAGATGCATTGTGTGTTTTGTTATTTTTTCAACTTTGGTTATTGAACTGTATTGTTTAATTGTTATGTTTACTTCTTTCTCTCTTTTTTTCCTTCTCTTGTCTTTTCTTTCTTTTTTCTTTGTAACTTTAAAATTCTCAATAAATATTATTTTAAAAAAAATAAAAAACAAAAACAAAAAAAATGAAATAAACTGGATCATTTTTAAAGGAGGGGGGGATTTCATAATGACGTCCTATGCTTAAAAGATCAGTTTCTTTGTCAAACTGAGCCAATAGAAGACTGCAGAGTGGGTTAAACAGGAACACAAGAAACTGCCTTATCTGACCACATGGGCGTAGCCAAGATCCACAAAAATTGTCAAAAAGCATTGAAAGTACAGTGGTACCTTGGGTTACATACGCTTCAGGTTACACACTCTGCTAACCAAGAAATAGTGCTTCAGGTTAAGAACTTTGCTTCAGGATGAGAACAGAAATTGTGCTCTGGCAGCACAGCGGCAGCAGGAGGCCCCATTAGCTAAAGTTCAGGTTAAGAACAGTTTCAGGTTAAGAACGGACCTCCGGAATGAATTAAGTACTTAACCCAAGGTACCACTGTACTCAATTAACTTAGGTTCTGCCCCACCCCCGGAGAAGACTGCCCCCTCCTACCAAAGCCTTTGGGAGTATATTTACCCATGAATTCCCCCCAAAATGCTCAACACCTTGGCTGCCCCCCCAAAAAAAAATCCTGGCTAGGCCCATGTCTAACCATGGGGTCATCTGGTTCAGTATTGTCTACTTTGACTGGCAGTGGCTCTCCAAGCTTTCAAACACGAGTCTCTCCTAGCTTGACCTGGAGGTTTAGGATGAGGTTGTGGGGAGACTGGACCCGGGACCTTTCGCATGCAAAGCAGATGCTTTGCGGAATGAAAGTTTCTGTCCATTCCCATGCTCTCTATTTGAACTTCTTCCAGTCTTAAATCCAGTTCTTCACATCTCCACAGCAATTAGATTTTACTTTAAAAGAAAAATCCTCTTGAAAACTCATCCACAATTTAGTGTGAAGCTTTTTAAAAATTCATTTTTGCTTGGAGTTTTTACCAGTCTACACGTTTGGGCAAACGGTCTTTTTTTAACCGAATGCATTTTTGTATTTTCACAAACCAATGCTTCTATATGTACCCTTTACCCTGGCATGTGGATTTCCGTGGACATAGTTGGAAAACTGCATCACGAAATTCGGGTCAGTGTGAGTTTCAAAGGATGGCTGTGTTTTGGTTCTCACCTTGTTTCAGAAAGTGCCAGTGTGACGGACTCGAATTTAGATGTGGACTGAATCAAACTTCTCCCCACGTTGGATTCTTCCTCTGGAGCAAAGGAAAGCTTTCCAAAACTGGCCCTTTCCATTTTAGACAATCCAACCCTTTAACCTCTCCATCCTTAGCTATTTTCTCTCTCTGATATTTTCACATTATAAATGAAACAGAACTACTGATATTAACAATATCCATGGGGGAAGATGATCTTTTTCAAAATATATCCCATCCAAGGAGGTTTCCCCCCTCTCTCATTTTCTGAGAAATCTCAAAAGTACTTCTCCATTCGCATGTTTCTAGTCTTCCCTCCCCCCCAACACCCGCCCTGTCTACAGCACTCTCCTCCAGTGAATCAGAGCTTACTGCAAAATCACCTCACACCCCATAAGTTCTTCCTCCACCTCTCTTGAATTATGCCTCTAACCAGCTTGCGTTTGAGAGTTTCATTGTGTCTTAAATGAATAAAATATGTTGCCAGCCCATCAGAGACTTGTGCTCCGCTCACCTTGGAACCAAGGGGAGTTAATCAGAAGCTGCACCCCCCCTTCCCTCACCCCCCCAATTCCACACTTTTGTTTTTCAGAAAGAAAGGGAAAGTGGGGGGGGGGAGGAACTTTCATGTTTATCATTCATTTTGGATCATCCCTATTTTCTGGTACATTTGCTTTTTAGATGTGCAAAACAGAATATCCTTTGCATGCACTTACAGTGCAAAAGGGATGTATTCTTTTTAAAAGGTAGAAACACATTGGAAAGCCATGGTCCTAACTATTAGGGCTATTGAAAGCTGAAAACATTTGGGTCTTTGTTTCTTTAGGGAAAAGATACAATCCTATAGATGCCGGTTTGATTTCAATGGGGTGAGCTCCTTTTTCAACCTAAGGGCCACATTGCCTTCCAGAAAACCTTTTGGGAGCCAAATGCCCAAAGTAGGCAGAGCAAGGAATGTCAGTTTCACCATCATCATCCAGTCTTTATTGGGTTTCATAAAACCCACATGCCACTTGAGAGTAAGAAAAAAAAGACCTCGGCATGATTTACAAAAATAAGAAAATGTAAGCAATTAAAAACAGCTATTTAAAACATTAAGAAATAATTAAATTCAAAAGTAGGCTAGAAACAGATTTAAACAGGGGTCTCTCCCAGCCTTACCCAGAGATGCTTGCTGGGGTTGAACCCGCGACCATCTGCATGCAAAGCAGAGCTCTGCCACTGAGCCACTGAGTGGCATGCAAAGCTCTGCCACTGAGCCACACTACACCCTTTGCCCTTCAGCCTGTTGAACTCCGCCTAATGCCACTGCTGTTCAGACAGTGGGCCAAGTCGAGCCCTGCTCCCTCCCTCTTTGTTTGAGTGGTATTTAACATTCTTGTATTTGGTTTTCAGCTGCTGCTAAGAACTGTTCCATTCGCAGCTTCTCATTTGTGGGGCTTTACTGCGCTTTTCATTTGAAGTTTGTGATGTTTAATTTGGATAGGGTACTTTTATTGTTTTGGTGATGGTTTGTAAGTTGCCTTGAGGGCGTTTACAATGAAAGGTGGGATAAATAAAACATGGTGTGTGTGTGTGTGTGTGTGTGTGTGTGTGTGTGTGTGTTTGAAGCAAGTAAACAGAGGTACAAATTCATTTCAGAACAGGGGGGAAATCCATTTGTTCCCAAACAAAAAAAAGGAACCAGAACGATTCTGAGCCCCACTGATGATTCATATCTGCCAGAAGTGGGATGTTGCACCAGTGGCGGCTGGTCCATTAGGGAAACTGAGGCACTGCCCCACCCACTTGAGTCTGCCCTCAGCCAGCTTCCACCTTGCCTGCCTTCCTACTTGCAACCAGTCCAGCGGGTGGCACTGTCCATCAGCTTCCTGCTCCTTCGTCTCAGTGTTGCCCTTGCAGAACTCAACAGTGAGGAGGAAGAGGATGGGAACAAAGCCAGAAGTTATCTTTGCCTCTCGTTGGCAAGTCATAATGGGTGCCACCAGCCTCCACTTCCCTATGCCACCAATGGTAGCTAGGACTGTATTGATTTTGACAGTCACCTTCGCCCTAAGGCCTAGGACATCATGTTGTTCTGGGGCTCTTCTGGAGCCCCAAGACCTTCTGCTATCTGCAGATGAAATGGTGGCCTCAACAGATGGGTGACCTTTGTGTGTGGCATCTACCATGTGCTTTCCTCCAAATTTCATGGAGCAGTGAAATGCCCAGGGCATCTGGGATGGAGAAACTTGACTGCTCAGCTCAGCACTTTTTCATGCAGCACGTCGTTGAACTACAGAACTCACTCCCACAGGAGGCTGTGATGCTGGACACCAACTTAGATGACTTTAAAAGAGGGCCAGTCATATCCAGGGAGGAGCGGGCTGTCGATGACAACTAGCCATGATGACTGCCCTCTGCCTCTGCAGTTGGAGGCAGCAATGGTTCTGAATGCTAGTTTCTGGAAGCTACAGCAGGGAAGAGGATTGGGACCCTGCTTGCGGGTTTCCCACAGGCTTCTGGTTGGAACAGGTTACTGGACTAGATGGGCCATTGGCCTGATCCAGCAGGCTCTCATTACGTTCTTATGCTCAGTGTTGCTGCCAGCATATCAAGTAATAGGTTGGTTTGGTTTGGTTTGGTTTTAAAGTGGGAAACTAAAATGAACACAAGTAGCACAACAGATGTAATTTTACCTACTGAACGATGATGAAAATTGTTGCTGTTGTTATATACAGTGGTTCCTTGGGTTAAGTACTTAATTCGTTCCGGAGGTCCGTACTTAACCTGAAACTGTTCTTAACCTGAAGCACCACTTTAGCTAATGGGGCCTTCTGCTGCCGCCGCGCCGCCGGAGCACAATTTCTGTTCTCATCCTGAAGCAAAGTTCTTAACCTGAAGCACTATTTCTGGGTTAGCAGTCTGTAACCTGAGGCGTATGTAACCTGAAGCGTATGTAACCCGAGGTACCACTGTATTTGTTTATACTTCGCCTTTTTCACTGGTAGAGATTCAAGGTGATTTACAGATGGAATAAGAGCAGCTAAAATTAAGTGATCAATAACACAAATGAATGGAAAACCAATCAAATAAGCACAGTGCTGACAGCCCAATGTCTCCTCTGAAGTAAGACTTGTTGAGTTCAATGGACAGTGTTTGCTGGCTTCACGAGACACTTAGAATCGTAGAACTGCTGAGTCAGAAGGGGTCCCGAGGGTCATCTAATCCAAGCCGCTGCAATGTGGGCATCACAACACACAGTTCCTCATCCAATCTGAAACCATACCAAATCCTGCTTAGCTTTGCAAACGTGCTAGCGGTTTTATTTTATACATACCTCCTCTTCCCATTGACTGCAGTGGAGCTTGCTCTCAGTTAAGGGGGTATAGGACTGGGGCCTTAGGTGCAGAGAACTCATATCACATAAATAGGATAAAGATAAAGGTAAAGGGACCCCTGACCATTAGGTCCAGTCGTGGCCGACTCTGGTGTTGTGGCGCTCATCTTGCTTTATTGGCCGAGGGAGCTGGCATACAGCTTCTGGGTCATGACTAAGCCACTTCTGGCAAACCAGAGCAGTGCACGGAAACACTGTTTGCCTTCCCGCTGAAGTGGTACCTATTTATCTACTTGCACTTTGACATGCTTTCGAACTGCTAGGTTGGCAGGAGCAGTGACCGAGCAACGGGAGCTCACCCCATTGCGGGGATTCGAACCGCCGACCTTCTGATCGGCAAGTCCTAGGCTCTGTGGTTTAACCCACAGTGCCACCTGCGTCCCTATAAATAGGATAGGTGTGCGTAAAATAAAGGGGTACTAATATAGACAAACTTGCAGAGTTGTTGTTGTGTAAGAACGTAAATGCTCTTTGAAGAACACACAATAGCATTACAGGGATGCTTGTTGTGGGTTCTAAGTGTATCTCTAAGTGTGTTTGGGGGAGGGTCTTGTAGAGAATAATAATAATAATGATAATTAATAATAATATAGCACCTGTTTTGCATGTAAAAGGTCCCAGGTTCAATCCCTAGCACCTCCAGGTGGAGACTCCCTGCCTGAACCCCCGGAGAGCTGCTGCCAGCCAGTGTAGACTTTACTGAGTTAGATGGACCAGTGGTCTGGCTTAGGCCAAAGCAGCTGCCTATGTTCCTATCTTCTGCAGTGCGCGCACACACCCTCCTGGCAAAGCGGCAGAGCAGCCTAGCGAAACTTTTTCTCTCCACACGCCCTTTTTTTGATTGTATAGTTCATGTCCCTTCCTCCTCCCCCTTCGGCCAGGCTGTTCCAGTAAGCTCCTGGCACGGAACAACCTGAATTGAAAATAAAAGGAAGCGGAGGGGGAGACCCAAAGCACCCTTTTTCCTTGGCCAGGAGCAGTGCCTTAATTCAATTTTTTTTTTATTTCTTTGGTCCCTTGCTGCAGCTAAAGAAGTTTTCCACCCACCCTTTTAATACTTGGGCATTGCCCTCAAAGGAATCGTTGGATCCTGCCTTCGCTTCTTCCCCCCTCCCTCCTCCACGTCTCTTCTGGGGAGTTCTTGGGTCACCATCCTCCCCACCCCACCCCACCGCCGGTGAACGAGGTCCTGAACCCAATTAATGGCTAATAATTATACAGGCGCAAAGGCGGCAGGGGCGAGCGAGAACAGGCAGCAGGAGAAAAGGAGGGAGGTGGGGATGGTGGGAGCAAGTTGGGGAGAAAGGGCCCCGATTCCGCGCCAGGTTGGCTGGTTGGTCGACGGCTCGCCAAACTGCCTCGGGGAGGAGGGAGGCGCGGGATCTTTGGAAAGGAGTCAAGCGCGAATTCCGTCGCTGCTCGTTGGCGGGAGGTGTTAATCCGAATTAAAAAGAGGGCCGTCGCCTCCTTGTTTTAAAAACTTGCCTCTCTGGGAGTAATTGCTCTCTTGGGACTCCTTGAACATATATATTTTCTCTGTGCGTTTGGTTTCTCTTTTCCCTTTAAAGCTGCAACCCCATTTTAAAGAAAAGAAAAGAAATACCTAGGCGCGCATTGAAGGCAATGCAGATTTACTTATGAGTAAGCCCCAGAGTCGTCCGCGAATGGACCTAATGGTCAGGGGTCCCTTTACCTTTACCTTTAAGCCCCTCTAAGATCAGAGCTCTAAGGCTGCCATCTAGATCCTGTACCCGCTTTCTGGGTCGTATACCCCAACACACCTCAGCTCACTGCCGAGTAGAGGCAGACTGGGAAGATTTCTGTGTAAGGTTGGAGTAAAGTGGAACTTTCTCTTGGATCACCAACCCAAAAGTTTACCGCCCCCCGCCTTTTAAGAATGTCTTCATCTCTTCTTATTTTATTTTAAACCATTCTCTGCAGCCGTTTGCTGGAAATAACAGAGCGTCGTTACAGGTTTTCGGCTGCTGGCCGGCAGCAGGTCTACTCGGAGGCAAGCCTCACCGCTGCGGCATTTATTTTTCAAATCCGGCTAGGCAGCCGGGGGCTCTTTTGGAGACGCAAAACGCGCTTTGGCTTAAACGATCTGTATTCTTCTAATAGATATTATTGTTTGCTGCAATAAATGCCGGTTTTAAACCAGCTGGGGGAAGCAGCGACTCTCCGATAGAGCCCATCTTTCCATTGCTCCTTTCTAGTCCCTTAAAACTTTAATTAAAAATAAAATTAAAATCCTGGTGGATTTTCCAAATCCCATAAGAAATGATTGTTTCTCCCCGCCCCCATAAAACCCCTCTTTTTTCGGGTGATGCATTTGGCTAATTACGTTTCTATCAACAGCAGGAAAAAAGGAGGCGGTCGTGTTGGGCTCGTTTGAAGCTCTTTATAATATTTGCGCTCTCGTGACTGTTAATTACAATAAATTAGGCGATTGTCTGCATAATTGTCATTATTGGGAACCTGATTATGGGTCTGTAGCCGACCTCAGTCCTACTCAGAAGTAGGAGCTATGAAATGAATAGACACGGCTGGTCAATGATGTTAATGGGTCTACTCTGAGTAGGGCATCATGGCTGCATCCTAATAACTTGTGAACTAGTACCTGTGAATAAAATTCTCCTTTAAAAAAATCAACCCTTTGTCACGACGACGTATCTATGGCTTAAAAAATGCAGCAAAAGAAAAGAAAAGAAAAGAAAAAACCGATTTAGGTTAATTTTTGTTCGCTTGTGGGTGGGAGAGAGTTACCCGGAGGCTTTAATATTTCGGAGGGCAGGGTGGGAGGGGGCAAAACAAGCAGATCGGGTTTGCAGTCTTGGGTTGGGGAGGGGTCTCTCTAGCCGAACCTTTACAATGTTACTTTAAAAAAAATTCAGCTGCCAGAAAGCTGGTGGAAAAAAGGAACAGTAGCTACCTTTGAACAAACCCGGACCAACCTTTTTGTGTGTGCGTGTGTGCATTTATGTCCTTGGGGTGCGAGGAGGAGGGGAGGAGGGCGGTGAGTTTTCAGATCTGGCATGGAAAAACTTAAAATAGTCCTATAAACGGGTTTTCTTCTTCTGTTGCAAAACGCCCGGGCAAGAAACGTTTAGCAATCAACCGCGATCCCGCAGCCACTTCAGGCCGCCTGCTCCTGCTTTTGAAAAGGGGGGAAGAATACAACGAATCTGGAGGCGTTTCCAGGCTTTTCGAAGTCGTAATTAACACCGGATGGACCCTTTTAGACGATCCCCCCGCCGCCTCCCCCGTTTATTCTAAAGCCGATTAAAGAACAGTTTTGAACAGAGGCATCTCTGCGTTAAAAAAAAGGATGTATTCGGAGACTAAATTTCTGCCTGCCCTTCCCTTAAAGCAAAACAAAAAAGAGTGTAATCGATTTCCAAACGTCCTTCTTCTCTTCCTCTTGCTTTTCTGTGCGTTTGTTCAACGCATCCACAGTATTTCGTTGGAGGATTTTTATTTTTATTATTAAAAGAAACGGCTACAAGGGAATGCCCCGCTTTCGTGCAAACCTGCGCATAAAGGCATACTAAATCAAAATTTTAAAAAATGGGTTAATGCATGTTAGCCCTTCTCGAGTCTTCCAAACTCTCCCAACGCTTAATACAGCTTATTAGCTGAAAGTGGAATTCGTTTTAAAAGAAGGAAACCAGCTTTTAAACAGTCTCTTGCCGGAGACTGTCGCTATCCAGCCGTCGGTAGGTGATTCCTCGTCTCCATCCTCTCAGTTAAGACTCCTCTGAAAAGGGGCATGATCCCGCACTTTGAAGCTTCCTGGCAGTCGCTTCGATTTGAAATGGGAGAGAGTTAAAGCGCGTGAAATCAGTGGCATTTTCAAACTCTGTAAACCGAGCCTGTTGCATGTTTACTCGGAAGTAAAACCTCCGGAGACTTCCAGCCCCGTCTGAAGCGAGTTATACGCCAAAGTCCCACGTAGGCTTCAGTTGGGCTTACTCCCAATTAAGTGTGCCTGGGATTGGAGTACTCCCAAAAGTGCAAGTTTACTCCGAAGTAAAATTAACTGAATTCAGTGGGACTTACTTCCAAGTAAATGGGCAGAGAGGCAGCCTTGGTCTCTTTGCTTGGTCCTTCCTGCTATTATAAGTAGCTGTAGGAACAGAAAGTTGGTGAGAAACATGGAAGGAAGCAAGAGTTGATTATTTCAGCCGGTTGGGAAGGCAAACATTTTGCCCTGTGTATATATTTAATATATAATATTGATTGTCAACAAGTATTCTTTAAGCGCAACAGGAATGTGGATGGTCAGAATCGGGAGAACGAAATTTACGATATCAGTTGTTGCTGCTCCAAAGCTTTATTGTTATCAGATGTAGTGCTATTGCTTTGCATCAGCGTGAGTCCTGCTCAGAGTAGACCCACTAAAATGAACGGGCACGACTAACTTAGACTCGTTTATGTGTATGGGCCTTTGCTGAGTAAAGTTCAGTAGGGTCAGAGTTAGACCCCTTGAAGTTAATAGACCTGATTGACTTGGGTCCAACAATATCCACGGGTCTACACTGAGTAAAACTAAGTTGGATACAAGTCTGCTATTATCACACTAATAGCACGCTTGAGATTCATAGCGTTGCATAGAGTACCATATACCTTTATTTGCAATAGTTATGTTTGCGATTTGTCTTTACAATGGGGAGTGGGGTGGGGGAATAGATGTTTGAGCCGGGAAGCCCAAATACACCCCTCCATTAGGACCAGGCGGCCTGCGCGATCTTTTTCGGGAGAGAGATGGAGGATCCAACTTGCCATTTTCTCCTTCAGCCGGTGGCTGTGGGTGGTTCTGCGATTTCCCACACTCCTGTCTCCAGCTGCCCCCTTGCGATTGCAAGATGAGCTTCGGGGAAACGAGGTGTGTGTGCGCGTGGACAAGCGTGCCTCCTATCTACACACACTATTGAAATCCTTTGGCGAGGAAGCGTTCCCGCTTATAAAAAGAAGATAACATACGTTTCCTCCTTGGTCGATATTAATAATAATAATAATAATAATAATAATAATGGTAGTTCTCACAGTGTCCCCCCCCCCCAGGCGCCCATGTCGGGCAGCATGCAAGCAAGCAAGACCTGATTGCAAGAGCGTTTTTCCCTTCAACCAGGAGTGGCACGTGGTGGGGGCAACCTGAATGGACCCCCCCCCGTAAAAACGTAATTAAGCCCTTGCCTAATGCCCTCTCCCTGCAGAACTGGGTATGGTAAGAATCAAGCGCTTATGCCATCAAATCCTCCGGGGGAGGAGGGGGGGGGAGGAGATTTATTTATTTTTTAATCATGAACTCAAGGCCTCCTGATCTGTCCATAAAACCCCAAGTATTTTAAGCTGTGCTAATTCTACGGAACTCTGAGGCCAGAGGCAGCCGGAGACACACAGCGCCCCCGCCCGCTCCCCCCGCACTTATTTATTTTTATATAACGTCTTAACGTATACAGTAAGCGTTTCGTTCCCTTGGTCCACCCAACACATATATTTCTCTCTCCTCGGGTAAATCCCCATTTCCTAGGCACCCCCGACCCCGAAAGCAGTCAGTAGCACCGATTGCATTTAATAGGCTTTACTTCCGAGTAAGTGCGAGCAACGGAATTGTAGCTGGTATAGATTTGGAGTCCGGTTTTTGGAGGACCCTGGAATAACCCGCCCTGAAACACTGACTCGCGAGGAAGACGGGGGGGGGGGGTCAAGAGTTTACTTCCTTGAAATGGGTCCCGCGCAAGACCATTTGGCACTGCTCAGGTGCATGTTGTTTTTAAGGCGGGGACACCTCCATCCAAATAAAAATCCAGCCCGATCCTGTGTTTGTGTCCTAGGAAGTGATATCCACATGATTCAGTGGAAAAAGGCTATGTAGCCACCATGCCTGTAAGGCGTACATCGAAGCCTGGGAACCGCAGTTTACCCATAAATCCTAGCACATACGAGCTACAGTTCCCATCGTTCTTTTTTTTGGGGGGGGGGAGGTGCTCCAAATGTAGGCTCAGACCCTATGCAGGTGTACATCCAGCCCCCTTGATCTCGTTGGGAGAGCTTTTCGCCCATTCACACCCAAGACAAGTGCTTAAGAATTAAGATGCGTATGGATCGAGCCACACGTGCATTCTTGTGGAGAGAGGTGGAGTCCGAACCGAAGCGCTGTCAAAGGTGAAACTCGACGCCCTCCACGGTGAGAGGCGATATTACGAGGCATCGCCTCGCTGCGAATTGTTATGAATTGCCCCCTTTTTGGGGGGTAGTGGGAAGAATATCGATCGGGAAAAGCAGGCAGGGAGGAAGGTCGTCTGGGCAGCGTTAGCGCAGAAGAATCATTCTAGGGCTGGTAGACTTGTCTCCCTCCATGGAAAACCTCTTCATCCACGTTATGATCTCCACCACCACCCCCAGCCCTGGCTTTATTTTTATTTATTTACAAGAATGGGGCAGAGTAAATAACCCCCAAGGGGAGTGAGGCTAACCCCTTTCCTTTGCCTTCTATAAGAATCCAAGCTAACCTAAAGGAAACGGGAGGGTGGTAACATTCTAGTCTTCAAGACTAAATCAATAAAGGTTTCTAGTCCTCAGTATATATGTGCGTGCGTGCGTGCGTGTGTTGAGGGCTAGATATTTGTATATGGAGGGATTCTTAAGGAGAAGCAGATGCATGCATAGCGAAATCTAGTTAATAATTCGATGGCATTCTCGACCTGAAAGGACAGAGGAGAACAAAACGGGTTGAAAGGGACACTCTAACCAAAGATGTCCATCCACGTGCAGTGTCTTTAAAACCTCCCTTTAGGTCACACACATTCTGCCTCGTCTTGTGGTCAAAGGAGTAAAAAAAATATATATTCTACCAAGCGCAAAAGTCGGCGGAAATGGATACAAATCATTTGGGGGAGAAGGAAGGGGCACCGTTACCTGGGAACAGGCCTTATTGAACATGGGGGGGGGGGGTGAGGGTATTACTTTGGAGTAACCAAGCACAGACTCGAGTTCTGCAGACACCTTGGAAATAGAGAGCAGCGACCATACACAAGGAATCCCTTTGCTCCTCCAGGTTGATCTAAACTCCCTCTTAAGTTTCTGGAACAAGGAAGACCGAGAGAGGGGGTCGTTGTATGTGTTTTCCCCCTAGTTTTACCTGGACTGGTCTATCTGGTTTTCCATATTAAAAGGCAGCTAGGAACACCCCAGTGATAAATGTGTTTGTGTGCATTTTACATTTAAACAGGGCGGTGGCGAGGGGGCGCGGATTAAGAAGCGGCGCAGTTCCTCCCCAATCCGGTGATAGCTCTGATCCTGCTCCTAATTCGGTTCGCAATTCGTAATCCGAACCAGGCGCGCGGAATTAATTGCTTTCGCTTTGCTTTTTAGTGTGCGCGTTTCAAAGAACAAAAACCTAAAGTTTAAATTGGCGACTTCTGAGGAGTGCGGTTGTGTGCAAGAAACAAAAGCTTGCGGGCAAGCATCGCTCCTGTATGTGTGTGGCTTGGCCTTCAGCTGTGATCCGCAACGCAATTAAGTTTAGACCGAAACAATTCAAAGATGAAACGTCATGGCAATGCGCCGAGATGGGGTGACGGATGCTTCTGGCACCGAATTGACTTCGGTTTAAGAATCCGGTTGTGCAGCCTAAGGTACCTCGCAGGGTTGTTGTTAAGATTAAATGGGGAGGCGGAGAACTATGCAGCTATCTTGCAGGAAAGTGGAATAATAATAACAACAGTAGTAGTAGTTAATAATATGAAAAACTGCGATTGTGTTTATTGGCACCATCGAGGTGACTACAGAGCTGCTTTGAGAATAAATTCCATTGGACTCATTAAAATCTTACTCCTGAGTAAACATGTCGGCCTGTGTATCCACGTGGGGGTATATTCGTCCGAACCTGGTTTGGGACTGCGAGTTTATTATAATCTGATTAATGACCACAGGTGCTGTTTTTCAAAACGCTGCGTTTCATCCAATGCCCTGCCAGTCACCAACTTTTCATCTGTTCTGGAGAAAGCCTATTCTTGTAAAATCCCTTCTTCTAGTAACGCCCCCCCATCCCTCCCCCCTAAATAAGTACCCCCGCTTTGAACTGACAAAAAAGCCAACCCAAAATCCCGTGCCCTATTCTAAAGTTGATTTCTAGATTATCGGGAAAGGACGTGACTGGACTTTGGGGGAGAGAAATTAATTCATCATGCAGATGAGGGCTTTTCTAATTCCTCTACCATCTCCTGCCCGTTTCGTGACTGCTAATAAAGTAGATCATTGATTGTATAAAAATAATGTATTGGGGAGGGGGGCAATCTGCAGGAAATATGGAGTTGAGATGATAGGCAGAGGGAGGGGGATATATACAGTATACAGTATACACACCGAGAGAGAGAGTATTTAACTCACACATAACCGAAGAAATACATCGATTAATCGCAATCTGCCATGTAGACACAAACACCTGCCTTTAAATTTGCTGTGTGACCTCTTTTAAATGGATTCTCAGCAAATCTTTCAGAGCATCTCATTTCAGTGACGGGCACCTATTCTTCGAAGGCTCCCCCCTCTTCTCCACTGAATCCCCAATTAATCCTAATTATTTGGTGTCACTTCGGGTTTTGTTTTGTTGTTTTAAAAAAACCCAAACCAGCCCTAGGAGGGTGGCCATCCATCACCCTCCCCGCTTCCCGTTTGTCCCTGAAATTTTCAAAACCTGTTTCTTTAACAAGCGCGATCCTCTGCCTCTGTATCGGAACGGGCCGCTTGAGGCTGCCAACCTTATCCGCACGCTGGCGGTAGTCAAAACTCGTTGAATTTCACTCCAAGGGATTTACTTCTGACTTGGCGCGCGTAAGCACCGCGCTTACGACACTTCCGGGACCACCATTCTGAACCTTTTCAAAAAGGTGGAGGGAGGGAGGGCGCCAATCAAAGGGGGAACCGAAGGGAAGAAATTCGGTTTATGTTTACTCCGAAGCAAGCCTCCTGAATTTATTAAGTTCCATGCGATGGTGCTAATTATTATCAATAAATGATAGTACATAATAAGAGTCACCCGTGTTCAAAAGAACTCGACTTCCCATTATCCTGTTGCTATTCTTGCCACCGCCCTCTAAGAAAAGGCAGTAGGAATAGTCCCAACTTGGTTTATTCCGAAGCAAGTCCCATTGGAGACCTGCCACGCAAGTGCATTATCGTAAACTAGTCACCGCCGGACTGTCTCCCTAGTGATGGCCAAAGCGGATCCGAACCGCAGGCCCTTTGATTCAGGACCCACCTTAGCCACTGGTCTCTGGGCTATAAATGTCGCTTTGTGAGCGAACTCCGGGAAAGGTGAAACTTAAAGCGATAGGGTGGTTTGCTTTGCGCGTTGCGCAATTGACTTCACTTTTGATACTCTTTTGAAAGGAATTAAAAGGGCGGATTTTGAGATGGCCCCAAAGAGCCAAATCGCTCCATTTCTGCCCTCGTCATCTCTTGGAAGCTGCCAGAGGCGTCGCTGACCTCTCCTCCCCCCCCCCCCAACCCTCACCGGGGCAATTCTCTTTCGCTTTGCCAGACCCACACATCTGAGATCAACCTGCCCTATAAATATTAAGGGGAGGTAGTGGAAAGAGAGAGATTTTTGCAAACTGGAAACAAGCGGAGGTCAGGGACACAAGGAGCGCGATGTGGTTTTTCTGCAAATAGTCACTTGACCTTTAAAGGGGGCAATAAGGCCTAGTGGCCAGAGCGCTGCAGCTTTGACACCCAAGTTCAATTCCGCTTCCCCACCCGCTTAGGCAGCTCCTTGGGGGGGGGGGGTCGCTCCAGGCCAGTCCCCAGCAGCCCTCAGCCCAAACTCGCCACAAGGGTAAAACTCTCACATCATGTGCCAATCATTCCTCACACTTTTTAGCCCTGAAAAGTTCGGTTCGTAAACTGTAGGGTGGAATCTAGAAGAAAAAAAAAAATTACGGGGGTGTTGTTGCTTTTAAATCTTACTGGTGGCGCGGGGTGGGGGTGGGGGGAATCTCCTTCAGAGTGCAGCAACATCTACAGGATCAGGTTCCAACTTTTAAGGGAGACCAACTGCGATCCTAAACAGTAGGACATCACACCGGATCCAGCAGGACGTACTCTCCCTGGCAAATGGGGGGGGGGGGGTTAGAGAGTAACTGTCTACATGGATCGCGCCCCCGCCTCTCCTCCTGCTCACTAGACTTTTTGGATCTGCTGGTGTTCAATGGGAAAAAATCGTTTAGGGCCTGCTTTAAGAGACACACTTGGCACAGCCTATAGTTGTTTACGCGGAAGTAAGTACCACTTAGCGTTTCAGCCTTGCTGTCAACCCCCACGAGCGACGCCCCCCGCCTTGAAATATTTAATTCCAGTTGGGTTGGATACAACTGAATATTTCTAAAATCATCTTGGGGACTTTCCTAAAGCATTTCCTCCCTTGTTAAAAAAAAAAAAAAAAGACCACCTAGCTGGATTTTTCACCCCTCGAGTTCCGCACCCGGTATTGATCTTGGAGTGGATTGCGAATTCCGCGGGGCAGAGAACCTGTCTGCTGTTCTATGTTACGTTGTGGAGAAACAACCGCCACAAAAAACAAAAAAAAACCGAGAAGGAAGTTATTCTCATTCAGGGGCCCGATGTATCCACGCTTGCTTTTACACGGAAGTAAATCCCATTGGCTACGGCGAGACTGACTTTTAAGTTAACCTGCTTGGGGTTAGGGGGCCCTCAAATCAATGTAGGGCAGCAATTAACTGAAGAAACAGCGTAGACTGCGTTTAGTAGGTTTACTCAGGAGTAAGCACACGCATGCAGAATATATATATATGCAAAAAACACGCGGAAAAAGAGTGCCAATTAAGAACACGTGTTCGTTTACACGCACAGGTGCAACGCAAGGATGTTTTCGCCTTTGGAGAAAAAAAAAGTCAATCTGGTTTTAGCTGGGAAGGGGCAGCTATTGGTTTCCCCACTTTGAAAACATTGACTCGGAAGTTCCCTTCCAATCCTATTATTTTTTTAAAAATCCCAACGTACTCTTACAATCCTTATCATCAGAATTCAGATTCAAACGCATTTATAATTAATTCTGGACAAATAACTCTCCCACCCCCACCCCACCCCGTGCTTTGAGAGCCTACATTTAAAACCAATTCCATTTTATGAATTACTTGATAAATAAGCAACGCTTTTTTAAAATAAATAATAATTCGGCAGGCTTTGTTTTATTATTTGAATGGCTTTTAAAATTACCAGCTTTATTACAAGTTTGTGGAAACAGAACGGGGTGGGCGGACGGGCGGCGGAATCCCAGAACCTGATTGAGTTAAATCGCGAGGCGTTGAAGTAACTGAACCTCAAGCACAAAATGAAGAAAAGGAGAAGGGGACTTGGTTTGTTACCTCTCTCTTCCGTCCCCGTCCCCCACTTGAAAATATAACAAATGTTTTCAGACCTCCTTTGCCCTGACCACAACAGGATTAATATAAATCTAGATACAAAAAAAGAGAAAATCTTCTATAATCTTAATAATAATAATAATTTATTTCATTGTACTTCATTCTAGTAATAAAGTATGCAGTTTTCAACCTCAAACTTTATTCTCTCCTCATATCTCCCACCTGCCGGTCGGCTGCTAGGCTGCTTTTTTATTTTGCTGGGGGTGGGGTGTGAACGCCCCTTGTCCTGTGTCTTCTCCCCCCCCCACCCGCATTAAAAAAAATCTGGTTTATTTTCTTGAAGGCTTCTTGACATTCCCTTTCCCTTTATATTTTATAAACACCCCACACACACCACGCAATGTATCCTTTCCAGTCACCATCTCTCCTGGGCCCTTGAATTCCCAAAGGGAGTAATTAATTAATACTGATCCAGCCAGGCTATTTACTCCGGGGAGGGGGGCTAGTGTCCTCCACCCACTTTCCCATTTCCGGGGATTCCTGAAAAATTCAGGAATCCAAAGATCCAGCTTCCTCCATTTCCACCCATTGCCCAGGAGAATAGGGTCGTTTCTATAAAGGACAACCAAGCATTTGAAATAGATAATGATGATAATATATATATTAATTAAAGGACCTGAAAATGATACTTACCGCCTTGATCCCTTCTAAAGCAACACCCCCGGACCTGTAAAAAGCAGAGTCCAACATTCAAGTGGAAAGGCTGTTATAATAAAAATTAGTTGGAAGAAAGGAGGAGTAAGAATAGAGAATGGCGTGTAAATACATATATATGTATGAACAGGAAGCGCCGTAGAGCAGGTGAACTTGCTTAGATCAGAACCTCATGTTTTTTGTTTTTGAGCAGGACACATTCATCGCTGTGGCAAAATAGGTAAGTCAGAGATCAGAGAGAGAAGGAGCCGGTGCCCAGGCTGCCTGAGTGGCTGAGCTCTTCCATCCTGCGCATACTTACTTGTGAATTAGCAGCTTGCCACATTTGAGTTCATTGAGCCTTACTCCCAAGTAAGCTTGCATAGGAATGCGGCCCATTGGGTAAAAAACAAACAAATATGAATTGTCTTCCGAGTCAAGCTGCCCGGGGGATCGGCCAGCTTAACTCCATTTAACTAGGCGTTAAAGGACCCCCTTACTCTTTACTTCCGAGTAAGGCCACAGCGATTCATTGGGAACGTTTCCTGGGGAGCTGACAAGGTTCCTGAGCTCGTGGGAAGTCGTATTGCGAAGTTCTGGTCTGAAGTGCTTCGACCCTGAAGGCTGCTTTGCAGTGCTAGCCCGCTGGGGAGCCAAGACCCATTCAGCTTGGCGGAAGCTTACTTCAGAGTAAGCCCAGGCTTCAGCAGCGGGTCGCATCCCAGATGCTTCCCTACACACACACACATCTCGAGGACCCACGATCAGGTTTTAGCGTGTTTTAAACAAGCACCACGATGGAGAACAGAATCGTTTAAACCGGCTGATGGAGAAGGGGGGGGGGCTGGGAGGAGAGAGAACCGAAAGCCCCCAACCCACCCAAATTTTATTGTAAATGGATTGGGGACAGGGTGGGAAAGAATGCGCCGATCGTTAGGAAAACGAAAGTCGTTTGCGTGTGCAGGGGAGTTTTCATGTTGCCCGCCAGATTGGCTTAAATGCACTGGAGTGGAAGGGATGCACGTTTTTCGGTAACGGCGCAAAACTGGGAGAAAGACATGGTAAAAGGTAGAAGAAGTCTGTGCACCTAAACATCGTCTGTGCACCCTGGTAATTCTATAAGCCCCCGCCGAGTAGGGAAAACGGCCACAGCTTCTGCAGTCAACCTCAGCCGCGGCTGCGATCTTCCTCAACCTGCCTACCTGGAGGTAAATCCCACTGTAATCAATAAAAGAAACTTCCGAGTAAACCTGGCCTTAGGGAAGGGTGGGGAGATCAGACATCCAGATATTCACAATTGCCCGGAATGGGTGGCTTCTGGGGGGGGGGGGGAGAGAGAAGAGTAAGCCCCTGTGGAAGAAAGTGGGCGTTTACTCGCGAGTAAGCATGCAGCGGATCATGCGAGAGAAAGCCGGTGTGTGTGGTGTATATATATATATATAATCATAATATATCATGATATATCATATATATAAAATATATCAGGCGTGGGGGGAAAGAGCCCATCGCGACTGCCCCATTGATGAGAATAGCAGCTAATAACCAAATAATAGCAAAATCATTAGATCTGTAAAGTGCAGCGTGCAGTTGGCTGGTTGAAAGAGACGGCTAACTAGTGACCAGAAAATAATAACAGATCTGCAAAAGGGCAGCGTGCAATTGACCAGCTGCAACGGACCGGTTGCTAGGAAAAGAATAATTAGACTTGTAAAGTACAGCATGCAATGGACCAGTTACCCTCCCCCCAAAAAAACCCCAGCCACATACACCCCCCACCCCTCCCCGTCCCACCCCAGCATAGCATAGAAACCACCGTCCGAATAAAAAAAAAGGGCAAAGTCACCTCTTCCTGGATGTTACCTTCCATCTTTAAATATTGTCCACTGGGGAAGGGCAGCATGTAAAGGGTTAGGGAGAGAGAGAAAGGTCGCTTTTTCTTAAAGGGGCAGATCAGGGGAAGTGGCGGGGGGGGGGGGGAGGAGGAGGAAAGGCTGGGATGGTGCTGCGCTCCGAGGAGGTGGGGGCAGAGATAAGTGATCTGAAGAAGAGGATAGGACCACGGAAGAGAAGGGGGGAGGTTAAAAAAAAAAAAAGCCACACACACATACACACACCAACCCCAACCCTGATGGTGATGAATACATTGGAAAGTTTTTTTGGCCCCGGAGAGGGTGTCAGATTGAATGCTCTGTGCGCATGTGCGAAGGTGTCCAAACTGACAATGCTTGGGAGATGAAGATAGCGCGGCAGAGCTGTTGCGGGTTCAAGGAGGGATCCGCTCCGCCGTCAAGATGAGATCCAAGGCGCGAGCGAGGAAACTGCCCAAAAGTAGGTCCCCTTTCTCCCGCGAGGGGGAGATCCCCGGCGAGATCTGGCGAGGGGGGTGAGAGAGAGAGGGAGAGAGAGAGGGGGCGCGCGCTGAGCAGAGGTGGGGGGGGGGAGCCATGGGTGTCTGGCTGGTCGGCCCTGGGGTGGGGGGACGACAACGACGAAGACGAGCCGATCGCCGCCTCCTCGGCCGCCCTGGCCTCGCCGCGGCCGGATGAGCGCAGCTGGGCGAGCCGGGAGCAAGCTCCGCGCCGCCACAGCCGCCGTCGCCGGTCTCTGCGCGACGATCGGGGCAGCCTGACCAAGGCTCCCCCCGCCTCTCCTTGCGCTCCGAGAGTTGTGCTCCGCACCCCGCGATTGGTGGGGTTCACCCGTCTGAGGATCTCGAAGCGATCAAGGATGACAAGGAGGAGGAAGGAGGGGGATCGTTTTTTAAAAAAATGAAAAGTAGGGGGGACACAGGGAGAGCTAACGAGAGCGAAGCGAAAGTTAGCTACAAAGTTGAAGCCTGCAACTTTTTCTCTCTCCCTTTCCCTCCTCCTCTCTCCTCTTCGCCGAGTCGTTTCCAAGTTCTTGTGAAATCTTTTTTTTTTTTTTTAGTTCCCAGCTTTTGAAATATAGTGGGCGCTAGAGATTCGCGGCTGGGAAGGCAAAGCGAGGTTTCCCGAGTAGATGGGGAGCTTGAGAGAGAGAGAGAGAGAGAGAGAGAGAGAGAGAGAAGACCGTGGAAAAGAGAGAAGGGGAGGGAGAGAAAAAGGAGGCAAGGGGGGGAAGAGAGAGAGAGAGAAATATATATATTTATAAAACCAACCAGGCGAAGAGAGAGAGAGATTTGGATGGAAAGAGGCAGAGAAACTGGAACCCCAAATGCAGCTTGGCGTTATAGATATGTGTGTGTGTATGTGTATCTATCTAGATACACGCAGTGAAACTGACACGAGGTGAAATGGACAAGTTCCTGGAGCTCTGGCGGTTGTCGTGTTTTGAAAGTGAGCGATGGTGGGGTTCCTGCATGCGCCCTGTTGCAGGAGCAGTTTCTGTCCCCGCTTCTCGCGCGCACGCTTGGAAAAGGGAGGGGGATGTAGAAAGTTTGCAAATATATTCGTGTCTCCTTCCTCTCTCCCCCCTCAATTTCTCGATCCCTCGTTGCCGGGGGCGGGGAGGGGGGGAGTGGAGGAGGAGAGAGAACCCTCATCCTTCTCCAACGCTTGTCATCGGTTACCAATGAAATATTAAAAGATGGCAATGAGAAAAGAGGGTGGGCGGATGAGAAAGGGGGGGGGGCAGGTTGTTTGCTGCGCGATCTAAGATACTTTAGCTGTCAAATGACGATAGATCTTCCCCCCGCCCCATCTCCCACTTTCAGGATTTTTGTAGCAAAAATAATATAAGTTGTTTCTGCGTTGTTGCTGCTCTTTTAAACTCCGAAGTTAACACCGCGTGCATTTCAGTCTGGCAGATATTTTTTCATTGTTTTGTCTGGAAAAGCGGGAGGGTCTATTTTGTGTTTTTACAATCGCTGTTGTCTGTCTTGATTTTTTTTGTTTTAATCTTAATTATCATTTGGAAACGGTCTGTTTTGTTTTGTTCCCCCGCCCCTCGTTGAGTTCCATGCTGAAACCGGACGCGAGATTGTGGCTGGTTGAGGTGGAGGCGCGCGCGCGGGTGGCTGGGGAGGGGGGGGGGAGGAATGCCGTAAAGCTGTAAAAATAAAATACCTGTAAATATATTTGCAAATATAAGGTGACGGAAAGCTATCCAGGGGAAGTTGGGAGCTGGCGCTTAAATCCTGAATACATTTCAATACTTTAAAAAAAGGGGAAGGGAGTCTGTCTCTCTACTCCGAAATACGTTTACTCGGTAGTGAAAGTTCTAATGGATTTTCAACCATGAACAGTTTGCGCCAGGAGATTTCGAAAGCTCACCTAAGTTTTGATTCTCTCGAGAGAGCGAGGATCTGAAACTCCTGCCTTTAAGTCTTTGTGTGTGCGTGTTAGTTGTGTTGCCGATCGTTACAAAACTCCAGCGGATTTCCACCGCCGTCCCCGAGACAAGTTAAGAACGCGCGACCCTCTCCTGCCTTTACGATTCAAGTCCCCGATTCCGGACACCCCCTCCAGACTCAGTTCAAGGTCAAGGCGCCCCCCGTTCTGAATCCTTCCTCCTTCCAGTCCCCTGCATGCTCCTCTCCAGATCACCCCGAAGGAAACAAGTGGAGATAGAGATTTGCAACGCCGAATGTCTCACACTTAATGCAATTCCAATAAGTGAGATCGCAGCCCTAATGGACAGAAGCACGTTTTTAATGGAAGCCTGCGGTTTTAATGGAGCGGTCCCCTCCGCTCCAGGCAGGATCTGTCCAACACCAACTTTCAAACTCCCTTGATTCAGTCTCTACTTTTTCGGAAGGGCGAGAGTTCAAAAAAAAAAAAAAAAAAAAAAGGGGGGGAGAGAGAGAGAGAGAGAGAGAGAGAGAAAAGAAAAGAAAAGGCAGCGGTCTTCCTCCTGCTGCTTTAACGTAATCAATAGTTGGATAATTTTTCAAGGCGCAAAAGGAACAAGCGCGCAGGACGCGCAGGCAGCCGCTTGTCCTCCTTGACAGGCCCCGCAATTTTAACAGGAACAAATTCCTGTTTTCACAGCTCTCTCTCCCCGGACCGCTCCCCCCCCCCCCAGCCCGCTTTTCCACTACTGGGTAGAATCGAGGAAGGGAAGAAAAATTGATCTCCAAGCAGGACCTCGTTCCGCCTCGTGTCTTTTTACCGCTGTATCAAACTTGGGGAACGGCTGGACTTTGGTACAGCAACTTCTTTGTAATTAATACTATAATTTTTCAATAAACAGAAATATCGGCTCCCTTCCATATACATCTGCCTCTGCTGCATTAAAAACAATCACATCCAGAATGCCTCAGGTGATATATGTAAATTATATCTCTCTCTCTGTGTGTGTGTCTTTTAAAATTAAAATTTGTCCATTTCATCAGGTCGGAGTGGAAATGTCGCTGTCATTTTCCCCTTATGAGCTTATGACCTGTAATGGACAAGACCTCAGGTGTGGTTGAATGCTTCCTTTGCATAATTTCAGTCTTAAAGGCTGCACTTCTGTGCCCACTTACTCGGGAATAAGCCTCACTGAAATAAAAAGCGACTTGCTTCTGAGTAGACTTGCCCAACCTTGCGCTGCAAATGTGTGCTGGAGAGTTTAGTTCACCTCCCCCCCCCCAGGAGGGCAGTTCCACTCTTTGTGTTTTGGGGTTCTGGATGTACATGGGGAGGGGGAGAGGAATTTTAAAAAAAATGTAAATGGTTTTCAAAACCTTTTTTTTTTTTTTTTTTTGAGCCGCGCAAGGAGAATTTCTTTCTGCCCCCGCCGTTTACCACTTGATCCAACCTGGAAGTGTCTGTTATGAAAGTCCTGATTAAATTCAGCTGTTTTGATACCAACCCCAGACTCAACAGTTTACAGCGCGTGGAAGGAGGGGGGGGGCAAGCCCTTTGAAGCTGAGGATACTTTTAAGGTTCTCCCCCCCCTCTAAATACAGTAGTCCGGGTTTCCAGATCCCTGGGGCTTTCTGCACGGAAAACGTTCGGTTCTGATTTGCAAGCGATCGTTGCTTTCGCATTTATCTCCGGATCAAACGCCTTCAAATAACCATTCCTCTCCAACACGGGCCTAATGCGTTCGCTTTCCTCCTCCCTGCCCTGAAATGCTTGTCAAGTTTTGTTTGTGTTTTGAAATGCTGATCGGGTATCTTAGACAAAATTAAAATTGAAAATCATCCTCGCTTCCTTGTGACTGATGCAGCCGAGGAGGTAAAGGCGAATCAACGTTTGGCTGAATGCGCTGTAGTAGGATTTGGTTTTCGGTGGGCAATATTTTCAGCAGATGGAAAGGGGCCTCTCCGGAGACTCCCGGTTCCACGACATGTTTTCGCTACGAGGAATGTGATGTGTGAATGCGTGTGGGTTTCGTTTCTTGAATGGAGCCCTTCACCGCGGCACCTATGTGAGGATGAAATTTTAATTTCTCCAGACAGCAGTCCATTGGCATGAACTGGGATGGCCTGTGTGTGTGTGCGTGTGTGCAAGTTAAATGAACCCCCCCCCCACACACACAGCTGAATAAATTCACCCTGGGCCCTGCAATCCTATTCTCGTTTAGCCCCACTGAACTCAGAACCCAGTCGACACGTACAGAACTGTCGTCCTACACGCGCGCTGAGCTGAGAAAGCAACTTGTGGCTTCTTCCTCCCGAGTAGGGCTGCATCTCTGGATTAAAGAACTCCAGAACAAATGCAATTATAAAGTGTTGTATTTTTTTTAATAAAAAAATTATTATCTAAAGGCAGGCTCAATGAGCACCAAGATGGAGCAGAGGCTGAGGCGGGGAGGTGATACCTGATTTTTGTACCACGATCACTTCCCTGGATTCTGTCCCGCTTTAATAAATAAATAAATACATACACAAATAAATACACAAATAACAAAAACCGCTCCTGCAGTTGATTCCCATTTACAGCAAAAGGTTTGGGCTGCGTGCGTTGCAGAAGAAAACGTGGTGATGGTTGGGAGATGCCTTTACACTGGAAGAGACAGGGAAATAATAAAAAAAATTAAATAAAGTCTAAGATAGCGGTGCTAGGCTCTGCGTGTCTACTTGCAAGTAAAGCCCATAGAGCCCGGCTGCACTCATAAACCCACTTTACCCAGGAGCAAGCCCCATCGGATTAAATAGGGCTTGATTCTGAGGAAGCACGGCCAGGCCGGCAGCCATGATCCTGGCTTTAACTCTTAGCCAAAAAGAAAGAAAGAAGTGTGTGTATATATACATACGCATATATATATATCTATATATATCTACAGCCCGGGTGACTTCCTTAACCGTCGAGAGCCAGATTATGGAATAAATCCTTGAGGCAAGCCGTTTGAGGCTGTGTGTGAAAAAGAAAGTAAGAGGAGAAGAAAGGGAGAAGTTAAGGAGCCAGGAAGGGAACGATTGAGACCGGCTTCCCCAGGAACCGAACCTGGAGCGGCTGGGCCGAGGCTGCGCCGTTTCAGATTCTCCAGTCCCGGGAAGGAAAGGCTGGGGAGATTATCCTCGGAGTGGCCCGCCTGATGGAAGCGAAAAGCTCTCCGATCTTGCTCTTCCCCCTCTCGCCGTTTCTCAGCACCAGGTCCTTTGCAGCGCAGTCTGAACCGCGTCTGCTCGGAAGCAAGTCCAATTGGATTCATCGGGGCTTGCTCCCGGGCAGGCGAGGTTAGGGTCGCAGCCTTAAAACGTCTTTGAAACGCAAAGCGGGGGGGGGGGGGGACCTTTTTTGCGTTAGTTTTTTGAGGCTATGCCGTCTTTCGCTGGCTTGGCCTGGTGCTGCGGGGGGGGGGGTGCGGGCGACTAAAAGGGGTGCAATCTCCCACCTGGATCGGGGAGCTACGTCATTTTCTTGCAAAAAATAAATAAATTACAATTAAATTGAAATGCAGAGGAAACGCTCTGCCCTCATCAGATGGCTTATTTCAACAGGTTTGGAGAACTTTTAAAATGCGAGCTTGCTTTTTAAAGGAGGCATTAAAGGCGCCCCCCCCCCCCAATTAGGAATTCCGCTTTCACAGATGCAGTTCAAGCAAGAACACTTTGCTTCTATTCCCCCTTTGGGAGGGAAAAAAAAAGCATTCATGTATAGTTCAGATGTGTCCAAAATATATAAACAAATTTCTCTTTCTGAAAGGGTAGGGGGGGGCACTGGATCTAGGCCTCTACAAGGCTGCGAATACATACACCCCCCCTTCCTAGTTATTCCCTTTAAACTGAGAACAGTATAGTATATACCGTACTCTCTCAACATCAACTCGGTTCCTTCCTTCAGACAGCCAGCTAGAGTTCTGTCTAGCAAGCTGAAGAAAAGAGACGGTCCACGGGCTACTCATCTCTCTTCTCGGGTACCCCCCCCCATAAAAACCCCTCCACCCTTCCTGCTTCTGGCTAGGATCGCGAGATTCTGAAGAGCTAGGGAGACTAAGTTGAGATGCTGTATGTGTGTGTAATAAGGCAGTTATGGGATGGTGCCTACGCTGGGCAGATCTGTAGGAGGAGCGGTAGCTCTGAGAATTGTTCAGCCTCTGACCTGGGACTCCCCATAAGTCAGGATCGCCTGCCTGCCTGCCTGGGTAAAAGGGAAGCCCATTTAGTGAGTCCTTCATTCTTCTCTCAGCAAATTCCTTCTCCCCACTCTCCCATGCTGAAGGACCGCCACTAGAGCTCAAAAACGACACATGGCCTTGCATACTGTCTCTGACTGTAGAAGACAGCTTAGAAGTTCCCTCACTGCCGATAGCCCTGCCTTTCTGCACTAAAATGCTCCTGATTCCTCCCTCTCACGTCATCTAAGGTTGCATGCAGTCCTAGGTTTCTGGACCCCAATGCCATACTTTCTCACCATGTGCTTCTCCAAACATCCTTTTTGTAGCACGTTCATGACAGTTTGCGCTCAGGATGCTATCAGGGCAGTTGCACGTGATTATGCTTTCAGTACTGTTAGTGCCACCAAAAGTTTTGGAGTGGACACATGGGCGTAGCCGGGGGGGGCAGGGAGGGACAGCTGCCCCCCAATCAATCAAATTCAATAAAAATACATTGCAAACTGAGGTTTTGCCCACCCTAACAAAAGCCCCCCCCCCAAAAAAATCCTGGCTATGCCCTGATTTGTTTCCAATCGGTGTCTATCCTGTCATTTTCTGCTGAAATTCTGTCACTTTACATACCCCCAGTGTTCAGGGGTGTGTATGGGGTTTTTTGTTTTCGCTTTTGCTGCTGTTCCATTTTTGTTGTGCTGCAGCTCCTCTGCACAGCTATTATATGACAGCATTGGGAAAGTATCAAATAATAAACCAAAGAGGAATAAATGGCTTTACTGTGAACATGTTTCAGAATAAATCTCAATAAAACATCAGTCTGGAGAGAAGCTGTGTGGAGAGAGAGAGAGAGAGAGAGAGAGAGAGAAAGAAAGAAAGAAAAAGTTTGTCTTCCATAGCAATGACTTTAAAGTCATGATGTTTCCTTTCCATACTCATAGCCATCTTTTCCCCCCTAAGCCAAACAGCACCCCCCCCAGTATTCCAGCTGTTTGATCATTTTGGCTGCTGATTTCTCCACCTTTTTTGGGGGGGGGATAATAGAATTATAGAGTTGGGACCCAAGTTTAAAATTTCTCCACCTTTTTTTTTGGGGGGGGGGGTAATAGAATTGTAGAGTTGGGACCCAAGTTTAAAATGCAATTGCTACTTAAGATTTGTTCACATGTCACCACTGAGCACAAAATGTCTCTGCCTGTGTGCTGGAGAAAACAAGCTTGCTCCATCTTCCATGTGACAGCCCTTCAGGTATTTGAAGATGACTCTCATATAACCTCTCAGTCTTCTCTTCTCCAGGCTAAACATACCCAGCTCCCTCAACCATTCTTCATAAGGCTTGGTTTCCAGACCTTTTATCCTCTTGGCTGCCCTCCTCTGCACAACTTCCAGCTTGTCAATATCCCTCTTCATTCAACGTTCTTAGATCCTCCAGTTCTGGAGTAGCTTTTTCCAGATGGGGTGTCCAGAACTGCGCGCAGTCTTCCAAATGGAGCCGTGCCTCAGTGTCTACAAGAATTTTCCCTTTTCTTCAAGGCTTAGAACTCTACATTTAAAAAATCGTGTGCCAAAGGTTAATACAGTATATCACTCACCAGCTGCATGTATTTTTCACACGCCTTAAAAAGTTCTTTCTTTTGCATTAGTAACATGCAAGAACATTATCTGTGCTGGGAATCACAATCTGTCCCCTGTCATCTTTATAAGTTTGTTTTTCGCACACACTGCTTGTTTGCACCATGATACTGATGCAGGGCAAAATGCAAATGAAAAAGTGTTCTGAGTTTTACGCAGCTCAATACAGACCTGAGGACCACCGTTCTTTATATGCAAGCGCTGCTAGAAGGTGACGACTTGAAGGTACTTCGGGCAACAAGTGTGTTTGTTCCCCTCTTAAATTCTTGGTTTGGGTGTGTGTCTATTTATGTTTGTGGTGATGATGGTGAATGCAGACGATAACGTGGAAAAGAGGATTTGTAGTGCAAATCAGCTTTCTGACCTTTTAAGAGTTTGTTTTGCTTTTTTTTTTTTGCAAACGCTAATAAAAACAGGGACGCGGATGGCGCTGTGCGTTAAACCACTGAGCCTAGGGCTTGCCGATCAGAAGGTCGGCGGTTCGAATCCCCGCGACGGGGTGAGCTCCCGTTGCTCGGTCCCAGCTCCTGCCAATCTAGCAGTTCGAAAGCACGTCAAAGTGCAAGTAGATAAATAGGTACCACTCCGGCAGGAAGGTAAATGGCGTTTCCGTGCGCTGCTCTGGTTCGCCAGAAGCGGCTTAGTGATGCTGGCCACATGACCCGGAAGCTGTACGCCGGCTCCCTCGGTCAATAAAGCGAGATGAGCGCCGCAACCCCAGAGTTGGCGACAACTGGACCTAATGGTCAGGGGTCCCTTTACCTTAATAATCTAAAAGAGATGCATTTATAACGGGGGGGGGGGGAGCTCCGGCTCTGGGGGCCAAATCTCTCTTGTATGGCCCTCAAAACTCTCTGCAGCCAAATCCTGCACTGTGCCCCACCTCCCCAGTTTTTGCCTGGGTGGAATATGTGCTTAAGCTCTAGTATAAGCTCTTGTTAGAGGAAGGAGAGGTGTATCTCTGTGTGTCAAGAAGCTTGGCTGCTGGAGAAAGGCAAAATTTACATTCATTGCCCCATTCACTTTTGCTTTCGGAAAAGATTGCTCCCAGGGCACGAACTGCATTGGGGGAATGTATCAGGTTAAAATCTCACCCAGGTTAATAATGCAGTCGGTGTACTTAGGCAGAACACTAATTTCTTCATTCTCGTGTACAGCACAGGGTGATGATATGGACCCACTTTGCAAGGCAAAACCTCTCCCCTCCCCCTGAGTTACTGAGAGAAGGTACGATGACATGTTTTCTAGCCACCCATCTCTCTCCAGGTACCACCTGAGCAGGTAGAGGGTGTTCCGTTGCCATCGATGCTCTTGTAAGCAACCAGTGCCAATTCAGGGAGGAACTGAACTTACAAAAGCCTAGAGAGAAAAGGTTATTTGACTTGCCACCCCTAAATACATATTTTCCCCTCCTCCCGTTCTTGGTAATATGTATATACCAAAGTTCCATAAGTTAAATGAACAGGTTGGGATTCACCAGCCCTTCTAGGGCTAGACAGAGTGTATATGTTCCACCACTGTTGGAGACAGCATGCCTCTGAATACCAGTGGCCTGTTCTCATAGTGGCCAACCATGTACCAGTTGGGGAATCTGGTTGGCTGCCATGAGAACAGGATACTGGACTAGATGGGCATCTGGCTTGATCTAGCAGAGCTCTTATGTCTGAGCAGAATTGATCTTGAGATTGTGAGGTTATTCCATTGCACCTTCCACCCATCAGTCATTGTGGTCAAGAAATATGATGTTGTTGTTGTGTTTAAGCACAAAAAAATAGGCAGAGTTTCCCCAGCAGGGGTGAGCATCATGTCTAACTCAGATAGTGGAAGAGCTCCTGATATAAGCAAACTCCCATCTTCTCCCAGTCGTAAGGACTGAATAGCAAAAGTGGAGAGGAAATAACTTGTCATAGGAAGAACACAGAAATGTAGGAAGCTGCCTTTATACTGAGTCAGACCACTGGTCCATCTAGCTCAGTATTGTCTTCTCTGATTGGCAGCTGATCTCCAGGGTTTCAGACCAGGACATTTTTAGCCTTACCTGGAGATGCCAGGAATCGAACCTGGGACCTTCTGCATGCAAGGCTGATGCTCTGCCACTGACCAGTGTCCTGAAATAGATTCTCTGCTGCTTCCCAGCCACCACAGAGGATGTAGTTCAAGGTGGCAGCACTCTGGAGACTTAAAATCTTATCATCAAGAGAAATTGAACCATTGGTGGGTGGAATCTTTGGCCCTCCAGATGTTGTCGAACTACAATTCCCATCATCTGTGGTCATGCTTGATGAGGCTGATAGGTATCATATTTCAGCAACTTTTGGAGTACCACAGGTCCCCCCCCCCACTTGTTTTAGGATGTATCTTTCTGATTGGAGAAGCTTCTCCCATGCCATCCATGATTGTTTTCTGAAACTCACATTACATGCCAATAAACTTTAATATATTTTTTTTAAACCGAACATTTTTATACCCCAAGTCAGGGTTAGAGAGCCTGTCTTTCTCCAGATATTTGCAGGTCTACAATTCCCATCATCCCTGGTCATTGATCATGCTGGCTGGGGCTGATGGGAGTTGGAGTCCTGCAAATATCTGGAGGGTCGCAAGCCCTGCCATAGGTTTTACACCTGAGTTGCTTGTGATTTGAAATGTATATTTAATGAAACTGAATAAATAGAATAGGCTGTATCCAACTAAGTCCTTCTCAAAGCAGACCCCCTGGAATTAATGGAGTTAACTTAGCCATGCCCATTAACTTCAATGGGTCTCCTCTGTGTATGACTAGCATTGTTTACAACCCAATGCTTCTTTTAAAAAAGGGAGTGGGGAACGATGTCTGAACTTGCCTTGCAAACGGGAGGACTGGCTTATTTAGAAATGTGAAAAGAACGATAGCATTGATTTCGTACTTTGCACCGTTCAAAGTGCATCACATGTGTGAGATCTTGGTGATCCTTACAAGGATCCCATAAGGTAGGCATGTAAGGCTAGCCTCCATTGTGCACACAAAAGACCTGAAGCTTGAGAGATAGTGAGTTTAAGGCTGAAATCACCTGTTTGCATCATAGACTTCCTGGTTCAAAGTTCAGTCCTTTAACCGCTACGTGATATTAGCTCTGCTGGTGAGGAAATGGAACAGTGTTACGTTTATCAAGAAAATAGTAATAACAATCAGAGGTAATATCAACTTGCGCCAAATGATTTCATTCTGACTCTGGAAAAAATACCAGTGCTAGGGTTAGGGCTGTCTACGCACCATACATTTAGTACACATTTAAAGTCAGTCTGGTGCAGAGGTTAGAGTGCTGGACTAGGACCTGTAAGACATGGATTCAGTGCTCCACTCAGTCATGAAGCTCACTGGGTGGACTTGGGCCAGTCGCTGTCTTTCAGTCTAGCCCTATCTCACAGGGTTGTTGTGAGATTAAAATGGGGGAGAGGCACACCATATACAATGCCTTGAGCCCCTTGGAGGAAAGGTAGGCTATTAATACTAGTATTACTACTACTACTACTACTACTACTACTACTAATGCAGATTTAAGGCACATCCTCCCACCAAATAGGATGTTAAGGGTTTTGGTAAGTGGGCTGGGAATTTTATTTTTGTTCTTGGGATTCTTTGATGGGAGGTGAAATAGGCTTCAAATGTTTGGTGTATTTGTAGAAGTTGAGTTAAGCAGAATGCAAGTGATCAAAGCTGCAGTTGGCTTAAGGGGCACTGAGAAGCACACACCGCTCCCTCCACTAGAGATGGTTTCTTCAAACCAGAGAGTTTTTGTGGGAAGGGAGGCAAAGAGGGAAGTTGTGGTGGCTGAAAAACAATTCTGGCATTTGGTGCAGGGATGGTCCTGTATGCATCATGCTACATTTGCAGTGACCTGGGTGGGTCTGCAGCAGAAGTGCAAGTTGTAAGTGGCGACTTGGTGGCCTAAAGCCCTGTTCATATGACCATTTCCATGAATAGGAACCTGCAAAGGCAGGGACATGGCTCACCAGCCACATCTCTACACCTCCCTACATTGATGCTCATGAGAAGGTTGGGACAGAGCCTGCTCAGGCTGCAAGAAGAGCTTTTGGATGAACAAATCACATTTTCCTCCTGCTCAGATCAGTCTGCTTTATTTCAGCAGTTGCTTGATTGTCTTCAAAAGCCTATATGATTCCACGGGCTTTTCTTCCAAAATGCATATTTTGTTTTGCCTAATATATGCGTTTTTTAACCATCCAGCTCCCCCGGCATGTATTTGCACATTAGTGAAAATACACATTTCCACGTGCACTTTCCTCTAATACATGTGCATACATAGGAAAATGCCTTTTGCCGAGTCCATCCAACTCAGCATTGCCTACACTGACTGGCAGCGGCTCTCCAGGATTTCAGGCAGGGTTTTCCAGCCCTACCTGGAAATGCAAAGGATTGAATTTGAGACCTTTTGCAGACCTTCCTCCTGTTTTTCCTTTGGTTGGAGAACTGCATCATGAAATTCAGAAAAGTGCAATTTTTAAATAAATAGCTGTGTTACGCATTGCTGTTTTAGGGTACTTTGGAAATATGTGTGTATTGGGCACAAATGTGGCCCCTGGGAAGAGGGACTGATTGTTGCCCCACTCTGGGCATCTGTGAGGGGAATAGGGGTCCCCTAAAAACTCTCAGCATCCTTAAGAAAAGCTAGCTACCAGAATTTTCCCAGGGAAATCAATGACTGTCAAATGGTATGATACGGCTTTAAATGTATATTGTAGATGTAACCTAAGATAGGCATATGATTGGAGTGTATGTAGTTTTCCCCCGTTACGATATATTGGGAAGTATCAGTGCTCTGAAGAAGAAAGCAAAGACCAGCCAGGATCAGGATCATTCCCCAGGTTGTAAACTCTTCTGGGCAGGCATTTGTAATGTTCCCCCTTCTTTTTCTTTTCTGCAAATGCCATTGAGGTCACCTTACTTCTGGCATAAAGAGCTCTTTGTCCCCTGGGCTTTCAGAGCGCTCTCTCTCTCTCCCTTCCAAGATGTACAGGGAGGCCTAGGAAATAGAGAAGGATGAAGGAAAACTCTTATTCTCTGTGGGTGGCTCCCCACCCAGAAAATAATCTCTCACCTCTTCTGCTAATCCACCCTAAAGTTCTTGGCAGCTTCAGAACAATCTCGACATAGCCAGCTAGCAGATGATCCTCTCTGGGGCACTTAACGTACCACTAGGGGCCTGTTCTCCCCACTCAGCGCCATGGATTGGCAATGGCATATAGGACATAGCAAGCAAAGAGTGCCTCTGGGCATGCACAGAAAACCTCCCCCTTAAAGGTAAAGGTAAAGGGACCCCTGACCATTAGGTCCAATTCTGGCGTACAGCTTCCAGGTCATGTGGCCAGCATGACTAAGCTGCTTCTGGTGAACCAGAGCAGCACACGGAAACGCCGTTTACCTTCCCGCCGGAGCAGTACCTATTTATCTACTTGCACTTGACATGCTTTTGAACTGCTAGGTTCATTTGTGTCGTTTGCAGACCAAAATCAACAACAACAGATTTCCTTTTTTTGGACACAGGAGAAATAAGAAAACATGGGTTCCCATTTTGGTTTTTTCTCCCATTTCTGTTTGCACAGGAATTATCCAACAAGTTACCCCTTACTGCTCACAAGCATACCTAGAAGCAGAGCAGACCCTATTATATTTGGTGACCTTTAGCTGAAAGATTTAGGGCATCCTGACTTCTGAAGGTTCCTGGGCCCATGTGTTGCCACTAAGGAGAGCCTGAGAACTCCGGAATCCCATTGCTTGAATTTCAGGGAATTTAAGTGGGCGATGCACTGGCTCAGAGCCATGCATCTGGGTGACGTGAAACTGCTTCCCGGAGGGTGCCCTTTGCCTTCTCCAGCACAGACCACTAGGAGAGCCAGGAGAATTGAATGGGAGAGGTTGAAGGGTTCTGCAAAATGCTGACAAGATGAATCCTGGCTGAAGACCATTTAGTGAAAGAGTCACTATAAGAGACTGTGCACCAGTTCCTAGGGGTAATCTCTCCATGTGAGAAATGCACTACAGAGGCTGGGAAGTCACAGTGCAACCCTAAGCAGGCTTGCTCAGAAGTAAGTTGGAGGTAGCAATGCTTCTGAATATCAGTTTCTGGAAACTACAGGAGGCAAGAGTGGTCTTGTGCTTGGGTCCCACTTGTGGGTTTCCTGCAGGCATCTGGTTGGCCACTGTGAGAACAGCATGCTGGATTAGGTGGGCTACTGGCTCTTCTCATGTTCCTATTTAATTCAGTGGCGTATACTGCCAGGAAAGTGGGGTTAAGATTGTAGCCTTACTTGTGAGAGTTCCACGATCTCCAGAGTGCCTAAGTAAATGGTTGTGGGCTGTTCTATCCTCTTACATCTGGGGTGGGTGGGGGACCTGTATTTCTCCAGATGTTACTGGACTACAATGCCCATTTTCCTGACCATTACCCATGCTGACCGGGGGTTGATGAGAGCTGGAGTCCCAACAACATCTGGAGGCCCACAGATCCTGTAGTTCTTCTCTGAGTGATGAGGGAAAACAGGCAAATGGCCATTCCCAAGGACATAGAATCGGAGTTGAGCCACCTGCCCAGGCCTGAACATCACTGTGGTAAGGGATGAAGTCAACTATATGTGTTAAGTAGGGACCTGAAAAACTATAGCTTTGCATTGAGCTGGGAAGATACTGGACTAATTGACAAGGCAAATCTGTATGCTTGCTTTTGAATCCCTCTTACCACCTGATCAAGTGGTACACATACAAACTGAAAAGTTTTTGGAAGTCTTTAGGGATCTCTTCTCTGAGGGGAACCCACGCCAGAAAATGTCCCTGACATCTCCCATTATTTGGAGTCGTTTTTCCCCAGCAGGACTCTTGGGGATGTTAACATCACCTTGGACAAAGCTTAAAATCAAATTTCTCCCCAGGTCAGGTGTGGGGGACCTTTTGCAGCCTGAGGGCCACAATTCTCTCCTGGAAAGCCTTCCAGGGACCCCATGCCAATGGGCAGAGCAACAAACGTAGATGTGTGTTTACTTCTGCACAGCAGGCTACACACTTCCTATGCTTGCAACGTTCCTTCCAGACAAGCAAGAGATATCAACAGAACCAGGCAAAAGCACCGAGGATGGAGTGATGCAGTGCTGGTGAGGAGTGTGGCTCAGGAGGGGTTGTGGCCTGGGGAGGAAAGTACCAACAGAGGTGGAATTAGGGCAGCACGACTGGTTCTGCTGCACTGAACACTGAGTCTAGAGGGCGCTGCAGGGCATGGCAGCTATGACATAGTGAATTGAGCAGAATGGAAAGCAAGAGGTTGGGTGTGTGTGTGTGCTGAATTTTGGCCTTGCACAGGGCGCTGCTGAAATTTGAAATACCAAAGTCTGCCCCCAGTCCGAAGATAGGGAGTCCTGGAGGACCATACTTGCCTCCTGAGACTCCCTATTCCTGGACTTATTAGATGCTCATATATGAATGCCCTTATTTTGTAGTCTGATTGCAGATTAGGCAGGTCTCTCTACAGGATTCGTTCCCTGCAGGGCCTGCTCCCCGTGTAACTTACTTTAGTGCCACAGGAGATAACAAAAAATCAGGAGCTGACCATTCTCATTCCAGCCCTCCTGCCTGCCTACTTTCCTTCATGAAACACCCACCCACATCCAACTCCTATTCCCCCACATCACAATCAACTTCTTTGAAGGAAAGTTTGCTACTAGCTGTTCTCCTCCCCCCCCCCCACAAAAAAACCACAATTTATTTCAATTAGGCAATTAGAAATACTTAGGGGGTTCTGATCTGGTAATTGAAGTGATGTATAATTACAGTCTGAATCCAAATTATCCAGGATTAAAAAATCTTTATTTTTAAATGAAGTGCTCCCCCCTCCCCAATTTCCCCTCGCACCCTGATGCTGAAATAGTCTTTGATGTGATTCATCAGGTGTCTCCAGGGGAGGAAATGGGGGGTGGGGGGAAGAGAAGAGAAGGAGAGAGTGGGGAGGCGAAGGCATTGGCAAACAAAGAATTAGCTTTCCTGAGAAACAAACACTTTGAAGGGGACTTTGGTTTGAACCCTGATAAGGTGGTTGGCGTTAGATCAGGCTTGACTTAGGGGTGGGGGGAGCCTTTTGTTCATCTCGGGGGCCACATTCCATTCAAATAGCCTTCTTGGGGCTGAAGGGAATACTAGACAGAACAAATAATGTAGGGTGTCTGTGTGTGTACGTTTTGTACATTAGGCTGCTTTCTGCATATCCTCCTTTCTGCCCTCCATCCCAGCAAGAGAGAGTTCAAGGACACATTCCAGCCGGGCTAAAAACATTCAAGGAGAGTGCTTAACACAGCCAGCGAGTGGTGTGTCACTGGGGAGAGGGGCCTGTCCGGAGGAGAGAGGGTGTTGCTTGGGGAGAGTCCCAAGGGAGGGTGAGAGAGGGCAGGAGAACCATTTAAATATAATTGGAAGTGAGGTAGGAGAAAATCTGTCTACCAGCTCCCTGAGTGGAGTGTCCAGTTCTTTTTTGAAGTCAAAAGGCCGGATACAAACAGACCTGTGAGTTTCTTTCCTCCCTATTTTGACAGACACACACACATTCTTGTCAACTGTTTCACACAGACACTATGCCCTGGTAACGAGGATTAGAGACAATTTAGCCACCATTATTAGATAATGCATGGAAGGCTGGAGCAGGAGAATATTTGTCTAATAGTTAACTGTCTGCTATTTTTTTTAAAGTGTTGGGTGGGGGAGAGAAATGCCAGGATTGGTGCGGGTTTGGTGGGGGAGAGAGGTGTGCATGTCAGTCTCTGTTGAATGCTCTGCTTATTCTATCTCAATGCTAACTCTTTCTGTCCACGAAAATTGGCTTAATTATATCAATGGAATGTTTCTTTTTCAATTCTGCATGCAATTAGTCCATCTTTCTGGCTGCAATTTATTTTAATAAAAAAGTAAACCAGTGGCGTGTACGACTCTTCGTCCCCCGGGGACAAATGCGATTGGTGTGTTTAATTTCATTAACGACAATGCAGCCTACTGGAAAAAAAAATGGATAAAAATCAGCTTTCTATGGCTTAAACACCAGCGTTTGAAACAAATCATTACTGCATTAGCTGTCACACCAGTAATTCTAGAATCCGAGACAAAAATATTATCGCTGTTTTTATAAGGCGGTTGCAAATGTACTGTTAAGATAATTTGTAATAATTTATTATTACTATTATTTTACTTTTTTATAAAAAAAATTATGCCTGGCTTGTTACTTTTCAGTTAAATACATTTTTATCACCCCCCAAAGAAAGCTATTCATTTTCAGAATCCTGTTTTGTGGACTGATTCATAGTGGATTTCCTTTAGAGGTTTGAGTTTATCCTTCAGCCTCCAGAGGAGAATATCAATTATTATTACCAGCCAAACAAATGTAATGCTTACAGCTCCACCCTCTGGCTCACACGCTGTTGCCTCCTAATCCAAGACGTGTGGGGAAGAAAACGCACTCGGCACATGCTCAAAAGCCAATCTTATCATGCCGCCTTTTCTGGGGCTGAGTCCTGTAAATGCATTCCAAGATGGAGTCCAACAATTCTGGGGGTAAATCTACAAATTCACATAGGGCAAGTATGCTGGTGCCACAGACCCCAGGTAGTTGTGGCAGCTATGGCAGGTATCACACACATTGCTCTTCCTCTACCACAAATCAGAGAACATACACATTTCCTATGGTTAAGGATGAATGTAACACTCAGGTCTACTCCACAGTGTTAGGACAGATTGTGGAATGAACCAATTGGAGATCTCTTTGTCTAGTATGACCTCTGCAAAAAAGCCCAGAATGCAGTGTTGGATTAAACCCTGTGGCGGCCCCTAGGCAATCAAAATTTTTTTTGGGGGGGGCTGCCTTGCAAATAATCTCCTATTGCAATTTCCTTTCATGATCAAATCAATATAATTTTGATCTGTTGCCTCAGGGTCTCTAAAAGGCATGGGGCCTGAAGGCTGGTGCCTACACTGTCTATTTGGTAATCCAGCACTGCCAGAATAGCTTCTCCACATGCACCATGAGGTCTACCATGAGGTCTCTTAAACTTTGCCACTGAGATCCCAAACACTTGTTTGGTCGGTGAGATCCACCAATCCAAATTTCTGGGTGGACTAAAACTTGTTGCAATGACCAACAGCTAGAGAACCAAAGGCTCCCAGGCTTTCCCATCCTTCTTGGATGTTCCTGCTGGGCTGGAATGTGTCCTTGAACTCTGATAATGCTCCTCACTTATCTGGATGGAGGACAGAGAGCGGTGGGTGAGCATGTGTAGAAACCAGCCTACTGTACAAAGTTAAAGTTTACATTGGTTGCTCTGCCTAGTTTTCTTTTGGCTCCACATGTGGCCCCTGGAGGTTTGCACAGAAGGGAATGTGGCCCCCAGGCTGTGACAGGCTTCTCACTCCTGCTCTAAGGCACACAGGTACCCTCCTTTGTTGTCTTCTGCCTTCCTTCCATGTTATCATCACAACAATCATGTTAGGTAGGTTAGGTGAGTTACAGTGATAGTGGCTGGGAATTGTGGCTGTGCAGGGACTTGAATTTAGCTGTGATTCCTGCATTGTAGCCGGCTGGAATAGATGACCCTAGAGATCCCTTCCAGGTCTACATTTCTGTGATTCTATGAAACTGATGGAATCTGGAACATGTAACTAGATTGCCCATAGTCCAGGAATGATCAGCTGATGAAAGGTGGCCAAATCAGTCAGCTGCTAGCATTGCCAAACTAGAAATGCTGCTTTGCTTCTGGGTCGTTTTGCCTCTACAATTCCTCCTCTGCCCCAACCATTTTAATACTTTTGTGTATAATCTGAACTCTTGTTTATACGACCTGATGAGGAAACCATCAGGTCTCAGTAAAGTGTGTTCCACGCCAAGATGATACCTTCACAATTGCTGTGTTGTAGATGCTATGCCCATAAAGCATGAGCTGATCTCTCTCTCTCTCTCTCTCTCTCTCTCTCTCTCTCTCTCTCTCAAAGACACACACACACACACACACACTCCAAAGGTGGATCTAGGGGTGTGCAACCAATTCAGTCGCACCAGAGGTTGAACTTCTGAAGTGCTGCAACTATGATGTCCAATGGAAGGCGAAAGGCGGGTGGGAACTGGATTTTGGCGTTGCACAAGGCACCGCTGAAATTTGAGATGCCAAGATTCATCACTGCACTCACTCACTCACTCACTCACTTCCTGTTTAGAGGTAAACACTATGTCCATGTTATGCTCCATAGCAGCATCCTGCACTAAGGAAACACACACATTAAGCAAATGATCAGAGCTCCCTATGTTTGATCAAGTAGAAATAAAATGGACCTTTAAAGCTGAGCATGGCAGAACTATCTTTTAAAATAGCTGGCTTTTAAAATAACTATCTTTTTATAGCGTAGATGATGAGTTGTGGAGAACTTTGCTAACTCTGCTATGCAAAAAGTTTTGCCAAGGGAATGATAACCCTTTTCTGTGCGTTGGAGATGCATTCTTCCGCCTCTCTAGAGAGCAACCACTGGGTCGCATCCAATGCGAGTTCCACTTGGAGCAGACTCACTGACGAGAATGGACATGCCAAACTTGGGCTCGTTAATTTTAATGGGCCTACTCTAAGTAGGACTGAGACTTTATGAGGTGCAGTTGAAGGAGTGGGTATGTTCAGCCTGGAAAAGAGAAGACTGAAAGGTGATATGAGAGCCATCTTCAAATATCCGTAGGGCTGTCAGATGGAAGATGGAGCAAGCTTTCCCCCCCTTCTGCTCCGGGGGTACAAACCAAACCAATGGATTCAAATTAAAAGGAAGGAAATTCTGACTAAATATTAGGAAGACCTTTCTGACAGGAAGAGCTGGTTGGCAGTGGAACAGACTTCTTCAGAAGGTGGTGGACCTTCATTGGAGGTTTTCAGACAAAGGTTGGATGGCCACCCATCAGGGATGCTTTAGCTGAGTTGCATTACAGGGAGCTGGACTACATGACCTTTGGGATTCCTTCCAACTCTACAATTCCACAGATCTATTAATATAACCCACTGCAAGCTGAGGGCATAAGTGGGGTGAGCAGGGATAGCTCTCCAGTTTTGCAATTCGAAGGGTTGCCTGGTCCAAATCCAATTTACAGATCACCCTGAGAAGGATACTGGGGCAGGGTTTAAACTTCCCATCAAGAGTAAGAACCTGGACAGCAGCAGACTGAGCAGCTAGCCAAAAAAATGTCACCTAGATATAGTCTTTCCTACTAGAGCAGCGGTTCTCAAACTGTGGGTCTCCAGATGTTGTTGGACTACAACTCCCATCATCCATGAGCTCTGGCCTTGCTAGCTAGGGGTGATGGGAGTTGTAGTTCAACAACATCTGGGGACCCACAGGTTGAGAAAGGCTGTACTAGAGTGAGATGGACTGCATTTTTATTTGAATGAGTGTAATTATTTCCAAATCTGCATTTATGCATATAAGTTACCCCATACATTTTTCTGCCCATCTATGGTCATCTCTTGGCATCTCTTTACAGTGATTCATCAGTGGCCAATTTAGATAGGGGTCTTACAGGAATACAGGTAGCAGCCTTATAATGAATCATTTCATAGGTCCTGGGTTGCCATATTCTGAAGAGCAAAAAAGAGGACACATTTGCCAACTTCTACTTTTAACCATCAATCGCTGTTATAATTCTCTCCATGAAAAAGAGGACATGTCCTGGAAAAAGAGGACACATGGCTATTAGCCATCATAGTCTACACCAGGCATAGGCAAACTTGGCCCTCCTGATGTTTTGGGACTACAACTCCCATCACCCCTAGCTAACAGGACCAATGGTCAGGGACGATGAGAGTTGCAGTCCCAAAACATCTGGAGGGCTGAGTTTGCCTATGCCTGGTCTACACTGATTGGCAGTGGTTCTGTAAGACTCGCTCCCAGGCCTACCTGAGGATGCTGGGAATTTAAGCTGGAGCCTTTTGCATGGCATGCAGACCAGATGCTCTAAAACTGAGCTACTGGCCTAATTATGGGTTGTATGCAATGCTTGCCTACTCTGAGCAGGACACAATCTCTAGATTTTATCACTGCCTTTCCTCCTGTCTCACTTCAAAATAGTGCCACGTAAAATTCTAAAACAATTCCCCTCCCCCAAATACTTACATTAAATGAAATAATCAATTCATCCTTCTCCTCTAATCTGATTTCATGGAAAGGAAAAGAACCACCATCTTCATTGCTCTTTAGGGGAATGTGCTGTAGCCTTCAGAACGCTCATAAATAAACATGGGCTTTGCTATAATGTTTTCTTTTTTCCTTAAGTGCTATTAACACATCTAAAACCTATCAAAACAAACGTGGCAAGGGAATGAGTTTGCGTCCAATGGCAGGGCTTTGGCATCGGCAAAGTTAACGAAACCTGCTCTTTTTGACTTGAAAGGCGTAATTAATGGCAAGTGGTAAACAGCACTTAGGAGCGGAGGGCGACGCTCCTCAGCCTTAACATTCGCCTGTCTTTTTGGAAACCTTGGACCACGGCAATGTCAAATATGAGGCTTACGCCACAGCCTCATTCCCAGATTTCCTTGCCTCACCTGCCCACCCTAATTCACTGAGGTCAGAATTCACTTCTGTCCCCATTCAACACAAATTTCTTTGCCCTTGACTTAAATCAAGGGTGAGGAATTTTTATCAATCAGAGGGCCACATTCCCTTCTGGGAATCATCTTGGGGCCACATGGCATTGGTGGGTGGGGCCAGAGAAAATATGGGTAGAGCAATGAATGCAACTGTTACCTTTGTGCAGGATAAATCAGAGGTTTATACGAGGGCTTCCCATACTTGGGTCTCCAGCTGTTGATGGACTACAACTCCCATCATCCTTAGCTTGCAGGACCAGTGCTCAGGGATCATGGGAACTGTAGTCCAAAATCAACGGGAGACCCAAGTTTGGAAAATCCTGCTTTACACAAAGGTTGTGCATGGACTGACCTAACAGGCTCTCCTTGTGTTCGTATATTCTTATATGGATTCTAAAATGAAAATGCTACTATGCAAGGATTCCTATTATATAAATAAAAAGTTTGCAAAAAAAGAAAGGCTGCTGGATTTCTCTCCAATAAAAGGGCAAAGGAAAAGGAAGTCTGCTTTGCCCACGCCTGTGTCTTGAAGCTCGCATTAGGGTGGGTAGGGAATAGATGTTCTAGGGGAGAAATTACAAAATAATCCTTGCAGTGTCAGGTTCCAAGATAATGATGTGTCTCTGTGTGAAAATATTAAATTGCAATAATGTGTAGTGGGAGGATGTTTCTGAACGGGAGAGTCGGTTAACAGCTTGGACCTCACATCCATCTAGTGAGTGACAGGGTACGAATGGTGCCTTGGAATATCGGGGGAAGAATTTCGGATCTCTAGAGTTTTTGCTCTGTGCGATACCTCTCCACTCCTTCTCTCTTTCCCATCCATCTTCTTTTAATGAAACAGTTATACAAGTTTAATGATGGTGTATTAATTTCAGAGATCCGAAAACAGCATAGAGACAACTGCTTCGTCTGCTACTTCAGCGCTTGCAACTTAGGATGCGAGGATATGTCTGTTTCAGTTTCTTTCAATTTTCAAAAAATGTTTTCTTCATATTTCCGCATCAGTTGGTGTGTTGTTGTTGTTTTAAGGTGCTCGTGAAAATTCACCCACATTTTAGTATGATTTTCTCTTAATGTAAACATTTTTGCCTTCAGTATAATGCATTTTCTTGTATTTCTTTTCACTAATGTATGCATATAAATGCACACTTTGCTCTAGTGTCGGTATTGCAAAATTCGGGAACTGCATTGCAGAATTCAGTGTGAATTTCAAAGGTTGACCGCATTTCAGTTTGCACATTGTTTCAGAAACGGTAAATTAGGTAAGTCCTGACTTTTCAACGTGAGCTGAATCAATTTCTTCCTCACCTTTATTTGCAAGTACGGACTAGCCCAACTAGATGGGAGAGATATTACGTTTGGTTTGCATTTCAATGCAAACTCGCCAAATTCAATAGTTCTAGGAACCAAAATGTGCTTGTCCTTCAAAATCTGCCCTTCTCTGAATTTCGCAAGGCCATTCTCCAACCAAATAACATATTCAAAAATCCTTATCAAGAATCTATACACAGGCACTGCAATAAAAGTGATGGCAAAGATGGACAAATGTCAGGTGAAATGTAGTCAACAGAAGGTGTAAAACAAGGCTCTTTTCTGTTTAATATTTATGCTAAGGATATTATTGCACAATTGTCTGATGAATCTATTTTTTTCCAGTATACAAAAATGTGGATATTAGGGGAAAGTGTACATTAAAATGCATTCTGTTTTTTTTTGGGGGGGGTGGAGTTGCTTGTAAAAATGTGCATATTAGTGTAATTAAACTGGCAACTTTTATTTTGAACAGCAACCACCACCATAACCAAGAACAGTCTTTTAGCTTGTGTGGTGTAGTGGTTAGAGTATCAGACTAGGACCTGGGAGACCAGAGTTCAAATCCCCACTTCGGCCATGGAGTCCACTGGGGGACCTTGGACCAGTCACTGCCTCTCAGCCAAACCAACCTCATGGGGTTGTGGTGAGGATTAATTGAGGAGGGGGAGAACCACAGACGCTAGTTTCATTGCCTTCCTGCTGCTAATTCCCCCGCAAAGGTGCTGTTTACAAGGAAGAGCACTTTCTGAGGGTGAATATGAGTGGATGGGGGTAATTTTAGCAGGAAACTGGAACAAGGGCCCAGATCTGTGTCTAATTTGGGAATAAAAGCAGCCAGTTGTTAAGTAGACATTTAAAAAAAAATAAAAATTGAGTGAATGAGTGTTATTCTGGAGTTTTGCCCTAAATCTGGGGTGGAGGCATGTCAGCAGCTGTGTGTATAAATGCACTTGGATGAGTACTTAAGGCCACATTGTAGCCTGTTGTTCCTCACACAAAGAACTGTAATATTTTATTTTTATTTATTTATTGTCAAACAATTTGTATATCTAAGGCTAAAGTGGCAAATTTCGGGCCCGGCCATCTAATGTGACCTTTCAGGCCTCACGATTGGCTGTGGGGACTCTCTCCAAAGCCGCAGTTCCTTCTCTGACAATATCCTCTCTCTCCCGGCCACACATCTCCCCTGGCCTCCAAGTGTAAACTTTGATTTTGTGTATAGGATCAGAGGGGCAACATCTTCACAACTGCTAGCTTCACCTCCGTAAGATTCCAGAAATGCCTAGCGAAAGGATAGGGGTTGATTTAGACCAGCGGTTCCCAAAGTGCCCTGGGGGGGGGGGTTACTGCGGGTGGGAAATCAAGGGGCAGCACTGGGGTTGGAAAATCTGGCATCGCTAGACCAAGTCCATCAATTTTGTTGAATTAATTAAACGAAATAGTTTGGGTTGGGTTTTGAATAATCGTGTGATTAATTGCTACTGTTTTGAACGTCATTGTGTTATTATCTTCCTCAGTGGGTCATGCAAGCCGCTATTCTGAATAACGCTTTTTGTAGGATAAGGGCCACTCTGGATGTGTTCATGGAACCAAGGGTGGGGGGCAGTGCCTTGAAAAAGCTTGGGAACTACTGATTTAGATGAACGTAGACCAAGCTGTGACCATGAAGCAATGGGAATCTCAGACCCTCTAAGTGTCCCATTTTTCCAGGGAATTCCCTGATTTAGAGAAGCGGTCCTAGTTTCTGATTTGATCCAAGAATCTGCCATCTGAAGGCAGTCCTGTATAGGGAAGGTTGTTTTTTTAAAAATGTTTAATGTTTTATTATGTTTTTCTATATGTTGGGAGCTGCCCTGAGCGCTGGGACAAGCCAATAAGATGTGTGGCGTATAAATAATAAACTTATCATTATGGAATGGGACATCCCTATTTTCATCAGAGAAATGTTGGAGGGTATGGAATCTCTAGGGAATGTTAACCGTGGTAACTGCTGCTCAGGGCAGACTGAGGTTGGTGGGGCCAGGGCCGGATTTAGGTTTGATGAGGCCCTAAGCTACTGAAGGTAATGGGGCCCTTTATATGTCCAGCTGTCCTTTGTCAACAACAAATTGTCGCTGTTTTTTGTGTTGAATATATGCTATATGGTAATTTATGGACCTGATATTTTGAAAATGTACATCCAGTTTCCCCTCTTTAATTTTTTTGGGGCCCCCCAAGAGATTAGGGCCCTAAACTATAGCTTGTTTAGCTTATACGTAAATCCAGCACTGGGTGGGGCAGTGCCCCATTTGCCCTCCTGGACCACCCTCTGCTGCTTTTTAGGAGCCACCCCATAGCCCATATGCCAGGCTGTGTTCCTTTTCCTTCTTATAGAGCACTGAGATGCAACATGTTCCTCCTCCAGGCCCAGCCTCCAGCGACTTGGTCCAGTCAACTGAAGCTGAGAACTCTCGTGTTTCATCCCAAGGAATTCCAGGGTAGACGAGCCAAATGGAGTTCCCTTTCTCCCCTCCCTCCTAGGTGTTAATCTTCCCCCTTAAAAAAAAGAAGTCGTCAGACTGATACTTTTTTTTTTTTAAAGGCCTTTGTTGGTTATAGAATATCATCTTCTAATAATGGGGTAAGTTAGGCATTGAAGGGCATCCTGACCGCACCAGTGGGGTCATCTCCATTGGCAGCCTTGATAAGGGATCATTCTTCCCTCTTTACCTCACGGTCTCCCTTTACCAGGGGTTTTAAATTGCTTTTTCCCGACAGACTACCCTCGTTCAAAGGGAAATGGGAAAGAGGTTGACAGGAGCGTTGGGTATTAGGAATCCATTACCAAAGGCCTGGATTCTGCCGGGGTCTCGGGGGATGTGCCCCTCACCGGCCCACCAAACAGTGTATTACATTGTGAAGGGAAAGTGTGTGGTGGTGGTGGTGGAAGACACGAGGATAAAGAAATTTGACTTTGCTTTCCCTCTCCCCTCTGTCAAAGAATCCTCACTGTGTTTATTCGGCCAAAAACAGAATTGCTTTGAGATGCTTTAGCTAGTTCTCTGTCTTTTGGCTCGTTTTGCTTTTGCCTAAAGAAGCCCCTGCCCCTCCCACTTAAACGGCTCTTAAGCTAATGAACCGAGATGTAAATAAAAGTTGGCATACTTTGCTATTTGGGTGAGGTGCCCACAGAGATGAGGAGCCTCATAGGGTTACGAGTTGCATGGAGACAGAAAAATACTTGCCATCCGCTGAACACTGGATTATTTCCCATTCGGCTCTGATCTGGTAGCAATGGACAACTGTCCCATTTCAGAGCCCAGTGGGGTTCCTCAGGCCTGTGGTCTGAACGAGGGCCTTGGGTCTCTCTTACCTGGCCCTCGGAACTCTCACCAGGCCACACCCCTCGCTGGTTCTGTTTTGCACCCCAATGGAACATGTCCTTAACCCTGACCACGACTCTTGCTTGTTGGGGGCAGAAAGGGGCGTGTTTAGAAACTTGTCTGCTGAACAAAAAGAGAAGTCGCTTTCATTGCTCTGCCCACTTTTGACCCCACCCATCACTGGAATGTGGGAGGATAGGTGTACACGACAGAATGTGCCTCTTGGGCTGAGATTGAGAAGTGTTTTTCCTTTCCGGGGTAAAGTCGAAATTTGCCAGGCGCCAGGCACGTTTTGCACCTGGCTATGAGCCACTTAGGGACGCGGGTGGCGCTGTGGGTTAAACCACAGAGCCTAGGACTTGCCGATCAGAAGGTCGGCGGTTCAAATCCCCATGGTGGGGTGAGCTCCCATTGCTCGGTCCCTGCTCCTGCCAACCTAGCAGTTCGAAAGCATGTCAAAGTGCAAGTAGATAAATAGGTACCGCTCCGGCGGGAAGGTAAACGGCATTTCCGTGCACTGCTCTGGTTTGCCAGAAGCGGCTTAGTCATGCTGGCCACATGACCCAGAAGCTGTACGCCAGCTCCCTCGGCCAATAAAACGAGATAAGCGCCGCAACCCCAGATGGGGTTTACCTTTACCTTTATGAGCCACTTGCGACCAATCTCCACCATCAGGAGGTGCATGCCTGGAGATTGTTGGAGCTAGACTGTTTTCACATAATAACAATACATCCTGTAGAATTCTATCCATTATATCTTGTCTGCATGAGAATGAATTTCAGGAACCCAAAAGTCATATTGAAAAATACGACTTTCGAACCGCCTGGCCCCCAAATGGCAACTAGGCAGTTCATTTTGGTGATGGTAACCCTGGTTTAGGGAGCCCTTTGGTTCCTAACTTATATATCTGAGTTTCTGACACTGGTCAGAAGGACACCCTCCTCTTTATCAGACCCCCACCACATCAAAATTTGCCCATACTGCAAGGGGCCGGTGGGTGGGCGTTGCAAGAAAAAGAGGGAGGAGTGTGGGGTGGAGCTGAATTAAATCAGTGCTTTTTTCTGGGGGGGGGGGCACAGGGGTACGCATACCCCTAAATATTTTGTGAATCTTTGTACTTTTGTCCATTTACTGTATTTATTTTTCCCAATTTGAACTATAAAATGGTGATTTCCTTGAGTCAAAATGAGAGTACCTCTAAACATTTTTTTTTAGAAAAAAGCACTGGATTAAATAGCCTGGACTTTGCCTCTTCCTTATTGAGGTGGGGGAAGCCCATGTGGTAAGCCATGCCCCCCTCCCCAAACCAACTCTCCTCTCCTTTTCAAGGGAGGATAGTATTGCCATATTTCAAAAAGTTGTGTGTTGGGCTTTTTCCTTGCCAAAGTTGTTGAGGTTTTAATTTTGCAAAATCTCAAAAAAGAACAACGACTTGAGTTTTTGAGCTATTTTTCTTTTTGATGAAATTTGCCAAAAATTCACTTCTGACATGGGCTGCCATATGTCTGGATTATCCTGGATATTTAAGCAATTTCCACCCGGGTACTTCTTTTTGACGACCAAGTCCCAGCTAGGTCCGGGAAATTCCCGACATATGGGAACCCTAGGGGAGGAGGTTGTGGCAAACTCCCCCCAGCATTGTAATAGGGACAAACAGCATTATGGAGGAATTTAAAGTTGGGCAGGATGAGCCCCAGCAATGGGTCCCATGGTCTTAAGCTGTGGTTCACCTAGGGCTGGTACCAGAACTCTCCCAAGTAAATAAACCTGTTGCAGTGTCTGCTTTTACAGCCGGCGTGTGGAAGTGTGTGGATTTTGTCATTGTCATTTCTGTAGGCCATTTTTCTTTCCCTTTTTTAATGATCCCAGAGCCATGGGTAGCCCCTTACCTGAAGCACATATCTTCTGAGGTTTACCCACTTTCATGCTGGGTGAGTTTCCAGTTTGATTAAACAACTGCTCTTCTGCTTAATTTGTCTACGCCAGCCGTTCGTATGAAATATGCAGTTAATTAGGGCAGCGGAGTACAGAAACTTGTTTATCCCTGCGACTTAGGCGAAAGAAAGAGAGAGAGAGAGAGAGAGAGAGAGAGAACCCCCCCCCTTGAAATTTCCAGTAGTGAAGCAATTAAGTAATGGAATTCGGCAGTATAAACATAGTATAATTCAGCTATAAAAATGATGCCTAAGTAATGTTAATGAGTTGACTGCAAGCCACAGCTGCAAGGGGAATCCAGTTCAGGCAGAGTCATGCTTAGGAGAAAGGGGAGGGGAGAGAGGAGAACTTACCCCTGATCTCCTATCACTGATCAGTTGCATGAAAAACTGCCCAAATTTCACTTGGGACTTATTTTTCCAAAACTGGCCACCTTGGCTTTTGTGCTGGAATCCAGAACTTCTCCCAGATTGGATACATAATGCACAACTGGGAACTACAAGCACGTAAGAAGAGTAGTAGAATCATAGAATCGTAGAGGTGGATGAGACCTCAAGGACAATCTAGTCCAACCCTCTGCAATCCAGTCCTGCTGGATCAGGCCAAAGGCCCATCTGGTCCAGCATCTTGTTCTCAAAGAGCCAACCAGATGTCTCTGGGAAGCTGGCAAGGAAGATCTGAGAACAATAGTGGCTCTTCCCACTACTGTTCCCAGGAACTGATACCAAGCTAGGAAATGAGAGAATTGATAAGGCTTTTTTGTTTTCTTAGGGGAAAAAAAGTTTATCTGTCCTAGTGGGCATGCTGCTAACAACTTATTATTTTATTTTAAATGCTTATTAAAGTATAATTTAAGTGTTGCTTCTATATAGACATGCACATTCCATATGTTTTCAGTGCTTGGTTATCCCATAATTTCCCAGGGCTTGATTCCACAAAGGATGGTCCTTTTCTCACTTTAGGTAGAAAGACCCAATGGTTTGACTCAGTATAAGGTAGCTTCCCATATTAACTGGCAACAGCAGCCATAGTTCTGGGGCAGAATATATGCTTTGGATGCAGAAGGTTCCAGGTTCAGTCTGTGGCATCTCCAGCTAGGGTTGGGAAGGGTCTGAAAGCCTGGAGAGCTGGTGGCAGTATAGACAAGCTAGATGGACAAATACTGGTCATTTTCTTCTGCAACTTGTTTGGCGCAAAGACTTCCCCCTTGTCCGCTATCATCTCTCCTGAGACTTTCCCCTTATCCTCTATCATCTCTCCTGAGACTTCCATGATGCCCAGTCTAGATGCCTAGTCTAGATCTTCTCCTCTAATGAACACAGAAGAATGGTCTGAATCAGAGCGAGCATCAACTGGGGAAGATTCATAGCTCAGTGGTAGAGCATCAGCTTTGTATGCAGGAGGTCCCAGGTTTGACCCCCAGGATCTCCAAGTAAGGCTGGGAGTGACCTGCTTGGAAACCCTGGAGAGCAAGATGAATGTAAGAGTTGGAATAAGGAAGGTCCCTATGTTCCAGTACTATGTGACAATATGCGCTCAGTACAGGGGTACTGCATGTTCATCCTCGGTGCATTCAATCTTCTGAACCTTATCCCACTTCTGCCACACCTGGGGGCAAGGCTAGCTGTCCAGCTGTTGGATCCACCAGTCCATCCTTGGAACAAGCCTTGTTTTATATGCCCCCCTGTAATCTCTGCAGCAATCTAGTGATGTGTTCTTAGCTTATTTTAGTCTCTAGCTCAGGGGTCGGCAAGGCTTACCGGGCATGGGCCAGATCACTCCTGCAGACATCCTCCGTGGGCCGGGCTGGAGCAGTGAGACACCAGAAATTGCGTCTGCGCATGTCCGCGGTGCCGGAAATCACTTCTGCGCATGCCTAGAGGCCAAAAATTGTGCCTGTGCAGAAGCAATTTTTGGCTTCTGGGTATGCACAGAAATGATTTCCAGTGCTCGCCGCAGACATATGCAGATGTGATTTTTCAGTGTCTGGGCATGTGCAGAAGCGATTTTTTGAGCCGTGGAAGAGAGTCCCCATGCCATGCTGCGCCGGTGTAGCGCAGCGCGTGGGGACTCGCCAAGTGGGTGGCTAGGTTTGGGGGCGGCTTATGGGCCGGTTAAATGGCCTCCATGGGCTGCTTCCAGCCCATGGGCCTTAGGTTGCCGACCCCTACTCTAGCTTAATGGTCTTATGAATGCACGCACGCACACACTTTCTAGATGACCATGTGTATTTACTTTGGAAGGTGGTAAGGTGACCCTGCTCTGTTTGGGGGTTGCAGAAAGAATATCCTTGCTTTAGGCTAAGCTATCAATTAGGCACCTGTGGGAACACATGGACCCGTAGACACCTCCCTGGCACTCATAGATTCCCCTCCCACCACTGAAATTAGCCCTGAAATGAGCATTCTGCTGTAGCCAGTGGAACAGGTTGTGGCACACACTTGTGGTGTGTGTGTGTGTGTGTGTGTGTACGTGTTTGACTATGAATAGGCTGCAAGGGTTTAAAAGAGAGCAAGATGTGGCCTTCTCCCTTATATACCCAGTAGGTCACTGAGATCTTTCGAGGAGCTTCTCCATCTGCCTGGATAGCTCAGTTGGTTAGAGTGTGGTGTTGATAATGCCAAGGTTGCAGGATCAATCCCCGCATGGGATAGCTGCATATGGCAGGAAGTTGGACTAGATGTTCCTCAGGGTGCCTTCCAAATCTATGATTCTATCACCTTCTACTGCCTGAGCACCACATATACAGTGGTACCTCGGGTTACATACGCTTCAGGTTACAGACTCTGCTAACCCAGAAATAGTACCTCGGGTTAAGAATTTTGCTTCCGGATGAGAACAGAAATTGTGCTCTGGCAGCGCAGCAGCAGCAGGAGGCCCCATTAGCTAAAGTGGTGCTTCAGGTTAAGAACAGTTTAAGGTTAAGAACGGACCTCCAGAATTAATTAAGTACTTAACCTGAGGTACTACTGTACAAGTGTGATGTTTGCAAAGATCTCAGAGGCCCACTCCTTAAGTTTCTTAGTGTGGCTTCCCCTGTTCTGTGGAACGGCATCCTGTCCCTGCATTTTCTGGAAACAACAGAAGACAGTTTTGCTCAGACTGGCTTTCCAAGCTGGGTAAATGGGTATTTGCTATGAATGTCTATTTAGTGGCCCATATTTTCTGTGTTGTTTTAAACGTTTAAAAGCCGTTTCTATTGAATTTTGTGCATTGCCTTGAGATGTTGGCGAAAGGCAATGAAACAGCAGCAGCAACATTATTGTTGTTATTATTATTATTATTATTATTATTATTATTATTTTATTATTATTAATTTATTTGGCTATTAAACCAGCTGGCTTTAGGCCTGACCCACAGAGGAGAAAGCACGACTGAAATGAATGGAAGTCATTGAGAATGTCTGTATCAGGGAGAACCTCTCAGACTTTCAATAGAGTATGTGCCACTTAACGGTCTCTCGTGGCAGAGCATCTACAAAGCATTTCAGGGTTTAAAACCTTGGATGTCAGCTTTGTACCAATGCCTCAGGGTGAAGTTTCTAGCAGGATTTATTTTAAACGAGCCTCCCCTTTGCCTACCTGGTGCTTCTAATGGAAATGTTTTATAGACCCTTAACGAGAACTGAGAGCACCAGGCTTCCATCATAAAAGAACAAGTTTATAATATCCAGAATGTTAACTTCTTCTTTTTTGTTTTTAATTGACCCCTGCCACTACCCCTTGGCTGTCACTGCTAATTCGGACTTTCTGTGTGTGTGTGTGTGTGTGTGTGTGTGTGTGTGTGTGTAAAAGCTTTGGAATGCTTCTCTCCAACATATTTTAAAACAGTATTGACTAAGCAATTTGCAAGTAAGGGGCAGGGCTGCCGACGAACATCAAAACAAATAATTCTGTGAGCGGCAGCCAGGAAGAGAGTAATATGACTTTTACAAGTTACATTTCATTCAAGCCAGATCCTCTGGGATCTTTCTGCTTTCTGCCATTTTTGGTGTGCGCAAGGCATTTATTTTTACATCTCCCCCTTTCCACTTCACAATGTTGTCCCTGTCACTTAAGCCTCAAGCAGCATGATCCACTAGGACAGCAGATTCCAATGTGGACATTTCTTTCCCCCTTGTTCCCCACATAGATCTTCCCTCACCTCTTCTTCCCTGGTGGGGGGGAGGGCATCATTTTGCGGTCCGCCTCAGGTGCTCAAATGTCTTGGGCCAGTCCTGCACTGGAGATTTTAAAGGTTGGGGTGTGTTTATTTCATTGCGAGAAGTGAGGTTACAGGGAACCAGGCGGAGGGCCTTCTTGGTAGTGGCACCCTCCTTGTTGAACACCCTCCCATCAGATGTCAAGGAAATAAACAACTACAGTGGTACCTCAGGTTAAGTACTTAATTCATTCCGGAGGTCCGTTCTTAAGCTGAAACTGTTCTTAACCTGAAGCACCACTTTAGCTAATGGGGTCTCCTGCTGTAGCTGCGCCGCTGGCGCACAATTTCTGTTCTCATCCTGAAGCAAAGTTCTTAACCCGAGGTACTATTTCTGGGTTAGCGGAGTCTGTAACCTGAAGCGTATGTAACTTGAAGTGTATGTAACCCGAGGTACCACTGTATCTGACTTTTAGAAGACTTCTGAAGGCAGCCCTGTTTAGGGAAGTTTTTAGTGTCTGATGTTTTATCGTGTTTTAATATTCTGTTGGGAGCTGCCCAGAGTAGCTGGGGAAACCCAATCAGATGCGCGAAGTATAAAATAATAATAATAATAATAATAATAATAATAATAAAATCTCTGCACGCCAGAGATTGATGCTGCCATGCCACAGCTGCGCGATTTCTGTTCTCATCCTGAAGCAAAGTTCTTAACCTGAGGTACTATTTCTGGGTTAGCGGAGTCTGTAACCTGAAGCGTCTGTAACCCAAGGTACCACTGTAGATGTTTTGAACTGCCCCCCCCAATAACACTATTGTTCTATTCTTTTTAAAAACTGCTTTGTTTGTTTTACAATCAAGCCATGTATAGTTTTTTATGTAATGACTAAACAAACAAATATAGCATTTCTCAAACTGATGTGGGGAAAATGTGGAGCACATTCCCAGCCCCTTTAAGACACTACAGTTCCCAGGATTATTTGGAGTGTGTGTGTGTGCTTTAGATGTATATATTGTGTACACTGCCTCAATTCTGCCTCAATAAATGTTCATTCAGCAGAACTGTTTGAGACAGTTGCAACGGGCTGCTGGAGGGAGCAGATCTTGCAAAGAACAGCGTGTCTGTTTCTCTGCTTTTTTATTTTGTTTTTTTAAAAGGTACCCACACGGCCCTGCACCCCCATAATTGCACACTAATTAAAAATCTAATAAAAGGAAACTTGAAATATGTCCGTTACTCCCCCCCCCCCCCACTATGTTGCTAAGGTAAATAAAAAAAAGGGGAAAAGAAAGAAAAACGGCTCATACGTTTTGGGGTCGTTAGAAGCGCATTGTTAAATTGGAGCACGCTGCAGAATTTCCAAATTAAAAAACTGCAGAGAGCCACATCTGGAACGGGACATGAGAGCTGATCGCTGTTAACTTCATCCGGGAGTCAGTCTATAGTTCATTTGTTGCTTCTGGTAAGTACTATGGCTGAGAAGCCCCAGCAATCCACAGCTCCTGGAACCATACCTTGCAAAATTTCCTTTTTACAACATCTCCCGTGGTCAACCATAACCCCTCACAGCTTTACCCTCAGGCTTTGGAGCTCTGAACTCCATATGCCGTCTGGTGCTTGAGCTATAATATGCCTTTTAATATGTCGAAAACAGAAACAGCTTGGAATATTAACTTAGCTCGACTTTTCCCGCTGCCACGGGTATAATGATGAAAAGTAGACAAGCTGTCAGGGTTGGCAATTAAGCAAACTAACCCTTTTCTGCATGTGTGTGCGCACGTGTTTTTAAATGCCAAGTACAGTAGTGATTTCCTAAATGTTCAGACCTCTCAGGTCAAGATACCTCAAGGACAAACCCTGGTTGGGTTGGTTATTTTGGTGGACCATCTCAGTTTTTTGTTTTTTTTTTTAATGAACAACCACCTTTGATTTGAGTTGCACCATAACGGTTTCCAAGATAAATGACTTTGCTTCCTGAATTGTCAATATATCTACAGAGGGGGTCACTAGAGAGTAGAGTTATCAGGTGTTTGCCCACTAGGACCAACACGATGTTTTGAAACATTTTGGCATGTCCATTTTGACCTTCTGTGGTGGTTTTCTTCTTCTCTTCTCCCATCTCTTCCCCTTCCTCTCCTCTTTCTCTCTCTTCCTTCTCATCTCCAGTTATGTGCCTGTGCTCCAGAACAAGGAAATATTGGCCTTGATCTCTCTTCAATCACAATGTCAGGTAGTCTTGGGCTTTCTATCTGTAAAATGGGGCCAAGAATAACATACTTCCCAAACTTCCCAAGGATAAAATACTTCCCAAACATACCTGAAGGAGCATCTCCACCCCCATCGTTCTGCCCAGACACTGAGGTCCAGCACCGAGGGCCTTCTGGCGGTTCCCTCACTGTGAGAAGCCAAGTTACAGGGAACCAGGCAGAGGGCCTTCTCGGTAGTGGCACCCGCCCTGTGGAACGCCCTCCCACCAGATGTCAAAGAGAAGAACAATTACCAGACTTTTAGAAGACATCTGAAGGCAGCCCTCTTTAGGGAAGCTTTTAATGTTTAACAGACTACTGTATTTTAATACTTTGTTGGAAGCCGCCCAGAGTGGCTGGGGAAACCCAGCCAGATGGGCGGGGTATAAATTATTATTATTATTATTATTATTATTATTATTATTTATTTGACAATGGCTAGTAGATGATCATCATCATGGTCGTATCCAAGCCAAACCCTACTCAGAGTACACCATTTGAAATCAAAGAACAGAAGTTGGTAATGTCCATTGATTCCAAGGGGTTGACTCTGAGTAGGACTTTGCCAGCCATCTTCTCCCCCCCCCCACTTTCCCCTTTAATCTGAACTCCTTCACACTGGATAAAGCTGCTGTTGATAAACTGGGGACAGGAGGAGGCCTCCCTCTTGTACCACTTTCCCCCTTCTGAGATATATATATATATATAACATCTGATTTAGGTTTACTGAAATAACAACAGATGTTTATCTTGTATTGTGTGGCACATGGTGCTGGAGCCCATAAACCCCTCCTGGAGATTGAACCGCTTGCCTTAGACACTTAGGGGCTTTGTTCCCTTTTTCTGATTCCTTCTCCCCCTCTCCCCTCCCAGCTTTCTCTTGGTGTTTTTATTTCTTAGCCATTTAATCTGCTACCAAAGAATGTATAAGCATCACATTATAGAGCGTGAAACAAGGGGATAGTGAGGGGATTTTCAATACTTCCTTCCACTGAGCTGGAGACTCTCGATGTGGTAACCTTACCTGCCGTTTTGGATCAGGAAATAATGACAGGGGCATTCCATAACTTCCTGAAAAGCTTTAGGCTGTGGTCCAACAGGAGTCCAATAGGAACAACCCCCGTGGAGATGAATAGAAGTTACTGTGGTACAGCTTCTGTTTGCTTTAGGCCAGCATGGAGGGTCTTAATGGATCGTGACCATGGTGATGGACCATGGGGAAGGGCTGTGGCTCAGGGCAAGAGCTTCTGCCTGGCATGCAGAATGTCCCAGGTTCAATCCCCAGCACCTCCAGGTACAACTGGGAGGGATTCCCATCCTGGAGAGACACTGCCAGTCAGTGTAGGCCACAGTGAGCTTAGATGGGGTCAGGGGTCTGACTCTGTTTAAGGCTGCACTGGTCTTTTAAACAATGTAGTCTGTGTTATGTATTGAGTTGACTAGGATCCAGAATGCAGCAGTCTGATTGGTCCGCAGGAGCCACCCAATCCAACTCTAGGTGGAAGTGAATCCGCAACCTGATTGGCCTACAGGAGAATCCCAGAATTAGCCAATCACGTGGAGCCCATTGTGTAAATAATGTATATAAAGCAGACATTTTGGAGGAACTTCCATTCCTCACTACTATGAGCTGAATAAAGAGCATGAAATCCACACTTGACACCGAGTATATTTCAGTCTGTGATGCATTGGGAAAAGGAGAGTAAGCAGGCCAGGAACTAGGAAACTTAACTGCTGCTGCTTGAGGCTCTGGATCTAAAAGATGGTATCAATGGGGTCAGGTGGCGGAGCTCTGGAAAAATGACAGAGAGGATGGCTGCAGCCACTCCCATCGGGCAGTGCTTGAGACAGCTGCCTCTCTTTAGGATGAGCCCTGTCTGCCAATCCTATTTACAGAACACGGAATCAGTCTCAGAAAACCTTATTCCTGACCCATTATATTTATTAAAAGCTGCTTTAAAATCTCACTTGAGTTGGGATGGAATGGCCAGTCCGTTTTTGTTTTATCCCCACTCCTACATCTTCATTTCTGCACCACTTTGTCCAGGGGTCAGCAACCTTTTTCAGCCGTGGGCTGCTCCACCCAGAGATGCATTTTAAATAAAAGGACACATTCTACTCATGTAAAAACATGCTGATTCCTGGACCGTCCGTGGGCTGGATTAAGAAGGCGATTGGGCCGCATCCGGCCCATGAGCCTTGGGTTGCTTACCCCAGACTTTGTCATTTATATATTTATTTTAATGCCCTGATGAAAGCTCATCAGGGCATTTTAAGTGTGCATTTCATATTTTAAATATATGTATTTAAATATATATATTTCGTATATTCTGTATTTTAAACATACACACACACACACTTTTGTATATCATTTTGACTAATGGATGCATATCTGTAAGCAATTTATCCTAATAATAAGCATTTCTGTATGCCATTTTCAGTCATATAGGCATTTTGATGGAGATCTTTGTATGCCTTCTTTAGTTGGAAACGGCATTTCAAAATTCAGAGAATGGTGAATTTCAAAAGGTAGTGGTGTTCCGGTTCATGTATTGCATCAGGAGGTGTGGATTAGGGAATTTCGCAGCAAACAATGAACCAAACCAAATTTATCCCTCATCTCTATTGGAGCTTCCAGCACTATCCCCTCTGAGGGCTCTCCTTCCACCTCAGGTATTTTGGTGGGGGCAGTGTTTGCAATAAATTAAATAAAACATACACTGCCAGTGTCTTATTGCACTTAGAATAATTTAGTAAGATGACCAGGAATGTTCCAGTCCACCGGGAAAAAGAACTAGGATTGAACAGTACACTTTAGAATCTAAAACAAAATAATCTTAATTTCCTGCTTAAATTTCAGTAGGGTGTTGAGTTAAGTGGGATTTGCTTTTTTGGATAAACATGTCTGGTGTGTTTTGGGTTGTTTTATTCCTGTTTTTGTGCTTCTGTTTTAATGTTTTTTGGAAGCACTGTGAGTATTTTTTCTGGAAAAATGTTGTTGTTTGTTGTAATGCTGGAGGAGAATGCTCAGGTTGAAAGAGGACAGCCAAAAGTTGATTGATAGTTCCCAAAATGGGATGGATGGTTCCTCATTGTTCCTTTCAATGGCTCTGTATGAAATTGGTGGCTTGACCAGATCTTTCGTACAATAATAAAAACCCATTGGATTGTATCCAGCAATATTCCGATTCAGAAAAAACCCATTGAAATGAGCAGACTTGAATACCTCAAGTTCATGAATTTAAATAGGACTTCATTAGCTACAAGGCTACATTAGCAGACACCTCTTCATTTTATGTTACTCTTCCTTGTGTTGTGTATTGTGTCGAACTTCACAATAGCCCTTCAAGGTAAGCGCCCCTTCCCATTTTACACGTAAAGACCCAATGTGGACAGTGAATTGTTTTTGCTCAAAATCCAAACAAGGAACCCAATCTGCAGTTGTTGTTTTTTTTTTAATTACGCCCATGAATTTAATCCACAAAAATGTAACTTATTGATCTACTTAAGGCTAGCCAAGTGGCCAAATAGCCTTATATTCATTTTATATAATTCATCACTTTCTGTGTGAGATAAATGCAGCAGTAGCTGGTGCTCTTTGGGGCTGGTAGAGTTAGGAACCTCAACTCCTCCCTGTTGAATTCTCCAAAAACAACACTGGGATCTAAAAAGAAGAAGCTAACAGCAGGTGACACCCATTGGACTAGTTGTAAGTTAACAGGCAGGCCGAGATCAGGCTGAGGCTGATGGGGCAGTGCCCCCTTTGCCTCGATGAACCACCCAGGGCCAGATTACGACCTTTAGAGGTCCTAAGCACTTAAAAGATTTTGGTGTCTCCATATATATCTAATTCAAAATATAAACCATATTATATAAACAGCCATAGGAGCCAACTCCTAGGGGCCAAGGGGTCTTCAGTTCCCCCAATAAAATATTTGAAGGGGTTGCCCCCCAAATTTGATGGGCATTCCCATTCAAATGGTGTATGTACACCACATCATGGGATCAATTATGTGGGGTGGGGCTTACCTGGCCCCCCCAATATTTTATTCAAGTTGACTCCCCTGATGACAGCATTACATTTTTATGTATATAGGAAGATAGAGAGATATTGCGTCCTTACAGAACATTACAAAGGTTGATTATTTCCCCCTGAATTAGGTTTTGTTTAGTTTTCATGTGTTCTTATATAATATGTGATCTTGCCATTCATAGCTGAATCCCATATCCTGAATAAAATACAATCAGATGGAGCGAGGTGGGGGACAGGATTTTTTTATTTTCCCACATGGAGCTACTGAGATAATTGTAGCTGTGAATTCATTGATAACCACCTCCCCATCAATTCTTTCTACACACCCCTTCAACTAATTCCAAAGGAGTTTTCAAAGCATCCTCTGGAATCCTATATCCTGTGATTTGCTAGGGTGTAAAATAAAATAGAGAGAGGTGCCCCACATTGGTGCTGTTGAGTTTGTGGCTTTCCACCTGTTCAGAATTGACTGTGGCATTATGATAGAAAGAGGAAAATGATATCGCTTAGAGTTCAGGATAATCCATGAATCTAGTTTCAGGAATTAAGGGAAAGATACCCCTGGAAGGAGAAAAGAAACACAAATAATCTCATCCAGCCTTTTGTCAATTGCTGACAAGTTCCCCTCTTCTCTTCAGAATAACAACACAGAAGTGGGTGTGGTTTGGGCAGTTGGGGGCGGGGTAACCTCAAATCCTTTAAGCTGTGTTTGGCATTTTGCAAAGCTGAGGTTGATTTGGATTGTGCTTGACAGGTAGTTCCCCTCCCTTCTTTTCCCTCGACTGTGAAAATTTAACAGGGTTTCTCTACTAAGGAAGTTTGTGTCAGTGTGGACCAGGTTCCACACATCATGCAGACAAAGGCAAACCCTTGTTTGGAGCTGGACAAATGCTGAACAGGAAGTTCAACAGTGTATCAAGGTGAGAGAGATCTGCCTCCAGATGTTGCTAGACTACAGCCCCCATCATCCCTGATATTGGCCATGCTAGCTGAGACTAATAGGAGGTGAAGTCTAGCAACACACAGAGGGGGACCCAGGTTCCCCATACCTGCTCTACATATTATCTCTCCTTCCTAGTTTTGCTTCCTTCATGGTGATAGGGGTCAGCTGCCCTACAGGGTTTCCATGTGACTTTCAGATATAATATAGTAGAGTTGATAGGTTTTAGAATAGAGTTGTAGCCCACTGATATGTATGCACATGTCTAATGTAGGTCCATCAGTTTCAATAGGTTTACTCTGGGTTGGACTTAGTTGGGTGAAACCCATAATCTGATGGTATGGTTGCTCAGGGGATTTGCGAGATCAGGCAAGATACCATTGCAGACACTTCGAACTGGCCCATGCCTGCAGCCTAACACAGCACAGCACATTCAACTGGTAATTGAACAGAAAACTGGAGTGTTGTCATGTGACACTAGGTAAAGGTAAAGGTAAAGGGACCCCTGACCATTAGGTCCAGTCGTGGCCGACTCTGGGGTTGCGGCGCTCATCTCGCTTTATTGGCCGAGGGAGCCGGCGTACAGCTTCAGGGTCATGTGACCAGCATGACTAAGCTGCTTCTGGCGAACCAGAGCAGCACATGGAAACGCCGTTTACCTTCCCACCTATTTATCTACGTGCACTTTGACGTGCTTTCGAACTGCTAGGTTGGCAGGAGCAGGGACCAAGCAATGGGAGCTCACCCCGTCATGGGGATTCGAACCACCGACCTTCTGATCGGCAAGTCCTAGGCTCTGTGGTTTAACCCACAGCGCCACCCGCGTCCCCGTCATGTGACACTAGGTGATAGCAACTAGCAGATTCCTCCCCCCCCCTTCTTTTTTTGGCATAATGCTACTTGAGCAACCATGGGAACTCTAAATTTCAGTGTGGTCCAACAGCTGTTCATTACACACGGAGATGTCAGAAGGGATGAATGATGAACTAACTGGGTGCCTTCCATAAGTGTAATATTAATTAGCTATGGCTGTGGCATCTGCCCATCAGGGCAGCCCAGGATTCAATGCATCACATATCAAGAGTAGGGAACTTCAGGTCTGGGGATCAAAAACTGCCCTCCAGACTCCCACACCTCACCCTTGAAAAGGCCACACCCTTCACCAGCCTCATTTGAACTTTAAGCATGGGGTTTTTTTTGTCCGGTTTGAATGCATTCTTGAACTCTGGTCATATCACTTGCTTGCCTGGTTGGAAGACAGAGGTGTGTGTGTGTGTGTGTGTGTGTGTGTGTGTGTGTAGAACAGTGTCCAGAAGGGAGTAGGAATATAGGAATCTGTCTTATGCTAAGTCAGACCATTGTTCCATGTCGTTTTGTATTGTCTACACTCAGTGGTGGCTGGTGGGGTGGAAGGCGGGGAGCCCAACAGTAGGTGGCACCAGAGCCAATGATAGGAAGAGCTGTAGCCAATGACAGGCAGAGCCAGCTAATTCTAGTTTCATCCCCATCCTTTTCCCTGTTGAGTTATGCAATGGCAACACTGATACTAAGGTGGAGGAAGATGACAGGTAGGGACACCCCCTGGACTTGTTTTAAGTAAGTAAGTAAGTAGGCAGGGGACTGACTGAGGGCAGACTGAAGTTGGTGGGGCAGTGCCCCACTTGCTCTAATGAACCAGCCCCTTCTGTCTACACTGACCGGGAGCAGCAGGCCATGGGGTTCAGGTAGAGGTATCTCTCAGCCATACCTGGAGATGCTGGGGATTGAACCTTGAACCTTCTGCATGCAAAGCAGATGCTCTGCCACTGAGCTATGACTTTTTCTGTAAGACATGGGAATGTTCAGCCTTATGCAGGCTGAAAAGGGTCCTCCACTTCTGCCGTAGATAGAAAGCATGTAACGTCCTCAGTATGACCCACCTTCTACAGGTCAAGACCAAGTTGGGTTCTTGGAAGTCTCTCTTAGATGGGTCTGAATCTCCCCCTCCTCTCCTCTCTTTCTTCTCCTCTTCCTCCCACCTCCTGCCCTCCCTCCGTAGGCCTTGACAGAGCCGCAAACACTCTTAAATGAGAGATAGTGGCTTCCATCCAATGAAGTAGCCGCTTAATCACCGACCATCGTGGGAAAAGCACAAGATGAGGCCCGAGAAACAGCCCATTGTCTGGGCAAGATTAAAGCTGCAAAGGCCGTATTGTCTAGCCAGCGGATAAATCTTCCTACTGTCACTCAAACACTGAATTAAATTCCCCTTCATTTCTAAAGGGGCTTATCTGTCTTGAATGGGCTGTTACGCCACAAGCGTAAGGGAACATTTTTTTAAGTGAGCTCCTGTCTTGGGCACCTTCACAAATAAGAATGTCGGGGTGGGGGAGAGGAAGGGACGAGGAGTCCTTCTAGATGCCAGCGTGGTAGTCTCTGCATGCGCCTTTGGCGTGGCTCGGAAGGAGGACAGAAAAGGGCCGGTGTGTGTCTGTGTGTATGGCGGATGCAGCATCCACTGCATAAGGAGCTATCTTATACTGAATCCAGCTATTGGTCCACCTGGTTCAGCATTGTCTCCAGTGACTGCCAGCAGTTCTCCTGTGTTTCAGGCAGGAGGCAATTCCCAGCGCTACATGGAAACGCCAACGATTGAGCCTTGGACCGCCTGCCTGCAAAACAAGAGCGCTGATGCTGAGCTATGGCTATTCCCCAATGATGCCAGCTCTGCTTCAGGCACCTATTGCCATTCATCTGCCTTCATCAGAGGAGCATGACTGGGGTTCTAGATTGCACATGAAGGAAGCTGGGAATTGCAGCTGTGTGAGGAATAAACCACAGTTCCCAGGATTCTTTGGGGGAAGCAATGCACTTTAAATGGATGGGTGTGGAGGTGACCCGTGCCTTCATTTTTTTTTAACTAGATATTTCTGTTTCTACTCATTAGGCCAGCCTTTAACCCAGGAGTCAGTGGGTCCTGACCAGGTGTGTGTTTGTGTGTGTGTGTGTGTGTGTGTGTGTGTACATGCCCATGGGCCCTTGACCTCATTTTGGGCAGTCCTCAAATCCTCTTTAGCTCCCCATTCTTCCATCCCATCAGAATTCCTGTTCATTTCCTACTTATTTTCCCCAGCTTTCTAAAGTGCTTCCTTTCTCTTTCTATGTAGTTTCAGAACAATTGGAAGGGGGGGTATTCTCTTTGATCTTTAAAAATAGCCCCAAAAATGCCTGTTTTAGGGTCACTGCTCTGCTCTGCTCTGTAGAGTGTGGAGCCCCAAGTAAAATAAAAATACCCCAAATGACTTAAGTGATCTTACAGGTCTATGCAGGTCAATTCAGATAACTGAAGGCATAAATAAAATGGGATATCAATGCAGTCACTAAATTAAGGAAAGCCTGTTGGGTTAGACCAAATATCTATCCAGTCCAGCATCCTGCTCTCAGAATGGCCAACCGGATGCCAAGGGGAAGTGCACAAGCAGGACTAGAGTGCAACAGCAACTCTCAGAAGAACATCAGAACAACCTCCTGGATCAGCCCGGTGGCCCATCTAGTCCAGCATCCTGTTCTCTCAGTGGCCAACCAGATGCCTGTCAGAAACCAGCAAGCATGATTCAAGCACGAGAGCCCTCTCTCTTCCTGTGATTTCCAGCAACTGTTTTTTTGGAAGCATTGTTTCCTCCCAACTGTGGAGGCACAGTATAGCCATCATGGCTAGAAGCCATTGATAGCCTTCTCCTACATGACTGTGTCTAGTCCTCTTACCCATCCAAGCTGGTGGCCACCACTGCCTCCCCACTTGTAACTCCCAGCAAATGGTATTCAGAAGGATACAGGGAAATGGATCCCTGACCATTAGGTCATCGCAGACGACTCTGGGGTTGCAGTGCTCATCTTGCTTTACTGGCCGAGGGAGCCAGAGTACAGCTTCCGGGTCATGTGGCCAGCATGACTAAGCCGCTTCTGGTGAACCAGAGCAGCGCACAGAAACACTGTTTACCTTTCCGCTGGAGTGGTATCTATTTATCTACTTGCACTTTGATGTGCTTTCAAACTTCTAGGTTGGCAGGAGCAGGGACCGGGCAACGGGAGCTCACCCCGTCGCAGGGTTTCGAACTGCCGACCTTTTGATTGGCAAGTCCTAGGCTCTGTGGTTTAACTCACAGCACCACCCGGGTCCCTATTCCCTAATCCCAAAGTAATATCTACACTACAAGTCGTTTGCATGTGTCTGTTGGGATTAGGAAGCAAATACTGCTACCATGCTAGCTAGTCACAACATGGCCATCAGTGGAGATCTTCTGCTTGGAAAACCTCTCGAGTTATTGGCCTTCTTAAAACGATTGATTCCATTACCACAGCAGTGGAGAACCTCCGGCCTGGGGGCCAAATCTAGCCCTTTGGGCTTCTCTGCCTGGCCCATGGGTCAACTTCAAGTACAACTTGGCTGGCTGCAACCCTATGTCCCCCTGCCTGTTTATTCTGAACTGAGAATTCTACAAAGGCAATATCCCTCATCAAATTCTACTTTACAAACTGAAGGCCACTGTGCCCCATTGGTCAGCAAGAGGTTCACATCACTCCTTATTTAAGACCATTTCTATACCACTTAATACATGAAATATAACTGAGTGATGTCCAGCAATTAAAAAACCCCCAACACAATTGCAAATCGGTGCAATACTAATAAATGAATACTGATATCTGCACTGTGCTGGTGTACTGATGGTAACCCCTTAATCTCACAGGGCTCAATACCTCTCAACCTCCTGGCTGTCACCCCCAGGACCTAAACCAGCTCCCATGTCACTCCAAAATTTCTCACAGCAAAGAGCACCTCCTCAACTTGCTGATCTCATATGGGTCCCTTATTCTGCAATTTGCTGGTAGGGACCTAGGTCTGATGAAGCTTCTTTAAGATGCCCACTTAAGATGTCCCATTCCACAATCAATCCACTGCACTCAGGGCCAGTCCTCCAATGAGGAAGGGTTAATCAGCCACCTTGGATGGCAGAAACCCCCATGGGTGGTACCTCCATGGGCTCCCAACTCCCCCAACTGCCTCTGGCAACAGCAGAGAAGTGGCACCACTAATTTCCAGAGAGATCTCTTGGGAACCTGCCACTGTGTCACCTAGGTAAGGGATGCTTCAGTGGAGGAGATGTGGGGGCAGTGAAATGGGACATGCCACCCCAGGCTACAGTCCACATTTGTGGGTTTTGTAGGAGCAATTGAAGTGCATCCTGGGCATTTTGGGTTTGAGGCAATTAACGAGCATTAAAGTGCTCTGTCCACTTAAAAAAGAAAGAGACTGTCTTTTTGCAGTTAGGAAAGTAACAGGGAAATGTATTGAGACGTTCGGGATGATCAGATGATTAATGGGGAAACAAACAAACGTCTTACAAGAAAATGAGGATGTTTATTGTTGTCTAAGAACTCCCCACGGCTAACAAACAACTCAGAATAAATGCTCAATATGGACTGGACATAGTCCATCCTATTTGTAAAGAAATAAGGAGAAATACTCACTAAATAGGTCACTGGGAGTCATTGTTATTTTATATTTAAAGGTCTAATCCTTGCAAGATTTTGCTAATTGACGTTCAAGTTGGTGTTCGATATAAGTTTCTCCACGGCACGGAATGTGGGCTTTTTGTGGGGAAATCCCCAGTGAACAGGCTGAGTTTTTCAAAGATATTTTGAACAGCACCAAATGTCAACGGTGGTGCACCTGCAAATTCTGTTTAAGGCACAGAGAGCTTTCTATGCAGCCTTTGCTAAACACCATGCAGAAAATGGTACGGGAGGGATTGTTTTTAGGCAAGGACACACCTTGGGGTGTTAGCATTAGGAAACCTGCTGGTTATACTTTTCCTAGGGCTCGAGTGTATTGGATTAAGAGGACTCTGTTTTTTAGCACTTGGTAGATTTTCCAAAGGGTGAAATAGGATTCTTTACATCCTGTAGGAGGGACCCCTTTGTCGCTGGGGTTTAAGGATCTCCCCCCCCCCCGCCCAGATCAGCATTTGTAAAGGTCTCTCCTTTTTAGCAACCAAAAAACGTTGTTTTTAACAAGTGTGCTTACACCTGTTTAGCAGCTTGGTTTAATTATCTGGAAATAGACTGAAAAGAGCTGGCAGGAAAACAATAGCCAATTAAAGAATACATTGGTTCTCCCCATCCCATTTCATTTTCCCCTCTGCAGTGATTGCCAATGTGAAGCCCTAGAGATGATGCTGGACCACAAGTCCCATCTTCCCTGCCCCTCTGCTTGACGACACTGATGGTTTAGTTCAGCAATATCTGGAGGTCACCAATTTGATGTTTCAGTGGAAACTGTCTAGAAAGAGGTTTATCTGTCATTGTCATTCCCTAATTTAAGGCCGGGTTTTCATGCATCTGCCCATGGGTGGATGAATATACTGTATCCATTTCAGATTTTCTCATTTTTCCACTCTTAAGTCCATTTCTCCAAATTTCTGCACCAGTTTCTGATTTTTTTTTAATTAAAAAAGTCTCATGAGAATTTGCCATCATTTTACTGCACACTGAGTCAATTTTTGTATGCAATTTTGCCTGATGCACACATATGTTCCAGCAATTTCTCCTAATATATTGCATTTTATGACATTATTTTCACTATTACGTACATTTTATGCTCACTGTCTCCCAATAAAGACTTTGTTTTGGCACACATTATTTTGTCAGTGAACAGCATCGCTAAATCCTTGTGCAGAATTTGAAGGACAGCTGGCTTTCAGGCTGAATATCATTTTGCAAAATGAATTGGGAAGATTTGCATTAAAGCCACCGGTGCCTCATCTTTAGGATGGAAGTCAATAGAAGAACATGCATTTAATCAACACCAAACTTAACCCTAGCAGGTTGTGGGCTCACACAGAACTGACTAAAAAGCAAGTAAGAGGTGACATGATTTAAGTTTGTGAAACGATACATTGCATGGATGGAGAGTGTGGATAGAGACATTTTTTTATCCGCCTCTCATAACACTAGAATGCGCCCAAGGAAACTGAATGTCTGAAGACTGAAGGCAGATGGAAAAAGTCTTCGTAACGCAGCACATAGCTGAAGTGTGGAACTCACTTGTACAAGAGACAGTGATGGCCACCAACTTGGATGGTTTTAAGGGGGGACTGGGCAAATTTTCAGAGGCAGCCATGCCTCTGAATACCAATTTGCTGGTATACCAGTTGCCCTTGTGCTCGGATCCTGCTTACAGATTTCCCACAGGGATCTGTTTGGTCAGTGTGAGAACAGGATGCTAGACTAGCATCAGCCTTTGGCCTCATCCGGCAGGCTTTTCTTATATTCTTAGGACTCACTCCCCCCCCTACAAGCAATATTCATGGCTGCAGTTGTTCACTTAAAATGAACTCAGCCAGGCTTGATTTTCTTTTTTCTTATCTCTTTTTATTGATTTTTCATTTCACACAAACAAACAAAATACAGTAATATTCAACAGTCATCCACCCACATTCTTCCCCAACACTCTGCCGAGCATTGACTTCCCTCCCTCCCTTCAACAGGTTTTCTTACTTCAGTCTCCATTCCACAGTTTCTTATTATATTCAGTCCACGTCGTAAGATTTATTTCAGTCCTGCTAGACTCTTCAAATTTCTACAGTTATTATTTATATAATCCATAATTTTACTCCAATCTCTTTGGAATTTTGTTTCCTCCTGGTTTAGGATCCTGCAGTTCAGTTTTGCTAATTCTGCAAAATCCACCATCTTTGTCTGCAACTGTTGGTAAATCTGGTACTTTCCATTTTGGGGCTAACAAAGTTCTAGCAGGAGTCATAGCATATATAAATAACCTTTGATCTGCTTTTCCTATTTCCTCTCCCATCAAGCCTAGCAGAAAAGCTTCCGGCTTTTGGGGGAAAGTATATTTGAACCAGGCTTGCTTTTCATTGGGAATGTATAGGATTGCACTGGAAATATGTTGTTAATGCCTCTGAGAACACACACGTTGTCTTTCAAATAAACCGCTATATATTGTGAACAGTAGTTTATCCCTCACAGAGTCACAATTCCAAGCACCCCTCACAAACTACAGCTCCCAGGATTCTTATTTTATATGAAGGGGGTGCACTTTTAATGTATTGGGTGTGCACACATGAGGTGTAGATGGCATTGGATCTTTTTTTTATCTAGAAAAAGTACCCTTAAATCATCCTATCTTTTCCAGACTGACTGGAAAACTTTCTTCCCTCAACTTGAAATAATAAGGTAGTTCCTTTCTATTCTTTTCCCATTCCAAGTAGCTGGGCGAGGCTGGCTTCTGGGTTAAAAATTTGAAATATCTTGGAAGAGGAACAGGAAAACACTTTGAAAAATAAAAAAAAATCATGCCACGCTACTTTTAAAGTCAATTTTATTTAAAAATCAAATAAGAAGCAAACAACCTGGCAAGCCCACGGGACGTTTATGTCCTGCGGCTTAATGGCAAGAGTCTTTATACATCAAAATGCAGCGGCTTTCAATAACAAAGGATGAAATTCACCAAACAAATTGCCTCTCTCTCCTCATAAGTCGTGCACTCCTATGCCAGAAGGAAAGATGTGTTGATAACATTAAAATCATTTGGTCCTCAATGAACTGTTAATTCCCACCGAGTCTCTGACCTGCTGCGTCTGTAGTGAACAGCATGGTGCGGGCCGCAAAATGCTTTGTGATTGGTGTATTTTATTGCACTCCTTCTCTCCCTCTCCTTCCCTCCCTCTCTCTTTTTAAAAAAGGGGGTAACAAGCAAATGCCACTGTCAAATTTTTTGGTAGGCAGCTCCAAGAGTTGCGAGGAAATTATTCAGGGTGATTTAATGAACATCTTTTAAGAGCAGTAGCATCCCTTGGTGATGTCGGACAAGGCGGTGACATGATGTTGATGCTTAAATGGCTTGTCGGGAGGGGAAAGGTGGCTGAAGTTGCTGCAGTTCAAAACAGGGACGAGAGTTGTGCCTCAGTCGGTGCTGTGGAAACACCTTCGTCAAGAAGGCAAACACAGGTCTCGTGTAAAGTGCTTTCTGGGGGTGTGATTCCTGTGACTGGTGGATTAGTGGAAGCTTATTGATCAGGGAAGACTGGTGGTACCTGGATCTGGTGGGGTACCTGGGCGGAGCTAAGGAAGTCACATGGGCAGGGCTGCTTGTGAAGTCTCCAACCTCTTCCCTTGCAAATAGAGAGTGGACACTTCAGCAATGGCTTGGCGTCTAAAAACATCTAATTTTGGTTCAAAAGGGCATAAAGGTAAAGGGACACCTGACCATTAGGTCCAGTCGCAGACGACTCTGGGGTTGTGGCGCTCATCTCGCTTTATTGGCCTAGGGAGCCGGCGTACAGCTTTCAGGTCATGTGGCCAGCATGACTAAGCCGCTTCTGGCGAACCAGAGCAGCGCATGGAAACGCCGTTTACCTTCCCGCCCGGGCGGTACCTATTTATCTACTTGCACTTTGATGTGCTTTTGAACTGCTATGTGGGCAGGAGCAGGGACCGAGCAACGGGAGCTCACCCCGTCATGGGCATTCCTACCGCCGACCTTCTGATCAGCAAGCCCTAGGTTCTGTGGTTTAACCAACAGTGCCATCTGTGTCCTCAGAATGGCATACCCTCCAACATTTCCCCGATGAAAACAGGGGCGCCTTATTCCTTATGTGTTTCTTTGTTTGTTTGTTTGTACCCCACCCATCTGACTGGGTTGCCCTAGCCACTCTTGGCGGCTTCCACCGTATATGAAAACATAATAAAACATTAAACATTTTCAAACTTCCCTATACAGGGCTGCCCTCAGATGTCTTCTAAAGGTTGTATAGTTACTTTATCTCCTTGGTTCGGGGGGGGGGGGTCACATAATTCCATACCCTCCAACATTTCCCCGATGAAAATAGGGACGTCCTAAGGAAAAGTGGGACAGTCTGGGATCAAATGAGCTGGATGGAAGCAGCTTCCGATGATTCTTAACAATAGGGTTGTCAACAAGCTAGAACGGAGGCCCAGAACAGACTGATCTCCTGCCCTTTTAACAGAGATTTGGCATGCAGACATCAGCAGGTGCAACTTTTCATGGTATGGAGCTAAATTGTTATCACCTGCTAATAGCTGCCGGATCAAAGTGCTCCTTTAGAGGTTGGCAAACTCTGCTTATCAGGGAGATGTACTGTAGCAGAGATAGTTGCTGGAAAAAGGGCAAAGAGGAACACCACTTGTAGCCAGTCCTTGGAAAGGTAAGTTTCTGCCCTACAGAATATTCTGTTCCTCGTTTCCCCGAAAAATTAATTGTAGAACAAACACACAGGTGCCAGTCTATTGCTGTTTGCTTACGACCAGGTCTGGGAGGTTTAAATTCACATTTGAAATGGTGCCATGCTAAAATCATTCTAGATTACTTAACCTGGAGTGTGTGGCTGCACATCTGAGTTCTTTTCACCTGCCTAGTCACAGAGCAAGGCTCCCGTTTATCAAGGAGAACTCCCCATTCCTTGATACTTATCTCTGGAGAGGGAGGAACTGCACTTTTTTGGTGACATAGTAGCAAATTTAAGGATCAGTTGCTGACCACTCTTCTGCTCCTTCGGCTGTTCTTGGTGCATGGGTGGAGCCAGAAAGGTGAATGGCTAGTGTGCCCAACTTTGTTGTTCTTTCCATTCATTCTGAGAAGCACTTCAGTAATGACCAAAGGGGAGAGAAAATTCTGGTGAAATCCATGTGTGTGAGTGTGAAATTCATGCTCCTGCTGCCAGTGCTATCCGGTGCCATCCAACTATTCCTGCTTTTCTAACATCATGGAGTTTATCTGATATAGCAGAGGGTAGGGACTCTCTTTTCCCTTTGGACCATATCCTTATATCCTCCATGAGCATCAACTCCAATATCAGCTGATGCCACAATAGTGCCAGGTGATTGGCAGGCAGGTTGTCCCACCCACCTGTCAGCGTTGGCCTGTGTGGAAAGCAGACAGCTGGACCAAGCAAAAGCTTCAGCACTCTACCCCATAAGCTGATGGGTGGAGGGTTCAATCCTGCTTTGTGTAAGCACAGGGAACTTGTATGGCTGAGCCAAGCAGGACTGAACTCTTCCATCAGCTTACATCACCTGATAGACAGGTGGGCGTGGTTTTGGAAAAATAGTCTCCCAGGCCAAATTGGAACCTCTGGTGGGTTAGTGTTTTGGCTCGTAGGCTGATGGGGGGCATTGTGGTTCCCCACCATTGTAACATAGCATCCTATTTCCAAAGGAAAGACAGGTAGGTAGCTTTGGGAAACCTTCAGCACAGTATATATGGTGTAGTGGTTAGGGTGTTGGAACAGGACCTGAGAGACCAGGCTTCAAACCCCCACTAACTTGGTGACCTTTAGCCAGTCACTGTCTCCCAGCCTAGCCTAGCTCACAGGGTTGTTGTGTGGATAAAACAGGGAAGGGAAATACCATGTATGCCACCTTGAGCTCCTTGGAAGAAAGGAGGGATAGAGCCCAGGTAGATCAACAAGGTAGATTAACTGTCCCATCGGTTTGTCCCCTCGGCAACTTCTTTCCAGGGTTATGCTGCTTTCCAACATGGAGGCACCTTTTAACTTTTTTTTAATTGTGGCTGCTAATTGTTCTCTCTTCCATGGGTGTGTTTTAACAGAGCAACCCTGTGTGTGTCTGCTTGGAAGTAAGTTCAGTGACACTTATTGCTGGGGACGTGGGTAGAAGATCACTGCTGAATCCACACTTGTGGCTGTCACCTCAAACTTCCCTTTCAACTTCAAACTAGGAGGAGGAGGAGGAAAACCCCATCACCAAATCTAGATCCAAAGCTCTTTACTCAAGTTAGAGAATTTGAGTTGGACCCCCAAAGGATTAACAAACAAACTGCTTTTGAGCTGCTTTGTTCCCTGGTGATCTAATCAGATGTTAACCTGAAGTTTATATCCAAGCAATCCTTGCCTTATGATAGTGATTAGACTAACCCTCTGAATGAATAGACCACAAAAAGATCCCTATGGTAACCCTTCACATTGCATTCCTCAGGCGGGCTCTGCCTACTCTCTCTAATGACATTCTTAACTCGTCTAACAAACGGCATGCTAATTAGCTGCTTAACCAGCCACGGCTCCTTATTAGCAGGGTGGGGGAGCCTTGAATGGGGTGACCTGGGGAGAGGGGGAATATGCACATCGCTTTTCTCTTTTTTTTGGAGTGGGGGGGGAGTCCTGAAATAATATTCATAACAATAAAAAGGTTGATTTGCCCAAGATGGATGGTGTTTCGTAATTACACTTGACATTTCCTTCCACTTCTTCATTTTTGCATCCTGGTAGGATGCAAAACAGTCAAGGTTTTTGGAAGGGGCAGGCAAGAAAACTTGGCTCGATAGAAGTCAAATCTGTTTCAGAGTGGTGGGTTGTGCCCAATGATAGTTATACTAGGAGTAGACCCATCCACATGAATGGCCAGGAGTTTGACTTGCTCAAGGCTGCCATTAAACCCAGCTATGTCATCTAAAAGCAAAGAAAGCATGTTGTCTTGCTTTGGTGCCATTGTTTTTTTTTACCCCGTGCAACTGTGTGCTTGTTTAACCAACCAATTAATCAACTAAAATCCACATACTTAATCAACTGAGATTTCTTTAATCAGGTGACTGGCCTGAGCCAAAATGACCATCAACTTTAAGGTAAAGGGACCCCTGACCACTGGGTTCAGTTGCGGACGACTCTGGGGTTGCAGCACTCATCTCACTTTATTGGCTGAGGAAGTACAGCTTCCGGGTCATGTGGCCAGCATGACTAAGCTGCTTCTGGTTAACCAGAGCAGCACATGGAAACACCGTTTACCTTTCCACCATAGCTGTACCTATTTACTTGCACTTTGATGTGCTTTCGAACTGCTAGGTTGGCAGGAGCAGGGACTGAGCAACGGGAGCTCACCCAGTCACGGAGATTCGAACTGCTGACCTGCTGATTGGCAAGCCCTAGGCTCTGTGCTTTAACCCACAGCGCCACCCGCGTACCTGACCATTAACTTAGTTGACTTCTTAAAAGGTTAAGAAGGTTGCAGAGTCACAGGGAGGTTTTCGGCCCTCCAGATGTTGCAAAACCAACCCACATTAGCAAGCACATCCAATGGACAGCAATGTTGGAGTTCAACAACAGCTGGAGGGCCAAAGGTTTCATGCATCTGCTGTGGTGGTTAGTATACTCGACTTGGACCTAGGAGGCTAGGTTTCAAATCCCCGCTCATCCACAAAGCTCGCTGGGTGACCTTTGAGCCAGTCTCTTAGCCTAGCCTACCTCACAGGGTTGTCGTGAGAGTAAAATGTGGTGGGGGGGAGAAGCATGTAAACCACCTCAAGCTCCATGGAGGGAAGGTGAGATATAGTAAAGGTAAAGGGACCCCTGACCATTAGGTCCAGTCGTGGCCGACTCTGGGGTTGCTGCTTTCATCTTGCTTTATTGGCCGAGGGAGCCGGCGTACAGCTTCCAGGTCATGTGGCCAGCATGACTAAGCCGCTTCTGGCGAACCAGAGCAGCCATGGAAACGCCGTTTACCTTCCCGCTGGAGCGGTACCTATTTATCTACTTGCACTTTGATGTGCTTTTGAACTGCTAGGTTGGCAGGAGCAGGGACCGAGCAACGGGAGCTCACCCTGCCGCGGGGATTCAAACCACCAACCTTCTGATCGGCAAGTCCTAGGCTCTGTGGTTTTACCCACAGCGCCACCCGCGTCCCATAGGTGAGATATAAACATAACTAATAAACAAAATTCACGGCACTATTACAATAGCAAAAGGGAACCAGCACGTACGACAAAGGGGGAATCTTTTCGTTGTTTGAGGGCAGCATGCTGGCTCTGGATAGGGACAAAGCTAGTGGGGAGCAGGGGGAAGACAGCTTTTCTCCCCCTTTCATTCTTCCCATCCAGTTGATATGTCAGCAGAGGGCAGGTCACTTGTGCCAGACATCTGAACTGAACGATAGCAGGTAGGAATTGCAAATACAGATAGGTAGCCGTGTTGGTCTGCCATAGTCAAAATAAAAAAATCCTTCCAGTAGCACCTTTAAGACCAACTAAGTTAGTTCTTGGTATGAGCAAAGGAATTGCAAAGTTTGTCATTTTCAATTTCTCCTTGTTCCTCATTTTTCCAACTTTAACTCCAGTTCTCCATGTTTCTGCGTGAGTTTGTTTTAAAAAGACCCCACAGAATTTGCCAGTAATCAGATGAAGATTTATCCGAATATGCCTGTTTTCAGGTATGCAATTTTGCCCACTCCTACCCACCTTTGCACACAATTTTGCTTTATAGAACATGCCTTTTTGGATCGTTGTTTTCACCAATGAATGCATTTTAAATATGTGATTGTCTTGTATGCAAGCATTCTTTGTCTGGGGAACCATATCGCAAAATTCAGAGGACAGCTACATGTTGATTTGCTTGTATTGGAAACTGCAGGTTAGGAAGGTTGGCATTAAGAACCAATGGAAATGTCTCCTGTCTCTCTACAGGCAGAGGACTTTTTGCAATGAGGCCAGGGGCTGCATGCCTACCTGTGGTGTAGAGGCAGTTAACCTCTGAATATTTGGACAATCAAGGGAGAGCCGTTTGGGGAAAGGGATGTAGCTCGTTGTTAGAGACTTGCATGCTGAAGGTCCCAGGTTCAATCCCCAGCATCCCAGGTAGGGTTGGGAGACATTCCCTGACTGAAAACCAGGAGAGCCTAGGCAATACTGACCTAGATGGACCAGTGAGTCTGATTCAGTATAAGGCAGCTTCCTATATACCAAATCCTTTGTGCAGGTGAATTTTCCAGCAGCATCTGATTGGTTGTTTTGGAAACCAAATGCTGAGCGAGATAGACCTTTCTCTAATTTAGGAAAGTGAGTCTAATATATATATATATGGAAGTTAGGAGTTAGGAAGACACTGAAGATGTTGAAATGCTCTTATGCATTTGATAATACTATCTGAATTGTAGCTGCCGGCAAGTTTTCATAAGACTATTTTAAAATGGCAAATTGCTGCAAAACTGTGGAGAACAGAATTTAAGATTGGGAAAATGGGGTATGGGGAAAAAACCCTGGAGAAACTGACAGATTCGCCCGTCACTAGTAGAGCCTTGCATGCAGCAGGTCACAGATTCAATTCCAGACATCTCCAGATAGGCACTTGAAGCTGTTCTTTGCCTTAAACCCTGGAGAACTGCTACCAGTCGGTGCGGACATTACTGAGCCTAGAAAGACCAGCAGTGTCTTCCAACATAGTTACTGCCAGTCAGAAGATACTGTACTAGATGAGATGGACCACTGTCTGACCCAGCGCAGGTGGGGGGGGGGAGCTTTATATGCATGGTGTGGTGTCTCTGGGAAGGTTATGCCAGCCACTGGGTTGTAGTGAAAAAGAGCATCCAGTTTCAACTAGGAGACCATGTTGATGGGGGCATGAGGCTCTTCAAGGGCTTCCCCTCAAGGAGAAGCCTTGCCACCCCTCTTGGGGTGGGGAGGATGAAGATTCAGCAATGCCTTTGCCCAATCTCTGCCTTCCCACCCTTGGAAAACCTCACCTGGGGGCAGCCCCAAACAGGAAGTGCTGCTGTGCTCTGCCACTCTGCTCACCCATGCCTCCTCTGACATTGGGCTGCTGCTGTAGCGCCAATTTTGGGTGAGATCAGATTGGACTGAAATCTTGGGAGGTCTTGGTGGGAGTTGGTGTCAATCCTAGCACCGGTTCTCAGGTGCTGGTGGTGGTAAAGGTTGGGGGGCAGGTGGGGCACCCAAAGGAGTGCCACCTTCGGGGGCGTCCACCACATGAGGGGCAGCTGCCTCTACATCACTGCACCTGCTCTGCCTTGGAGGAAGGATAGGATAGGCATCTCAGAAATACAGTGGTACCTCGGGTTACATACACTTCAGGTTACAGACTCTGCTAACCCAGAAATAGTACCTCGGGTTAAGAACTTTGCTTCAGGATGAGAACAGAAATCATGCTCCAGTGGCGTGGTGGCAGCAGGAGGCCCCATTAGCTAAAGTGGTGCTTCAGGTTAAGAACAGTTTCAGGTTAAGAACGGACCTCCGGAATGAATTAAGTTCTTAACCCGAGGTACCACTGTATTACCTGGTGGTGGTCCCCCTCCCAAAAAAAATGCCAGTCTTTGGAAGAAGGAACACCACTCTTACTCACACAATGAAGGTCTCTGCAAAAGGTCCAAGAGTCAGTGCCAGGCATCTCCGCGTAGGGCTGGGAGTGTGCAAAACCCAGCAGAGCTGCTACCACCCAGTTTAAGTCAGACGGACCGATGTGTAAGACAGCATCCTGTGTTCCTTTGATTCCCCTTGGACATTTTGATCATCTGGTCAAGTTTAGGCTGCACATCACAACCAAGGCCCTGCCCAAGGGCCTCCACAAGGATGTAACAGTTCTATCCGCGCTGCTGCTGCTGACCTCCTGATTTGCTTACTGCTTGAATCAATAGAGAATGCTTTTGATTCATTCAGGTGCTAGGATGCTTTGGATTTAACTCCCCCCACTTTTAGTTCGGAACAGGTCCCAGTTTTGAGGTCTCGGTTTTTAGTAAAATCAGGATTTTATTCATCACATCTGTTTCCCTCTCTTGAAGCACTGAGAGAAGTATATCTTGGGTAGTCATTTCTTTTTTAATTTCCCAAGAGCCTTGTAGATAGGATTTTTTTTAAAAAAGGGGGGGAGTACTTGTTGGGGCGGAGCCATCTAGGTCAGGGGGAGGAGCCAGGAGCCAGGTCAGAGTTCAGCAATTGTCAGGCTTTGGGACTGTTCATGCTGTTCATGGTTGCTCTATAAGAAAAGTATTCTGTTTTATGTGGACTCTCCTTCACTGGAGGTTTTAAAACAGAGCTTGGATAGCCATCTCTCTGGGATTCTTTAGCTGTGATTCCTGCATTGCAGGGGGTTGGGCTAGATGACCCTTTGGGTCCCTTCCAACTCTACATTTCTATGGTTCTGTGTTGTACAGCAACAAAGGAAGAGCACATAACCATTATTACCTCTTGCTCTTTTGAGCCCTGGCCCCAAAAATCAAATCAAATTCAAATTTCCAGACCTTTTATTCCCCCCTGGCGGTTTGCAATACAGTAGTACCTCAGTTTATGAACTTAATCCGTTCCAGAAGTCCATTCTTAAACCAAAACCATTCTTAAACCGAGGCATGCTTTCCCTAATGAGGCCTCCCACCACCGGTGCCCTTCCACCGTCCAGATTCCGTTCTTAGACCGAGGGAGAGTTCTCAAACCAGGACACTACTTCCGGTTTTGCGAGTTTGTAAACTGAATTGTTCTTAAACCAAGCTGTTCTTAAAACTGAGGTACCACTGTACTCTGCAGGGCAGGGTTGCCAACTAACCTGAGGAAAACCAGCCCATTCTGCTCTTCTGCGTTTAACAACAGCTTAGTGGGCTATCACAGCAGCATGAAGATAAGCATTATTACTTTGTTAATGCCTGCATCTCACAGCTGCACTCATCAGTTAAGAAGTTTGGCTACAGTATAAATGTTTTTGGTTTTTTCAAAATGACAACAGAATATTGGCTCATCTCCATTTTGCAGATGAAGTTTTTCCCATGAGGGCAGATATGTGTGTGAGCTGCACAGGTTGTTGTTAAAGGCAGAGTAGCCAGACTCAAAGGAAGAAGGGACTCCTATATTTCAAACACTTCCATAGGATTCAAAATTTCAGCTGATACAGCTTCTAGCTTTAAAGCAGTTAATGTTTTACCTTTTTAAAAAGTGATTGGTCCTTTCACTGCCTTTACTACAGTGGTTGCTTCTAAGAAAAGAAAAGAAAAATAATTGTTCATAGCGCAAAACTTCAGCAAGTGAAGCTACTCACTTTAAAACAGTATTTTTGCTTTTATAAAAAAAATGGATTGGTGCTTTCACCTTCTTCCTAAGTTAGTTGCATTCTCTCTTTTTAAAAAAATGCAAGCTAAGATAATAAGAGCGGATGTGTATGATATATTTCTCAGTCAGAGGGGTGTTTTTTTTTTGGGGGGGGGAGTGCTCATCCCTAGTGAAACCAAATCTTCAGGACGCATGCCAAGCAACAGATATATTTAGCATGACATAAATCGGGGGGGGGGGGGGAAAGAGAAAAATAATACACTCTGTTCACTACCCAAATATGTATTCCTCATTTAATCACTCCTTGGCTAATTGTCTGGCAGGGACCCTGTACTAATAGTCTGTGGTTCACGAAGAGTTTTACCCCCAGGGAACAAAGAACACTGGCCACTTACAAGGTTATTAAAAGATGTTTGACTTCTTGAAACTTTGCAAAAGCAAAGCATTTTAACATCTGTCAAGAGAGCTGTTGCGAGCTCAGCTTTTCCCCTCATGAAGGAGGGAATGAATATGCAACTGAAGAAAATGGTTTTTTTAAAAAAACAAAAAAATATGATTAAAACATAGTTGTTCGTTGTTGGTTCTACAAATGGGGGGGGCGGGGGGGGCATAAGAACAGCTTGTAGGATCAGGCCTAAGGTCCCTCTAGTGGAATAAAGGTAAAGGTAAAGGGACCCCTGACCATTAGGTTCAGTCGTGACCGACTCTGGGGTTGCGGTACTCATCTCGCTTTACTGGCTGAGGGAGCCGGCGTACAGCTTCCGGGCCATGTGGCCAGCATGACTAAGCCGCTTCTGGCGAACCAGAGCAACGCACGGAAATGCCGTTTACCTTCCTGCCAGAATGGTACCTATTTATCTACTTGCACTTGACATGCTTTCGAACTGCTAGGTTGGCAGGAGCAGGGACCAAGCAACGGGAGCTCACCCCGACCTTCTGATCGGCAAGTCCTAGACTGTGGTTTAACCCACAGCGCCACCTGCATCCCTTTTCTAGTGGAATACTCTCTTCCAATTGCAATTGAAGTCTTGCTACCTCTGATTTCCCCCTTTCTAGCAACCCCACGTGGGGAGAGCACTGCAGCGTCTGGGTCTTGCTTGTGGCAGAGACATCTGGCTGACCACAGTGAGGACTGCATGCTGGACTTATATGGCTCTTTGGCCAGATCCAAAAAGGCAATGCTTACGTTAATATAAGATGCCTTGGAGGCAGTGCAGGATTAAATTCCTGCATTTCAGGGGGTTGGACTAGATGACCCTCGGGTCCCTTACAACTCTACAATTCTATGATTCTAAACCTTGTGGAGGCCCCATGGCTGCCGCCCTCGCAAATAATCTCCGAATATGCTCTTGAGTTTGCCGACCAACAATTTTAATAAACCAATTTTATTTCAAGATGAAATCAATTTTTTTTTTTTTAATCCATTGTCGTGGGGCCCATAGGCAATCTGGCACTGCTTGGAGGTGACCGCCACACGCTGTCTAACCCACTAGGCATCGGCCTCTGCAAAATAAGTGAGATGATTTCCTGTTCAATTTCATTGGAGAATCCTATTCGGTCAGTCTCTGTTCCAAATAAAATGATGATGGTGACGAAGTGATGAAAGTTCCTAATTTATTGGAATAGGAACTTAAGAGAGACTTGTTAAGAGTCATGCGGTCTGAGCTTAGAGCAACCTGCTTAGACCTCACACATTGAGCTTCTCAGGTAGACTGGAGAACAAAGGCTTGATGACCTAGTTCCTCCCAAGGTGAGCTAAGCCTGGCAGGACAGCTTACTCTATGGTATTAACCCCTTCATGTATGAATTAGACCAGGCATGGGTAAACTCGGCCCTCCAGATGTTTTGGGACTACAACTCCCATGACCCCTAGCTAACGGGACCAGTGGTCAGGGATTATGGGAATTGTAGTCCCAAAACATCTGGAGGGCCGACTTTGCCTATGCCTGAATTAGACTTACCGTATTTTTTGCTTTATAAGACTCACTTTTTCCCTCCTAAAAAGTAAGGGGAAATGTGTGTGCGTCTTATGGAGCGAATGCAGGCTTCGCAACTATCCCAGGAGCCAGAACAGCAAGAGGGATCGCTGCTTTCGCTGCGCAGCGATCCCTCTTGCTGTTCTGGCTTCTGGGATTCAGAATATTTTTTTCTTGTTTTCCTCCTCCAAAGACTAGGTGCGTCTTATGGTCTGGTGCGTCTTATAGAGTGAAAAATACGGTAACCATGTTAGGTATCTGAGGCTGGTTATCCCACATAGACCTCTCTATCTGGCCCACCAGACTCTTCCTCCCTAGCCCCGATTCACAATCTCCTTGAGTGTTTCTTGCCCAGTTTGAATGTGTCCTTGAACTCTGGTAATGTGTTTTGCTCTCCTGAATAGAGGATACAGAAGGGGTGTCGGTGTGTGGGTGTATGTGTGCAAAAACTGAAAAAAAAAAGAGGTAAACCTGCTAACTTTTAGCCCTGACCTTGTTCACCACTGGCATATGGTCATTGAGCTGCCAAAGTCTTCCCACCCCTGATCTTGGTCCAGAGGAAGGGGTTAAGTGCTGACCAACTGGCACCTCTAGTTAGGGGGCGTATATTGAGAGCACATCTTCCCTGGTGAATCACTTCCTGGCTTGTGTTTCTCAAAGCCCAGCGTTCCTAAAACTTTGTCTTGTTGAAGCATCTTCCTGGCTTGCTCAGTTGTGTGAACCAGGTTGGTGGGGGGAGAGAGAAGGCAGGGAGAATGTGGAAAATGCAACTTGGGAGGCCCTCTGTGAAGGCATCTTATTATCCTACCCCAGATGGCACCAGCTGGACTCTTGGGCTAACACTCAGTGACTGGAGCTTGCGCCAAATATGTGTTGGAGTGGGCCGTGCCTGCAAGGCTTCTTAAATCTATATATTTAACAATTAAAGCTTGAGCATGAAACGATACGGAATGAACCTCATGGCAAAGCTAAACAGGAGCCTACATGGGTGCAGACAGGACAGAGACGGATATTAATACACACACACACACACATATATTTTCGGGGCCCACACTTTGCGTGCAAACAGATTTCTGGCCTTTTTAATGTTTTGCCCGTTGCTAATTCTCAGTTATGCTAATGGGAAGGCGATGCAGACAGGCCGGATTCTGAGGAGGCTAAAGGCTGCCCTACTGATATCATGTAAATGCGAGGGAAGGGGGTGGAGGTTAGGGTCAGTGGCTAGCCTTGTAAACACCACCTGATCTGGAAGGACATGGAGCTCGGCTCTATTCAGGTATTCGGGCCTTTGTCTGCTGATATAACACTTGCCTGTCAGCCCCGCGGTCAGAGGTTTAATCTTTTCTTCTTCGCGGGCTGAAAAGGTCCCAGCGCCACATCGGGACGACACACTGGCTTCTCATTCTCCTTCCCTCTGGAACGCAATCACCGGACAACTCTGCTATAATTCACTCCCTGGCCAGCCCTTTGAAAAGGTGGGCTGCCTCAGCACTGTTAGCCCAGCAAGATAAATCGTGTAGTCGAAATTAACTTCCATTGAAAGGAAGGGGTGGATAAAATGCCGGCTGGTCAGGCGGAGCTTGCTAAAGAAAAGATGACTAGAGTTGATAAATGTCACGGTGGATAATTTGGGGGCTGCGATTAAGATCTTATCTAGGTAGGAAGTAAATAGAAAAGACGTAATAATTATATATATATATATATATATATATATATACACACTCACACCCTGCCCAGGGAATCTGGGCTTTATGAACTTGTGATTTTTTTCTCTTCCCCTCCTTCCAAAAATAAAAAAAAAAATAAAAAATTGCCCCAATTTTTTATTATTATTGTTATTATTGTTGATGACTATTTTTTTTAAAAAAAAATGCCCCAAAGGTGTGTGTGTGAGGTGTAGGGGTGTGTGTGTGTGTGTATGTATATATATATATATATATATATATATATACACACAATATGTATTCTGAATTTCACCTTGAGAAAAATAGCGCACACACCCTCACATTTTGAGTAGCAAAGAGAGTATTTTTTTTGTTTTTCTTTTTTTCTTTTTAAAAAGGGATTATAGGTTGTATCCAATGCTGGACCAGCTGAAATTAATGAAGACGGCTCACTTAGGTCCATTCACTTCAATGGATGTACTCTGAGTCAAAGTTAGTTAGATATGGCCCTTACTATCTGGCCCTAAAAATGGAATTCCATACCGATGTGGCAAATTGATTGATGAGAATTCCTGAGTTGCAGTCGTGTGTGTGTGTGTATGTGTGTGTGTGTGTGTGTGTGTTTTACAGAATTGGCTTTGCTGCCGCAAAGTTTTCTGCAAATAAAACGTAACCTTATCCCTTCTACATAAAGGAAAGAACATGGTGTCCTGTATGTCCATGAAGACTAACCATACTCATGGAAAAGGGATACACTCATTCCTCTCTCTCTCTTTATTGTTGCAAGCAAACTGCTTTTACTGTTGTTTGGGGTTAAGGAGATATTACAACCCATTCCATCTAGCAAGAAACCCACAGGGCAGGCCAACTCGAAAACTTGGTTAACATCTGTGTGGTTGAAATGACCAAGATCTGGAGTCCGGTGTGAATTTTCCATTGCGAGTAACTCCAACCCCCTTTTGTCCTCCCCCTCTCCCCACTCACTCCTGGTTTGCTGACGGAGCCCTGCATACAACACAAAATGAGTGCAGACAATCCTTAACAGCTGTACAGCTGTTTTCTGTGTATAGACTTCTGTTAGTTAATGAGAGTGTTTAAAATTTTATTGGGGAGTGTATCCTGTGATGTATTACCTCCCTAATCCAAACCTCTCTGTGATATTGAACAGCAAGAGGTCTTCGGCACCCCATCACGTTTGCCCTGAACGATCCGATTTCTTGGGTTTTCCTGCAACCACTTCTCACAGTAAACAGCAGGCCCTGCTGCGGCATCTCATAAGTGCATTTCTGTGACCCACAGGACCAGCTTCTCAGTTCTTTTTGGTAGTCCGTTCTAGGGAGGATGCTTGCTGTTAGGATGCGGGTAATTAGGCTTAACTGATTTATAATATTACTGTATTTGGACTTTGTATTCTGGTCCTCAAAATTGCTGGCCTTTCTGGGCCTCTGGGCACATTTGCAAACCAGAGAATCATAGAATTGTACCGTTGGAAGGGAATTGTTCTCAATTCTGCAATTCATATATATATATATATAGATTTTTTAACATATCAGTTCCAACAGTCATACAACATAACTTCTCATCTTATACAATATTTTAGACTTCCGTCAACACCTCTGATGATTTCCCATTCTTTATCACTTATTCTGCATTTCTCAATTTCTGTATTACATTTAATTATCCTCAACTAATAATTCTCTTCATAGTCTTTCTTGCAAGATTTCAAATAATCCACCTTACAAAACTTCTTGCAGTCCTACTAGCGTAATCTGTTCATCACAATTACTTTTCAAATAGTTCATATATTTACTCCAGTCTTCTAAGAATCTCTGATCCCGCAGGTTTCGAATCCTTCCTGTTAATTTATCTAATTCTGCATAGTCCATCAACTTCATCCTCCATTCTTCTTTCATTGGTAGTTCTTCCTCAATTCTGCAATTCCACCCATTTATTGAGAGGGGAAATTTGCTACACCCCTCCTCCCCTCCCCTCTCCCTGTAGAAGAACGTTATGGCACGAGGGTGATTTCGCCTAATGGGGACAGGCTACTTAAGCATGCTCTTCCCTGTACTCTCCCTGAGAAGTATTTTTTTTGGGGGGGGGGCGAAGACTCTAATTTGCTGTGGGTCTTTTCTATCTCACCTATTCAACGCTGTTGGGTGATGTTTGTCTGTTGGAGTAGCATTCCTTCAACACCGTTATTGGTGGGCAGTCTGGGCAGGTGAGATTTCAGAAATAGTGGCACACTTACCTGAGGCAGTGTTGGGTTGTGGACATCCCTTAGTCACTGTTTTCAGGTATGGCCTGTGGGTGGGGAGGCGGTGCCCTTTGGTTTGACGGACACATCAGGGGGAATGCTGGCCAATGGGGAGAGAGGAATCTCATGAAACTTTGCTGCATGTACAACAGTGTGCAGCTGCATTTTGGACCTGTTGAAGGTTTCTGAATTATCGTGGAGGGCAGCCCCATTTGGGGGGGAGGGTGGCGCTACAATGTCCATTCCCATAGGATATGAAATTATCTTCAGTTTTCATAGCAAATTCTCATTTTATTTAACACAACGTTTTGAGTCTTAATGGTCTTCTTGCTTTTTGATGTGACCTTGGATGACGTGAGCAAACCACGAGCCCCAGTGGCTTTGGGTTGTATCTGGCGCAAAGCCAACTGAAATGAATGAACCTAAGTTACATCACATCATTTTCAGTTGGTCTACTCTGAGTAGCACCAGCACTTGGCTGCAAACAGGGCCATCTTTCTCTCCAGTTTCCAGTTTCCCATTGTCATGAGAGAATTTTGCCCCCGCTGCAGCTGAGCAGACAGCCACATCTAAAAATATCCAGATTCCTCTGGAATCCTATTGGCATATCATAATCTCTTTTTATTAATGACTTGGGCGAGGGGGGGACCTTGGCTCCAATAAACTCTGTATTGGGAGGGGAAGGGGAAAAAAAAAAGATACAGCGAGAACTGGAAAGTGACAGATAAAGCGAATGTCTTGCTCCTAAACAAACACAGCAGGACAGGCCTGGGTGACAAATGATGAGATTGTGTCAGCTTGAAAACAGATTGGACTAATGGAACGCTGGACTTTGCTCGCCGGGAGATCAATACTCTTTCAGGCCAGAGAGCTGGAGACCTTGTGAATAGCATTCGGTGAGACAAAAGGGAGATTTCTGCTGATAGGCCTGAGTGCAGCTTGCAAGAGTGTCATCTCCCCCACCACAATAAAACGGCGCCTTAATAAAGGCAGGCTGGGTGCGGGAAGAACTTTCTATTTCAGGCAACGCTCTCTGTTGCTGGTGTGTTTTCCTTTCTCTCTTTCAAACTTTCCTAACATCGGGAAACCCTTTCCAAGTTGCCAGGGTGAAAACATGTCTGCTGAAGAAGTTCTGCACATCGCAGGGAGGTTTCTCGGGTGCAGGGCTGGTGCCTGGGGGGTGGCAGAGATGGGTGAGTGTCCATCCCTGCAGGGGCCCCACTTAAGAGAAATTTTGGAGAGGCCATTTTGTACATTCTTATGTGTCACACAGTGGTAGCGGTCTCAGGTTCAGTCTCAGCCACTAGGTAGGGCTGGGAGAGGCCCCTACATGGTAATCCTAGGAAACTCAGTATACACAACACTGAACTAGATCATAAATGGACCAATAGCCAGACTTGATATTAGGAAGCTTCCTGTGTCCCTATTTTATAGAGGGAGAAATTGTGTGGTGGGTGGAGAGGGATTTGCCAAATGTTCCCTGAGCAGGGAAGGTCAATTCTTCAACCATTTTGAGCTGACCAGGAAATTAAAATTGAATTATATTCCCTTCTTTTAATACTGAATGAAACACAATTGTATCCCAGGTACTGTAGTTTAGTAAGTGTGCTGTACATGGTAGCTCTGTGGGGAGGGGGGATACAGTTCCCAGAATTATTATTTTTTGGGGGGTGGGAAGCCATGTGCTTTAAATGTGTGTTGAATATGTTTTAAATGTATAGCGTGCCTTTATTGTTTTCCTTGTATTCTGTATACTAGTATAATCTGAATACGGATCCATATGAAGTCAAAACAGCAACTTCCACGCATGAGAGGAAAGTTTCAACAGCCTTTAGAAAAAATATGGCAACTTGAACAAAATATTGTTCCATATTCAGCATTGCAGAGTGCACCTTCCTCTGCCACAGACAACTGGTTGCAGCCCAGCCCTTCTCCAATGCCCTCTAGCCTCTCCTCCACCGTGTGCAAGAAGTTTCTGCCTGCTCAGACAAAGGGATGGAGAGAGGCACCAACTTGCAGAAAATATTGCGAGGTGCCTAAATATTTTATTGGGGCATGAAGGGAACCAGGCCTCATAGAGTTGGCTCCTGTGGGAGAAAGCCAGGTCTTGCGAAAGTTGAGAAACGTAGGCTAATGGCAAGAACCCCCAAAGAGAGATCGGGAGAAATTCAGATCAGTTTGCACATAGTGATGACACCCTCTCATTTGAGCTTCCTGAAACAATCTGTGAATCCTGTTATCTTTTCGTTTCTGCGCTTCTCTGAATGTCTAAGGACAGTTCTCCAACCAAGTCATGGTTACAACAGTGCGAATATTCAGAAAAGTGTCTGTAACAATGCGTACGTTGTGGAACTCACAGACATTGCGTTAGGGGAAACTGACTGCAAGAATGTGCTTGTAGGGTGATTGCTACTGAATTTTCACAAGGACCTGAAAAAGGGGGGAATTTTTTTTTATTTTTATTTTTTGCAAATTGATGAGGCAAAGTAGAGATTAAGATTGGGAAAATGAGACACTGGCATGGACAGATTTGCCCAACCCAAACAGCCCTGTGTGGACTAAATATGCTCCGTAGATAATGTTGATTATCTCTTTGGCTGGCAGTGGGCTAGGGATAGGCTGGAATGGAGCATCCTGGGGAAAAACCCCATGACTGGCTGGCTGAAACCCTGAAGAAGAGCACACCGCCACACAATCATTTGTTGCAGGAACCACTTCCCCCCAATATTTCCTTGAGATCATTCTCATTTAACCCTATATGTTATTAACTGGTTTTAATAAGGAATGATTAGAAACCAATTTAAAGTAATCATATCAACAAAGCAATTTCCAAGTGCACAGTTCACATCCATTGACTAGGAACACAATAAAGGATTTGTCAAGCTGCATACTTTGATGACGACTGGTGTTTTTTTTTTAATGGAATCAAATTCCAAGAAATGAAATATTGTTACACGATGCAATTCATCAAGGGCTGATTGCTTTTACCAGGCAGTGTCTTATAGGCGCGTGTGTAAATAAACTAACTAACTAACCAACCAACCAACCAACCAACCAACCAACCAGGTAGGTTAGATAGAATCCTGCCTTGTTCTATTACTTTAACCACTCCTTATTTACAGTAAAGAATGTGATGTGTGCACCAGCAGTGGTTAAAGGAAAGGGTTCCAAAAGCCGTGCATGTTTTAAGGTGTCGCTGTGGGTTAAACCACAGAGCCTAGGACTTGCCGATCAGAAGGTCGGCGGTTCGAATCCCCGCTACGGGGTGAGCGTCCGTTGCTCAGTCCCAGCTCCTGCCAACCTAGCAGTTCAAAAGCACGTCAAAGTGCAAGTAGATAAATAGGAACCGCTCCGACGGGAAGGTAAACGGTGTTTCCGTGTGCTGCTCTGGTTCGCCAGAAGCGGCTTAGTCATGTTGGCCACATGACCCGGAAGCTGTATGCCAGCTCCCTTGGCCAATAAAGCGAGATGAGCGCCGCAACCCCAGAGTCGGCCACGACTGGATCTAATGGTCAGGGGTCCCTTTACCTTTACCTTTACCTTTACCTTTAGTTGACACAGTATCCTCTTGATATTTTGGACTACAGTTCCCATCAGCCCTATTGAACATTGCCAGTGGTCAGGGATGATAGAAGCTGTAGTCCAGCAACATCCATAGGGTCTTAGATGTCCTATCCTAGGAAGAGGGAGAGGTGAGCAGATGTCTGGACGCCAGGGCTCCCCCCTGGAGGAATTCGCTGGAACTCAGTTCCGGCAGCTCTCAAGTGTGCGCCATTTTCATTCTAAGAGAATGAGGGAGGTGTTCATGGCGAGTTCTGGCACCTCTTTTTCTAGAAAAATAGCACTCTCAATGAGGGGAAGTAGCAGGGCCAAGAGATGTCTGGGGCAGGCTTATCAGTGGACCCGCTGATGTGACGTGGGCCTCGGCAAGTGCCTGGCAAGGCCAGCTGCTGGTGCTTTGCATGCTTCTAGCACGGAAGGCTGCAGCAACTGGTTCCCTTAGCCGTTGGTTGCTCATGCAGAAAGCTTGCATGGGTTCTGTCTGACAAGAAAAAATGCATTGAGTCTGCCACAGTCATTTGTCTTTATTGGTGGCCTAATTGGAACGAAAGCAGCTGCTAATAGAGGTGTAAGGTGGTAGGTGACTGTGTGTGTGTGTGTGTGTGTGTGTGAGAGAGAGAGAGAGAGAGAGAGAGAGAGAGAGAGATTTTCCTGTGACTTACTGATGTGCAATAATAATAATAAAGTTTATATACTTCCACAAGACACAGAAAACTGAAACTTGGTACTTAAAACCCATTTTCTAGGAAAACATTACCTTACAGCTATAACAATAATAATACAGTTTTAAAATGTTATTTTAAATAATATTAAATAAAGCTATTCTTTGAATAATTATTGTTTGTACACCGCTTGGAGAGCTTTTCAAGCAGTTGATACATCTAATTGAACAATATATAATTTCATATCGTACCATCAGTGTGCAATAGGACTTTGCAAAGTGTAGGAGGCCGGGATGGAGAAGAAATTGGATTAGGCAAACCCACTTAATTTGTATTTTCCAAACTGAGTACGTGAACCGAAACACAGTCACCCTTTGACATTTGCAAATGTCTGGATCTTGCAATGCAGTTCTCCAGCCAAGTAATGTGTTTTAAAAAGTGAATATGCTAGGGGGGAATCTTCATTTAAAAATGCACATAATGGAAACAAGATACAAAAAATGCTTTATATTGGAGGAAAATCATGTATATTAGGCAAAATTGCATAGATAAATGCGTATGTTAAAGAAAAGTCCCTAGTAAAATGCTGGCGAATTATCAGGAGGACTTGAAGAAAACAAGGCCAAACTGATATGGAAATGTGGAGAGCTGAATTTAAGGCTGGAAAAATGAGTGAAGGTGAAATTACTTGCCCCCCTCCCCCATCTCTAATAAGAGTACAAGTAGCTATCCTGAGGGGATTTTAATCTAAAATTTGACACAGAAGAAGAAGTGGAGGCAGAGATAGACAAGAGAAGAACTAGTTTATGTTAAGTCACTTTGAGTTCACTTTTCTGGAGAAAAGGAAATCAATAAATATATTTAATAAATATATTCAATGAAAAGAATAAATTATTTTTCCCCCAGTTGCTTTTGGGCTTCTGTTGTCAACAGGTTAACCCACAGCAGGATCTGTGAGGGGCATTTTGTGGGTGGATGTCCGAAACACAATATTTGGTCCTTTGCACATAACTTTTTAACAATGCTTAAATTGGGAAAGGGATGAAATCTCCTCACTTCTCTCACTCACTTGTTCACTCTCACACACAAACACACACCGTCAGTAGGGTGGCAGGGTATCCAGAGACCTAACTCTCACTTCACAAACCAATACTCAGGCTGTCCTTCAAAGCTCCCACTTCCCCCAAACTTTACAATCATTCTTCAATTCATTACCCGCCTCTCACCAGCGGGTCCTAGGGCAGGTTAGAACAATTTAATTTTACAAATAGTTAAGACAGATTACCGTCACAGGAATAGGGTAGGGCCCTGGCAATGCACATCTCAGGTGTCAAAGACCAGGGCAAAGAAGTGTGTTGTCAGCATTCTCCAGAAGAAGAAGAAGAAGAGGAGGAGGAGGAAGAATTTGTTATTTATACCCTGCCCATCTGGCTGGGTTTCCCCAGCCACTCTGGGCGGCTCCCAACAGAATATTAAAAACACATTAAAACATCAAACATTAAAAACTTCCCTAAACAGGGCTGCCTTCAGATGTCTTCTACAAGTCAGGTAGTTGTTTATCTCCCTAACATCCAATGGGAGGGCGTTCCACAGGGTGCCACCACCAAGAAGGCCCTCTGCCTGGTTCCCTGTAACCTCACTTCTTGCAGTGAGGGAACCACCAGAAGGCCCTCGGAGCTAGACCTCAGCATCTGGGCTGAATGATGGGGGTGGAGACACGAGAATTAGCTCTGTGGGGAAGGGAACAGAGTCAGTTTTAGGGAGGTACAACCAGTATGGTCACACAGGGAGCCACGCTGCAGGGGGTGCCCAAACAATGCAGTAGAACAGAGCGTGAGAGGCAGAGGGCGCCGGACTTTAGAGTCACAAGGGGCGCCACTGAAATTTGAGAGCCCAGAGCCCGCCACATATTGGGGGCTTCCACAGAAAATGCCCTCTCCTGGGCCACTCTGCCCACAACCTTGAACTTCTGAGGGAGGTGGAACTACCAAGAGGCGCCCCTCTGATTATCTTAACCCCCAGGAGAGTTGGTTGGAAATGCAGCTCTCCAAGCAAAGTGCTTTCAGACATCTATGAATGAGGCAAAATGGTGTGCAAAAAAGGAACACATTCGGAGTCATTTGCATGAAGATGCGTGCCCGTTTTTGTGAGGACTTTAAAATCGCAAGCTGATGCAGAAGGGGGGCAAGCTGGGCTGAAGGCTGAGAAAACGCAAAAACGGGGGGAAGCTAAAATGGATAGAAATGCCATATATTTTGTTTTTAATCACTACCCTCAGATTGGGGTGGGGTAGGGGGGCTGAATTTTAAGTGGCAACCTGTACAGGTCTATGGCTGCACAATGCAAGGTATATTTATGTGTGTGTCTGTCTGCTTATAGCTATTGTCTGAAATCTACTCTATGAAATGGACTTGCAGATGTTTCCCTACATTATCCATGGAATTTAACAGCCTCTTTTAGCGTCTCTACATTCTTGCCAGAGGAGGTTGTGCTCCTTCATCTTTCATCTCTCTGCAGTTCCTCTTGTGTGTGTGTGTGTGTGTGTGTGTGTGTGTGTGTGCGCGCTGCTGTTCTTCCTCTCCTGCCCTCCCGAGCAAAAGTTCCTCCACGAATTCATCTAGAAATATATTGATTCCATGCTGCGCTGCAGTTGGACAGTGTGAAGGAGTTCTTGCTGTTTCCCTTTTCATGGAGCAGTCCCAGGCTGCGTCTGTCAGAGCTCCTCCGTGCCATAATAGGTCTTCCTTGCGATTTCGCAATATGAGCTGTACATCAAGGCAAGATAGACATTTTAAATAAAGTGCCATCAAGCCTTCTGGCCCTCACAGTGGTGGGCTATTGTGTTTGCCATACGGGAGAGCCAGTGATGGTCTGGTCCCCTCGGAATCCTTCTTAATTACCTTTAACATTCTCCCGACTTGATGTTTCAATTGCAAAAGAGAGAGAGAGAGAGAGAGAGAGAGAGAGAGAGAGAGAGAGAGAGAAAGAAAAGGCATCCATGTACTTGTTTTTGGAAAACGTGTGCGTCTTTGTGTTATTGTGTGCAGCAAATCTAAAACTGCCTGTTTGATCGGGGCAAGGAGGTTAAAATATACTGTCAGCTGGCCTCTGGGAAGCATTGATGACAAGGGAAACTATGAACAGGGGAAGGACCATACTTTGGTGATGGAGAATCTGCTTTGCATGCAGAATTTCCCAGTTCAATCCATGGCATCTCCAGGGAGGGCTGGGAGAAAACCTTTCTGGAAATCTGAAGGCTGCTGCCATTCAGTGTAGATGATCCTGATCTTGATGAGCCAATAGTCTGACTTAGTGTGAGGCAGCTTCCTCCCTTATGCCCCAGAGCTGCAAAGAGGATAGCTAGCCACTTCCCCCAGAAGCTGATATCATCATGAGACTCTCCCCATTCCAAATACCAAGTCTCTAGTCCTTGGTGAGAAAGCAATTATGCTGAACTTCCCCTTCCTCTTAGGAGTATCTAGTCCTCACTGAGGTAGGTGCAGGGGGGAGAACCCAACTATTATACCTGTTAACTGTCTGGCAAGAAGCCTTACTCCACCAGCACTTGAACAGGAGATGCTGACTTTCTGAAACCAGATATTTGAGCTCAGGTAGCATCATGCAGGATGAGCCAAGAGAGGAACTGAAAATGACTTCTCCGTCTCTGAAACCGAGATTAAGGGATGGGTCATGTGACCATCTTCCACCCCAGAAGAGTGGTTTGGGTTTCCCTTGGCTTTTTGGTCCAAGCTAGCAAAGATTCTCTCTCTACTTCCCATCCTTGTCGCTGCAAGTGCCATCGCCTTGCCCCTGCAGCCTATGTCCTCCTCCAGATATTTTGTAAGGAGGTCTTGTTTTTGGCCCATACAACACTGTTTCCATTCTGCTGCAGTTCACCTTCCACCCAAAACTGTCTGTGTCCCCCCCGCCCGCCACTGTCTGCTGTGGTGAGTTCACACAATTTACGCAGTTAACTATGCAAATTACATTGTCATTATTCCACCCGGTTCATTTCCTTGCAAAGGAAACACAATGAAAATGGAGTGGGAAGGAGAGATGCAATAAATTAGGTATCATTAGCAGACTAAAAGCAACAACTAGAATGAATATTGATTGTATTCGCTGAATTGATTTCCAATCTGGACATGGGACGAATAAGCGATCATTGGCAGTTCCCACTCCTGTTTCTCTTTTTTCTCAGAACACTCTGGCTTCCCTTCTTCCAGATGGCCTATTTATTGGAAATTCATAGAACCATAGAATTGTAGAGTTGGAAGGGACACCCCGAGCATCATCTAGTCCAACCCCCTGCAATGCAGGAATCTCAACTAAAGGTTAAACTAATTCTGGGCTTCATTGAGCATTCATTCTGATTTACTTGCAGGGAGTTTTTATGACAATGAACTTGCAGATACAAAATTCGCTATTTAGAATTCTAGTTTAGAATTTGCTTGTGGTGGTATTCACACATCTTACATTTCGCAATGCATTTCTCTCTCATTTTTTCCAAACAGCAAACATTTACATTTTTTGAAGCAAGTGGGTTTGTTCTCCCAGGGTACCGGAGCTCTGTACTCCCCTTTAGTTGCACAAACATAAATTTCCAATATATGCTTGAATGCCTCTTCCATACAAAATAGCAGTCTAGAGGCACACGAGAATCCTGTGTGGCACCTTCCAGTCTTAATAATAATTAATAATAATTTATTATTTATACCCCGCCCATCTGGCTGGGTTTCCCCAGCCGCTCTGGGTGGCTTCCAACAGAACCTTAAAATACAATAACCTATTAAACATTAAAAGCTTCCCTAAACAATATATAACCAATATATCATCACATAGGGTTCCTTTATCACACATATCCAATGAAATGGACTCTCATCCACAAAAGCTTCCACTATCATGAATGTACTGGCCTTTGAAGGTGTCATGAGATTTGTTGCTATCATTGCTGTGGCAGACTTGGCACTGCTATCCCTCTGGAAGGCCTTGCTTGTGAAGGACTTGAGCCACCCATTGAAGAAATCCCTGCTGGATGCAGACTTAAGGACCAATCTAGTTTAGCATTCTTTCCCCTCCTTGAATTGCCAACCAGATGCCTCTGGGAAGTCCACAAACAGGACTAGAGGGCAGTAGCCTTCTCCTATTGTTATTCCCCAGGATCTTGCAATTCAGAGGCAGCCTCTTTCTGGAGGATCAGAGAATGCTGTATAAATCTTAAGTATCATAACCTGCACCCCCTCTGCCCGCAAAATACTTAATGTTCAAATTGCTATGAGCCTGTAAGAACAGAGCAGAAGCAGAGTGTGCCAAATAATTTAGGTGATGGCTTCAGTCTGCCAGAGACGAGCGTGTCTTAGCCAATATTGTTCCATTTCATAGGGATCAAGTTCCCCTCCCTCCTTAGCATCCTCAGTTCCCTCTCCCTCCACCCCACCCTGAGAAGCAAGCCTGCCACTGGGTGATGTATATTACCGAAACCTCATTAATGTCACTGGTTGCTCACTTATGGGGCCTTAATTGCCAGAAAACGAGCCCAAAGTAAACAAATTCAAGCGGGTCTTTAAAATTCTGTAGCGTTGAAAACAGAGGTGGGGGACCAGCCTTACAGCCAACAAATTGTTTGGGGTAGATGGGAGGCTGCACACACAGGGTTTGGATGTGTTAAAAAATTTGATGGGGAGGAGATAGCTCTCTGGTTTAAGACACAGAGGGCTTGCTGCCAAGTCAAAACTGAGTACCTCTTTCCTGCCCTCTGGTATGCTGGCAACGCCAAAATAGAACAATATTTTGAGAATATAATATTACAATAACGTACAAAAAAGTTGTGGGATGCTGGTGGTGGCTGAATAATATGTGCATTTGCATTAACAGTTGATGAAGGGCTGGCTTGGATGTTGCTCTTACTTAGGGAAGTGGGGAAATGCTGATGGAAATGGGGATGAGAATTACTCTAGTGCAGGCTTCCTCAACCTCAGCCCTCCAGACGTGTTTGGCCTACAACTCCCATGATCCCTAGCTAGCAGGACCAGTGGTCAGGGATGATGGGAATTGCAGTATCAAAGCATCTGGAGGGCTGAGGTTGAGGAAGCCTGCTCTAGTAGATAGGCTTTGTATTCACTGTTGTGAATTCACTATGTAATTGATTAGGCTCTCCCACAGTGGAATTATATAAAAAGACAATTAATTATATAAGTTACATAATTCTACCACAGTGGGCAATAAACATGAGTAATATAGTTTTTGACAAAGGATGAACTGCAGTGGAAGGGAAACAGTGCTGCGTGCGTTGGATGGAGGGCAGGATGTCAAGTGAGGCTGCCTTGCACCCCTGTTCCTGCTTCCCTGCTGACAGTGCACACAGATTCTCCTTTTCCAGAAAGCTGGACTCTGCCGTTCCTTCCCGCACATATGGGGACCACACAGTTGCAATCTATTGAGTAAAATAACAGAACAACTGTGTGATGTCTACACATGTAGGTTGGAATTGGATGGCCTATCCCTGTGTATAAAGATGGGGGAAGGAAGGTAGAGGCTGGTGGAGTGGAGCTGTGATGATAGAAGTGTATAATATTATGCATAGTATGGAGAAACAAGACTGTGGGACCATTGGATGAAGCTGGAGGTTGGAAGACTGTACCCTTCACACACCACTATGAAATTTACTCCGATAAGATGCACTGTTGGCCACAACTTGGATGGCTTTAAAAGAGGATGAGAAAGATTCATGGAGGATAAAGGCTATGTTCTACCTCCACCAGGGGCACCGACTTGCCCCCCACATTGAGGGGGTGTGGTCATGTGATGTGTCACATGATGTATCACGTGATGCCACCTGGAGGTCCAGAGGGTGATCTCCATACTTGATTGTCCCAGCCACAGCCCGACTCCTGGGCAGAGGCTGGGACGAGCAAGCACAGTCATCTAATCCAGCTTTCCAGAAGATGGTCATCCAGCCTTCCAATGAAAGAGAACCTACCACCTTCCAAGGTAGACCATTCCACTGTTGAACAGCTCTTACTGTCAGAAAGTTCTTCCTAATGTTCAGTCAGAATCTCCTTTCTTGTGATTTGAATCCATCCTACCCTCTGGAGGAGCAGAAAACAAGCTTGCTCCATCTTCCATCTGACAGCCCTTCAGATATTTGAAGATACCTCTCATAGCACCTCTCAGTCTTCTCTTCCCCAGGCTAAACATACCCAACTCCCTCAACTGTTCCTCATAAGATGTTTTATCATCTTGATCACATTCCTCTGCACATGTTCCAGCTTTTTAATATCCCCCATAAAATGTGGTGCCCATAACTTTTCAGTAGGCTTTCTGTAAGACAGTAGGGCTGCAGCAATGTTTGCACTTATTCGGGTAAGTCCCACTAACACTGAAAGGAGAACTAAAATAAAATGAAATTTACAAACACTTGTCTGTCTCTTGATTTATTTATTTTTAAGTTCCAGATGAAAGGTAAGAATGTGAAAAAGCATTTTAGAAATAGAAGACCAGAAATCTTGAGTGCTTGAAGTCTATGTAAAGCCTGCTAAGACCCACTGGTTTGGACAAAATTTACTTTGAAATAAGTGTGTTTGGTACTGAAGATGGTGCATCCAATCCTTTATATTCTTACTGAATTCAATGGGAAGGGTTCAAATGACTGCAGTCCGGTTTAATAGTATGGAGATGGAGAATAATGTGGAAGCAATTTTTTTTATTGTATCTATAATTGTTGCAAACGGATTTGATGGTTTTGTTTTTGTTTTTTTAAAAAATGAAATTGCAGTATACAAATATATTTTATACATAAACACAGGGGGGCTTGCTTCTGAGTAAATTCAGCTTTAGCCTAATTTAGTGGTTTCTATCATTAGACCATTGCAAAGCAAAGTTTCACAGCATAAAAGTAACATGAAACAGAAGTTATACAAACCTGACTGAATAAGAGTTTGTAAAAACCAGCGGCAGCTTAAACAGTGTCGTTCTATAGGAAGGCACGCATAGGATTGCCGTGTTGTTTCTGTTTTCGTTTGTGGATTGCCGTAAGGGAGTCTTTGATCCACATATAGAGGAGGATTATGGCTGCGCTTATTGGTCCGGGGCAAGTAAATGCACATAAAACCGATTGCTTCGCCGACGCTATTCTGTGTGAGGAATTCTGTCCCGTGTGCAATAGGCAGCGAGATCTCTGACCTGCTCCCTGCCAAAATGATCTTGGCTGGGGAGCAACGCAAAGCAGGGGTGATTCAGAAACCAGTAAACTCGTAAGAATGAGCCTGTCGTCCGCCGAGTTCTTTCTAGATATAGCGGTTATAAAAGTACATGTTTTGTTGACTTTTATGTTCTTAGCCCTTTAAAATTAAGGTTGTAAAACAGAACAGAAATCCTGATGAAACACATGCAAGGAGGCCAGGCCTGCTCCAGACACTCGGAGATGATGAACATCAACTGTGGACACTTTTAAGTGCATTTTGAAGGACTGTAGCAAGGGGGGCCGGATGGTGGTGGAGGGAGAAATGAGTTGCAAATAAGGAACAGCAACAAGCGGTGAAGGGGGGGGGGGGAGAGAGAGAGACAAAACAATCTCTCAGCATAAACTTCCCCCAAACCTCTTAACTTTACATTATTTATGATGCTGGAACCGTATCAGGATGTCTGCCAACAAAATCGAATAAAATCACCCAGACTTTTTTTGACTCAGTGCGCAGCCAAACATAATGAACATGGCCGTGAGTTTATTTCTCTTTCTGAAGTTTTTAAGTCGTAGCAATCACTTTTAGGAGTTTTATTCCACTTTTCTGAAAGAGAGCCCGTCCTTTTAAAAGGGGTTTTTGTTTTTTAAGTCAGGAGCGGAATATAATAAAGTTGTCGACATGTCAAAACCTTGCCTCGAGAAAATGCGTGAGGGGCTGTTGTTCTTTGCATCGGTCGTTGCTGTCGTGCTATTAAACACACACACACACACACACACACACACACACACACACACACCACCACACCACAGGGCAAAACCCTGCAATTAGCATCTTGGGTATAATAGCAGAAATGCTTGGACACAGAGAGAGACCTCTGAGGTCCATGAAGGAATGTTGGAACAAGTGCAGCTTGCAAATTTGCAGGACCAAAGGCCAGCAAGGAAGTTGCCTTCCTTGGCTGTTCCTCTGCTCATGATAAATCATGACAAGACCTCCTTCTTTCTTTGTCCACCCACCATACCAATCCTGATTCATCCACAGATGAATGTAGCGCTCATGTAGGGCAATGGTGGGGAACCTTGGGTCCAAAATGGGCCCCTCCAGACCTCTTGAATTTTCCCTCCAGGGAATTTCCTTCCAGCCACAGGCTCTCACAGAGGGTTTCCAGCTGCTATGATCTAAAACACAGCTGGGGGACCTCAGGAGCCACGCGTGGCCCTCTGGGACTCTCTGTTTGGCCCCCAGGGCTCTTTCCTCATGCCACACCACCTCCAAGAAGCCACACCCTTTTTGAATGCTTTTGCCTGATTGGACGGCATCCCTGGAACTCTGCAATGCTTCTCACTTGCCTGTATAAAGAGGGTGTGTGTGTGTGTGTGTGTGTGTGTGTGTGTGTGTGTGTGAATGCATGGAGACGGATTTCACTTACTGTACTGCAGAGCAAGAAATGTGAGTAGGCTAGTTTCTTCACCCTCGTGCATCCATCTGGGGAATGAGAAGCATCATCAGAGTTCAAGGCCAGAGAGAAACTGCTGGAGGAAAGGGTGCCAAGCAGTGTTGGGGGGGGGTGTCTTGGGAGGGAGTGTGTTAAGAGGCAGGAGTGACTTTTCCATTGTTACTATTTAAATTGCTGAATTCTGGCACAGAATTCCAGATACAGTACTTTGAGTGTGCCCAGTTTCACAAGCTCTTGTTTTACATACCTATACAGTGCTACCTCAAGTTACAAACGCCTCAGGTTACGAACGCTTCAGGTTACAAACTCCGCTAATCTGGAAGAGTTACCTCGAGTTGAGAACTTTGCCCCAGAATGCGAACGGAAATCGGGTGCTGGCGGCACAGCGGCAACAAGAGGCCCCATTAGCGAAAGCACGCCTCTAGTTAAGAACAGTTTCAGATTAAGAACGGACCTCCAGAACGAATTACGTTCGTAACTAGAGGTACCACTGTATAACCATGAAGTCGGTAGTTGAGAACAATATTAACTTTTTTTTAGAAAACCCCAAACCGATGGCTGTGTTATTGCATATGTTCTAATATTGGACTCTTGTGAAGAAGTTTTATTGCTTGCTTTAACTGACTGTTGACAAGCCAGAAGATGACATAAGAGGGAAATTTCCAAACGGGGCTGTTTCTTCGTTTTCATCTTTAAAAATATGGTCTAAAAATTCTGTACTGGGAAGATACGGGGTTCAAGCCTACAAGAGGCTTCTTGAGCCAGATCCATAATGACAAAAAAGTTTCCTTGAAAAATAGTTTGCTTAACTACTCATTTATATGCGGCGTAAGTTGTGCTCTCTAGAAGTTGGTTCTGCTCAGGGTAGACCCATTAAAAATGATGGCTATGGCTAATGTAGACTGCTAATTTGCATGGGTTTTATCTGATGCTAGTACTACTCAAAGTAAACCCGCCAAAGTTGATGGACAACGTCAGTGTGGTGTAGTGGTTAGGGTGCTTGACGAAGACCTGGGAGACCAGAGTTCAAAGCCCCAAATAGCTGCAAAGCTGTCTGGGTGACCTTGGGGACAAATCACACTGTCTTCCTCAGCCTAACATACCTCACAGGATTGGTCTGAGGATGTCAGGGATTGGACTGAGGAGGAATGATGGAAACGGCCTCCCCCTCCTCCTCCTGAACCTTCCAGAGAAGAGGAAGACAGTACAGTGGTACCTCGGGTTACAGACACTTCAGGTTACATATGCTTCAGGTTACAGACTCCGCTAATCCAGAAATAGACCTCGGGTTAAGAACTTTGCTTCAGGATGAGAACAGAAATCGTGCTCCGGCAGCACGGCAGCAGCAGGAGGCCCCATTAGCTAAAGTGGTGCTTCAGGTTAAGAACAGTTTCAGGTTAAGAACGGACCTCCGGAACGAATTAAGTTCTTAACCCGAGGTACCACTGTATAGATTTACAACAGTGGTTTGCAGAAGGTCACAACTCAGAGACAGAAGAGGGGCAAAGCTGGGAGATAATGGGAGAAGAGGAGGAAGAAGCAGAGCCGTAGCAGCTGACTGACACATTATGACTAGAAAGCATTCCAGATCCCCTTCTCCCAGAACCTGGCGAGCAGTGAAAACAGGAGAGCAAAGAGCTAAGAGGCAATTGGCCTTCAGCAGCCACCAGAAGGGGGGTGGTGCTGTTGATGACTGACAAGGAAAGGCAGGTGGAGCTTACTTGGAGCAACACCATTACTCCTAGAGGCAGCATTTCTAAGCCTCTCTCTGTGAATATTGAATAAACGAATTGGTAAGAGCTTCTTGTCTATAGCACTGGCAGCCTGCCGTGTGTGTGTAGGGGGTAGGATCAGGTTCCCTGAAGCCTGACAGAGGATAACACAGGGAGGCAGAGAACTATGTATGCCACCTTGAGCTCTTTGGAGAGAAGGTGGGGTATAAATGTAAAAATAAACATTAAAAAACACACACCTTAGGTCCGTTAATTTTGGTGGGTTTGTTCAGAGGACTTAGTTGGATCCAGTCCAATGTGTTTGGTTGCTACCGCTAACCAGGCTGGCAGCTCCTCAACTGGTATTGCAGCAGCAGCCAAGTTGGTGCCCCTCAGATGCAACAATGTAGGTTTCCTCTAAGTCTAGCTTTTTGGATATTGTATAACTGCTGGCTTTTGTTTCTCCTGGTGGAACTCCAGCATCAGATGCAAAGTTGACCTGGTGGTTAAAACAACAACAACAGGTGAAAACAGTGGTTTCAGGTCGAAAAACATGGCCAGGCAAAAGGTTCTCTCCATCTGCAACTACCCCTTTTTATCTAGATTTGGTATGTCCCAATTTAGGTCTCCCACCGTCCTGCCTCATTGTCTCCATGGCTATTCAATTTCCCCACGAGTCCAGTAATCCAACCTTCTAACTCAGATCATGCAGTCCAGGGTTCCGCCACATGCATGTTTAATATAAAACTGACGTTTTGATATATGCACCTTTCACAATTTTCTGCTTTTTTAAAACAAAAAAACCCGAAAGTCTTTTGTTCTGTAGAGATTACGCTAGGATTTGGCTTTTCATTCTCCATAATATTTCACTCTATACATCACAACCGTCCGTGGAGCCTTAATGAGGGTCCACCTTTTGCTCCACACCAGCTCTTGGAACTTGAAAGCGTACTCAAGCCCTCCCCCCTCCCCTCCCCTCCCCTGCCCAGTGCAATCTTCCATGAACAAAGTTTGAAAAGTCCTGTTAATATTACAGATATTAGATGCATATAAATATCCCCCAGCCCCGTCCACTTTGGGGCATGCAACTTTAAAATGAAGTCGGCAAAGCAACCTGTGGCTTAAATCCACACGTTGAGATGGGCTCTCTCCCTTCCTCTTCTGAGGACTCACATCTGTTTTTCTGCATTTTGAAACGGCGTTCATTTTTCACCACTGCCCGTTTGTCCCGCACATTTAAGCTCTCGGCAAGGGCTTTGTCTCACTTATTCAATAAGCAAGAAGCACAGCAGAGAGATTTCGGACAAAGCTCGGAACTTCCAGATGAACTGAAAACTTTTGTTTCTGCCTGCCTTATATGCTTGCTTCCTGCCAAGGTGCCAGTGCATCCAGAAAATAGAATAAATATTTTATTTCCATAATTGATCAATATATGTACATGCAGTGCAATTCTACATATGTTTAAGGCCCACAGTGTCCACCTAGGATTTCAGAGAAGTCTGCATTGGGTCAGTCTTTGGCCACTGCCTTTCAAGGTGCCTCTTTTCATATTTAGACAGTGTGGCATGGCAGTTATTGTGTTAGATTAGGACCTGGGATGCAAGAGCTCAAATCCCCATTCAGCCATGAAGCTCACTTGGGTGTCTTTGCCTAACCTACCTCACAGGATTGTTGTGGGTGTATGATGTGAATGAGGGAGCAATACATGCCACCTTGAGCTCCTTCAAGGACAAATGGGCTACAATTGCAAATATTATTATTCTTACCTAGGACCCTTGTACCTATGGGACCGCATCTCCTGGTATGTCCCACGAAGGACCTTACGGTCTTCAAACAAAAACATCTTGGAGGTCCCGGGCCACAGAGAGGTTAGGCTGGCCTCAACCAGAGCCAGGGCTTTTTTAGCTGTGGCTCCGATCTGGTGGAACACTCTGTCACAAGAGTCCTTGTGACAAGAGTGCCTGTGGGACTTGACATCTTTCCGCAGGGCCTGCAAGACAGAGCTGTTCCACCAGGCCTTTGGCCAAGGCACAGCCTGATCTCCTTCTTTGGTAATTCTTCACAGAACTCTAGCCCAATGGTTGCCAACAATTTGATTTGAACTGATTTTATAATAAATTGATTTTAGAATGCTGTATTATTTTACTGTTGTTAGCCGCTCTGAGCCCGGCTTTGGCTGGGGAGGGCGGGATATAAATAAAATTTTATTATTATAATATTATTATTATTATTATTATTGTTGTTGTTGTTGTTATTATTATTATTACCATTATTATTACTGCTGTTGTTAACTAGTCTGCTATGAATCCCTTCCACATTGCAGAGATTTCTGGGACATATTTAATGGCAGACAGTATATTTAAGGGCAGACTTGAGGGGAGCAGGCTAAGCCTAAGGTCTAATTGACACCTTATTTAAATACTAGGCTAGGGAGCCTGTAGACAAGGATGTGTGAATCTGTTTATTTCAGTGTCTCTGTTTCCCCCCAAGCTTAAGTTCACTTCTCCACATTTTCACATTACTTCACAATATTTTTTTTAAAAGTCCTCATGAGAATTCATCATCATTTTAGAGTTATTCTTCTGCTCATATATAAAGGTCTGCTTGCAATTTCCAATAACATACAATAACTGCAAAACGTTTTTTTCTGCAACGTAATGCATCTTCACTAAGATGTGTGTTTAACCCCAGTATGTGCATTTTGGGGAACGTAATGTGGCTGGCAAATTGCATTGCACAGTTCAGAGAAGTGCAAATTAAGAAGAATGGCTATGTTTCAGTTCTCCTATTGTGCAAATTAGGTAGATGCACCCATCTACATGATGAAGCCACTGTGAGAGATCATCAGGAGGGTAGGGCCGGGTGTTCATCAGTATGCGGATGACACCCAGCTCTACCGCTCCTTCAAATCAGAACCAGTGAGGACGGTGAAGGTCCTGAGTGAGTGTCTCGAGGTGGTTGGCGGATGGATGGCAGCTAACAGATTGAGGTTGAATCCTGACAAGACAGAAGTACTGCTCTTGGGGGGACAGGGGGCTGCCTGGTGTGGCAGACTCCCTGATCCTGAATGGGATAACTGTGCCCCTGAAGGACCAAGTGCGCAGTCTGGGAGTCATTTTGGACTCACAGCTATCCATGGAGGCACAGGTTAATTCTGTGTTCAGGGCAGCTGTCTACCAGCTCCATCTGGTATGCAGGAAGAGCCTGCCCACAGACTGTCTTGCCAGAGTGGTGCATGGGCTGGTTATCTCCTGCTTGGAATACTGCAATGTGCTCTACGAGGGGCTACCTTTGAAGGTGACCGGAAACTACAACTAATACAGAATGTGTCAGCTAGACTGGTGACTGGGACCACATAACACTGGCCTTGAAAGACCTACATTGGCTCCCAGTATGTTTCCGAGCACAATTCAAAGTGTTGGTGTTGACCTTTAAAGCCCTAAACGGCCTCGGCCCAGTATACCTGAAGGAGCGTCTCCACCTCCATCGTTCTGCTGAGGTCCAGTGCCGAGGGCCTTCTTTCTGGCGGTTCTCCCACTACGAGAAGCGAAGTTACAGGGAAGAAGGCAGAGGGCCTTCTCGGTAGTGGCATCCTCCCTGTGAAATGCCCTCCCATCAGATATCAAGGGGATAAAGAATTCTACAACTTTTAGAAGACATCTGAAGACAGCCCTGTATTGGGAGGTTTTTAATGACTGATGTTTTATTTTTATATATGCTGTAAGCTGCCCAGAATGGCTGGGGAAACCCAGCCAGATAGGCAGGATATAAATAATAAAATTGTTGTTGATGAACCAAAATCCCCCCCCCCTCTGTACCTGTGACCCAGGGATGGGGAATCTGTGACCCTCCAGATGTTGCTGGATTACAACTCCCATCATCCCTGACCTTTGGCTAGGGCTGATGGGTGTTGGAGTCAAACATCTGGAGAACCACTGGCTCCCTCCCATGGTGTAAAACATGGTTGGGGATGGGGGGAGTGTAGCTCCCCTCTTCCCTCCTGCCTGAATGGGTTATGTTTTTGGTCCCTGTTAGCCCACTTCATCGCTTCAGTAGCAGGCTTGGGGTATGGCTCAGAGGGATGAAATACTGTCTTGCATTAATTTTCAGATCTGTCTCATGGTCAAGGAAGCCAGCCTTCCTTGAGAGAGAAGCCCCACATCCCATGATGACCAGAATGATCACTGGTCGAGGCCACTGTAGTCAAAATGCTGTGTGAAGAGAACAAAATGTGGTTTCCAGTCTTTGCTGATGGTGATGCATCTTAGGTCCCTTCTGATCTGTCCCTACCTCCCCAAGCAACCTTTCTCTTGAGCTTGTCATGCCACATTTGCCTTCCAAGGAAGATGGACTGGGTGAAAGCGCAAGATGATTAGGACTGGCAGCCTCTGAAATTTCACCTCAGCTGAAATTTAAAACACATTTGGACATCCCTTCTCAGGAAACAGCTCAAGAGGGAAGCCAGGAGAATATATACACATATGCAACAAGGGAGATTTCTCAGGAAGGGCATAGCTCAGTGGTTAAGCATCTGTTTTGCATGTAGAAGGTCCCAGGTTCTATCCCCAACATCTCCAGATAGGACTGGGTGAGGGTTCCTGCCTGAACTGATGGAGAGTAGCTGCTAGTCAGAATGGATAATACTGACCTAAATGGACCAGTGCTCTGACTCAGGTTGCTCCCTATGCTTTATTGGGGGGGTTCTGCAGGTCAGCAGTAGATCATCTACTTTGCATCTCCAAGTAGGGCTGGGAAAGACCCCTGCCTGGAACCCTGGAGAGCAACTTTTGGGCAAGAGCAAGATGGGCCAATGGTTTGACTTAGTATAAAGCAGCTTAAGGTTTTGCCTATCACTCAGTGGAATTCCAATATCTCCATGTAATGCCCTTTGGAATTCCTTAGTGGGTCCATGCTGTCATTTTAGACTTTGGGGATCTCATCCAAAGTATGATAAGATCTCCCACCATCCTTGATTGGGCATGTACCATTGGGGCTGATGGGAACTGTAGGGTGCTATGTTGGATGAAAGCCATTCTCAACATTCTGGGTCCAGGATACCCTAAAGATTGCCTTCCCCCATACATGTTCACTTAGGTCAACACTGACTTTCTCAGTGAAAGTGCCTGAGCTGGAGAACATCCTTCCAAGTGAGACTTGTCTCACTCATTCTACAATACATTTTAGATGGAAGCCCATTTGAAGCTACATATATTCTATAGGGAATTTGAGGTTATATACACACTACACAAATGGAAATCATCATCATCATCCTGTTGAAGTATGAATTGCTCTTGATTAGGGTTCGAGTCAGCCAGCTGATGCCCTCTTACATAATACTCCATTATGCCCCCTGTTTTCTCTCTCTCCTCCCCTTCCAATGCTTAGTCCCTACTGGACTGTTGGTTGATTTTTTAAGAGGGTTGCCCACAGTGCTTTTTTTCTGTGGGGGACTTAGGGGTATGCATCATGGCTGTCAACGTTTCCCTTTTTAAAAGGGGAATTCCCTTATTCCGAATAGGATTCCTCGCAAGAAAAGGGAAAAGTTGACAGCTATGGGTATGCATAACCCTAAACATTTTGTGAATCTAAGTTTGGCCTCATTGAGGGGCAGTATTTCAATATGAGTAGGAATATGAGAGTACCCCTAAACCTTTTTTTTAAAAGCACTAGTTGCCCAACTCACTGGGGGTGAGGAATGTGTGATCCAAAGATTGTCTTTTTGTTGTTGTTGGTACTTTTGCAAACTTTGGGATTCCCTTGACCCTGCTACTACCTCACTGTTGTGTGTGTGGGTAATGTCATTTGGGTTATATTAGTGGCAATACTCAGCCCCAAACCTTGAGAATTGAGGGAAGGATGTCTTATCTGGTTCTCATTGTGCTATATACTGTGCTGTATGGTTTTTGAAGCATTGCTTTTCTTTTCTTTTTAACTGTATTGTTTCTACATGGTCATTAAACTGTGGATACCAAGGAATCCACAGGTTGCGGGAGACATAAATAAACAATGCCCGTATTTTGTTTTGGTTCTTGTGCCATCGTCGGTCGCCTCTAGAAAATAACATCCTTTTTTAGGGTTGCTTGTTCGACCTATTTGACAAGCTGAATACCAAAGCTGGCAGTTGAAACAGTTAGAATACGCAGAACTAGCAAGGATGACAGAAAAATTAAGGGACCACACAGAACAAACGTTTATGAGAGAATGGGACATGTACAGAAAATATCTCAGGGAGCATTGTAAAAACCTGAACTCGTCGGCAGATCTGGATTGACTTTTGTAGGAAAGTAGAAAATTTGGGGAATTTAAGAGAACTGAGATTTGTTTTGACTGATAAAGATAAGTGCGATATGCTAAAACTACTTAGGACCCACGATGGGGTGATTGGAAGTCGCTATAGAAGCTATGTACGATGAAAATATTTTATCTTTTGGTAATGTGTATTATTCTTTTGTTGACTGTTTTCTTTTTGGATTCAATAAAGCATTATTATTATTTTTTAAGGGCAAGCTGAATATCAGTAGCTGAAAACTGTAGGACGCGAGAGTTGCTCTTGTGCTTGGGTCCTGCTTGTGAAATTTTCACCGGCATGTGGTTGACCACTGTGAGATCAGGATGCTGGACTGGATGGATCACTGGCTCTTCTTAAGTTCATAAATGTATATCCCACCTTTCATTAGAGTTCAGGAAGCTAGCAGTTCTAAGATACAAGAGCACAGCCATAAGAGCAATATTTTATTTTTACTTTTTTAAAACAACCACACAAATATGACAGCCATATTTTAAAAAAACAACCCCTCCATAAATTGTAGTAGAAATGTTAAAAACCAGCATCAGGAGATTTAAAACTTTTAAAAAAACACACCATTTAAATGAGCAAATAAACCCCAAACAAACCATCACACGGATTAAATTTAACTTGCTCCCATGTGAACTCATGTAGGAAGTTTGAGACAAGGGATAGACAAAACTGTCAGTTTCCCAGTTTTCCCACTCTTAAATTCAGTTTCTTTTTGCTTCCACATAAATGTTCAATTTTTTAAAAATCCTCATACAAATTCATTAGTATTTTTGTTCAAACTTCTCCCAGTCTACACATTTTGGTATGTCGTTTTGACCAATATAAGAATCCTCCCCCCATTTCTCCTGATATTTGTTCATGTTACTTTCACTAATGTATGCATTTTTAAAATGCAGTCTCTCTACTAATATCAGCACATTTTTGTATAGATTGCTTTGGTGGAGAACTGCATTGTGAAATTCCGAGAAGTGCAAATTTCAGAGGTTAAATGTGCTTCGCTTCACGATTTGGTTCAAATTAGGTAGTTTCCCATTAAAATGCAAACCAAAATCAAATGTCTTCCCCTTTGCTGCCCCTCTTGCATTTTCGCCACTGAGATAGGCTCAATTAGTAGACCTTTTGTTATTGTTATTATTATTATTATTATGGCACACAGATTATGGAACTTCTTTCCCTACTCGGGCTTGTCGTTTTCCACGGTTAAGCAAGCGATCAAGACTGTATTGTTTCAGTGGACTTTTAAAAAAAGTTACATACTTTTAGAATTTGTTGTCTTCTGTCTACTCTTCATTGTTCTAAGAAAAACAGTTTATTATATTGTTTTACTTTGCTGTAAAGCACCTTGTATCTACTCCGTAGAGAAAGGCAGGCTATATCAGAGACAAAAATATAAAATTAAACTGTGAAAAATGTCTCTGGCTGACAAAAGAAGCCGCTTGTAAGAATCATACTGGGGACAGAAATCTCTCAAGTAAATAATAAGCAAATAATAAAAAATATGAGACCAGTAATCTCTACACAACAGGTCAGTTTGTTCTTTTCTTTTTAAAAAGTAAAATTAAATCAGGCGTTCATGAAAAGCAGAAACGTTTGGGGCTCATCCTGTCTGGGTCTGAGATCCACCTCTTGGCAAGCAAGTGATTTCTGCCGCTACTTCAGGGCTAAAACAGCATAAACAAAACTTGAGTGTCTGAAAGGAGAAGCAGATCATTATAGAAAGAGGGGAGCGGTGAAGGGAGAGATATTTCCCCCCCCCTTTTAAAAAATCCCATCCCGCAATTGGCACAATCCTATCTTTTACCAGATGCTGTGCGCCTGGTGAGGAAAAGAAATCAGATTTAAGGGAAAGTGGGTGGTGGGGTGGGGTGGGGGAGAGACGATTTTTCAGCTTCGTTTTGTAAAAATAATTTAATAAAGAACGTCTTCCCCACCTCCACCCCTTTCGGAGTTCCCCTGCTTTGATTTGTGCCTGAATCCTTCCTGTAAGTCGGTAGGAACACGGTTTTCCTCCTTTCAGTGCCGAAAGGCCAAATTCAAACCAGGGGCTTACACAAGTTAGACTGTGAAGAATTAGAGGCTGGCTTCCTTCAGTCCCCCCCCCCTTCCTCCTTAAGAGCCGACAAAGAGCTAGCATCCCGACGCAGGGAGCTGATGTCGAGATTAAGCATGACCGATTTGGACAGGAAGGAGTTTTCTATCAATCTTGCTAGCCATGCCGGTTCTTGTAAATCAACATATCTTAATTAATTACATTCTTTTCATACCGAGACTATTTAAATTGATGCGGGTGTGCTGTGGTGTATTTATTGCTCGTTAGCCCCTTGGACGGTGCTAAGGCCCTATAACACTTGTCCCAGACAATTGAATACACCTCGGCCCATTGTGGGTATCCAGTTATGCATTTGCAGCTGAAAGTTCTGGTTTGAAGCTGCTCGCTCAAGTTGCCGTCTGGGAAAGGGCTTACTGTCTCTTTTACAGTTGCTGTTACTTACGATGGACCGAAGCTATTTCTTAACGTAAGGCATCAATCCAGGTGACTCTAGCATGGGGTGGTTAGGATCTGTAAGTTTTAGTTTATTCTTTTTCCACATTTCTGCAACACTACATGTTTGAAAAAATGAAAACGAAAATTCACCAGCATTTCAGTGCACATTTTTTAATTAATTTATACATTTAGGAGCAATCGCTTTCCCACAATTGAATGCATTTTTACATGTTATTTTCTTGTCGCTTTCCCCATATGCATTATTGTTTTGTATGCACGTGACTTAGTTGTCTATTTGCATTGCGAAGTTCGGAGAAGTGCAAATTTTGAAAGATAGCTGTATTTCTGTTCCTGTGCTGTTTCAGATGACGTGTGAATTAGTTGGTTTTGCTTTTAAAAAGCAAATCAAACTGAATTTCCCCTCATCCCTGTCCCAGCAAAGGGTGTCCACATTGTGTGTGACACACAGCTGACGGCTCCAAAACATTCTCTCGAATATTTGTGATGTACCGAAACAAATGTTTCAGGCAAAAGGTTACAGCAGAAAACAGAAAGTACATAATGTATAATAATTAAAACATAACAGGATGAAAACCAAATATAATAGGAAACAATTGCCATGGTCAAAGGACAGAAATTAAAGCTTTCAATCATGTCTCAGCAGTTTAGTTATTTTTTGTTTTTGACAACTGATCTGCTCAGCTTATCCTCTATAAATTATGAGCGTGAATATTCTGTTTCCCAAATACTCAGCTATTTGCTGAATATTTTTCCAGCTATTTGGTATCTGTATTGAACATCCACTGACATTTGATTTTCATATTTCACAGCTAACCAATGCCCTTCAGATGTTTTGGTCTCCAAAGTCCCCTCACACCCAGCCAATGGGCAGAGCTGATGAGAATCATGGCCTACAACATATGGAGGGCACGACAGTGGCCACCTCTGTAATATTTGATCTGTGACACTGCTGAATATATTATGCAATTTCATGCCAGCATATGACAGTTGGCATGCAATAATAGTTTTACAAACGCAAAAGCTTGCTCACTATTTTGTAGCACTTTTAGCTGGTCCTGATCAAACAGCGTGGCTTGCAAGTTCCTTTTCATAATGAACCAACACAGTTGCATGCAATGTTTGACTGCATTTGACTCTTGGCATGCATACGGTGATATCTGGTATTTCGGCAAGTAACACAAGGTTTTGTATTGGCACTAACCAAAACTGAGATAGTGATAAGCATTTCCTTATTAAATGTTTACCCCATCTTTTATGCAACCAGCCAAGCCAAACCAGCTAACAACACTAAAGATATCATCAGTACAATGTAAATATAATGCAATTGTATTGAGGTCCTGTTTGGAGGACTGGATTGACCAGAGTTCAAATTGAACGGGAGACCAGGGTTCAAATCTCCACTCTCCCATTAAGGTTGCTGAGCCATGGGGAAGTTGTGACGATAATATAAAGGGGCGGGGGGAAAAGAGGGATATAAAAGAATGGTAAATAAATAAGGGGGGAATACCACAATTGGGACACGGGTGGCGCTGTGGGTAAAACCTCAGTGCCTAGGACTTGCCGATCATATGGTTGGCGGTTCGAATCCCCGCGGCGGGGTGAGCTCCCGTCGTTCGGTCCCAGCTCCTGCCCACCTAGCAGTTCGAAAGCACTCTTAAGTGCAAGTAGATAAATAGGTACCGCTTTATAGCGGGAAGGTAAACGGCCTTTCCGTGTGCTGCGCTGGTGCTGGCTCGCCAGCTGCAGCTTTGTCACGCTGGCCATGTGACTCGGAAGTGTCTTCGGACAGCGCCGGCTCACGACCTCTAGAACGAGATGAGCACGCAACCCCAGAGTCGGACACGACTGGCCCGTACGGGCAGGGGTTCCTTTACCTTTACCTTTTACCACAATTAAATCAACAGTTAATTTTTTAAAAAAAATTGAGAGATTTTATTTTTTATGAAAAAATACAGCGGAGCAAATAAAAAGCTTCACCACAAAAATAGCAGCAGCAGTCGAAAGTTACCCGAGCCAGTCAAAAGCCTGTCGAAAGAGGAAGGACTTCAACCCAGCAATGGAAGGACAGCAGAAAAGGGGTAGCTAAGCTGGCCTGGAAGGCAAACAGCAGCATTTGGGCACTGCCTGGAGTGCCTGCTTGCACATCGCCAAGATTTTCATCTGCATGAAATTTGCAGAGCCTAATTTATACGAATAGATGCAGATTTAGAAAGAGATGCTATAACAGAATTTCCACGTCTCAGCATCATGGGGGAGAAGAGGGTGACCAGTTTACCTGCATGCCTGCTCAATCTGCTGACCGGGTGCTGGTTGTTGATGGGTGATGTCAAGGCGCCTATGGCTCTTCCTGTGGCTTTCATCTATATAGGATTGTACTCTCTAAAGTAGAGCACTTGGCCACCCCTACCCAACCCTGTAACGTAGCACAGGAACATAATAAAGTGACTTATACCAAGCCAAACCACTGAGTCCATCTAGTTCAGTACTGTCTACAAGGAAGGACAACAGCTCTCCAGGGTTTCAGACAGGGAGATTCTCCCAGCCCTGCCTGTAGAAGTTGGGAACTGAACCTGGAAACTTATGGGTGCAAAGGATGTGCTGAGCTATAGTCCTTCCCCAGAGCAGGGGTTTGACCCAGTGTAGTTCTGTTCAGGGTAGGTTATTGCAGTTAATGCCCACGAGTAACTTGGGTCAATGAATTCCAGTGGATCTACTCTTGGTTTGATGCAACCCCATAACTTGCTGTGCCCATTAGTTAAATTTATTGCTATGAATGAGGCTTAAGGCAGAACAAACTTGTGACATTGATTTTAATAGAGCCTAAGTTCTAACAAAGCTCTCTGGATCCAACTTCTTTATACCCTCTGCACTGAATCAAGTGGAAGGAATAGCACAGGCTGAACACGGAAGCATCTGGGGTAGCTCAGTCAGTAGAACATGAGACTCTTGATCTCAGGGTCGTGGGTTCGAGCCCCACCTTGGGCAAAAAATTCCTGCATTGCAGGGGGTTGGACTAGATGACCCGCATGGTCCCTTCCAACTCTACAATTCTGTGATTCCGTGTGTGCCTGTTTAGCTGTTCCTAGATGAAGAAAAATAACATTGCATCAATTAATGCAATGAGACCTGTGGATACAAATTTAATTCATCATCATCATCATCATCATCGGAGCCAACTCCTAGGGACCATGGGGGATTTAGCCCCCACAATAAAATATTTGAGGGGGTTGGGCCCCCACAAAGTTCATGGGCATTCCCATTCAAATGGTGTGTGTGTGCACTGCATCATGGGATTGGCTTACCTGGGCCCCCACAATATTTTATTCAAGTTGGTACCCCCGATAAAGATAATAATTAATGGTCAGTCCCTTAACATGCTGCCCCCCAAATGTGGAGGAGAGTAGAGGAGATAACATGAAGTAAATCCTATTAATCCCCCCCCCCCAGTGTTTTACTGCAGGAAAAGCATTACTGCTTTATTCTTCTGTACTGGGTATTTTTGTAGGAGTTATGGTCTAATGTGTGGCTGTGCATGCTCACATGCGCCACTTGGTCCTCCCCCCAAATGTGCCATGTCTCTGACACCACCTTCTTTCCCCCTTTCTTCTCTGAGACTAATCTATGACAGGCAGACAAGACTTCTCACTCATCAGTTTTGCCAGTGGGAATTTATTTTGGACTAATGGAGAGAGGAAGCTGGAGTGGTTCAACTTGAGCCACATGTTTTCTTACCGTCCTGCATCAGTGGAGGAGAGGTGAAAGGGGGGGACGACGATGCACAAAATAGGTGCGCAAACCTTTTGTTTACTCTCCGCTTGGCCAGACTTCACACATGGATTTTCCAATGTGTGTGATTTACCCTTGTGGAATATAGCTGCCGATCCTCAGAGTGATAATATTCAGGAGTGATATCTCCAGGAAACTACAATCTAGAAAACATAAAAAAAATTCCAAGAAGACTCAGGCACATGCCCCCCTATAAAGCAGCATGATACCACTTTAATTGTCATGGCTTTTCCCAAAGAATCCTGGGAATTGTAGTTTGTCAATGGTCCTGAAAGCGACTAGGAGGAACCCCCCATCATTCCCATCACAGAGTTACAATTTCCAGAGTTCCCTAGAAAGAAGGATTGATTGTTAAACCACTCTGGTATTATTTTTTTTACCTCTGTGAAGGAAATAGAAGGTGCACACTTTATTTCTATGATTGTAGATTGTTTTAAACTGTTCTTAGTGTTGTGTTTTAATTGTGGTAGCTCACCCTGAGACCTTATGGTGAAGGGCAGATTAAAAACAACAACAACCAATCAAGCAGTGTACAGTTTGTGTGTCCAACATTTTGTCCTGCTTGAGTAGACCTGCCAAAATTTATGCACAATATCCACTTAGACCTACTGATTTCAGTAGGTTCACTCTGAGTAAAACTTAGTTTGTGATGACCCTGCGCTTACAAATTCTTGACATTTATTCACGGGTAGTGTTCAACAGCTATACAACCTGTGTCCCAGTGTGCGCAATTGTTCAGCTGTACAAATCAACAAGTTTCACATGCACACCCACAACTACTCGGACACGTGCAGAGACACCTTGTGCTCAGTAGTGACATGCGAACAAGTCTTAGGTAACTTTTGTACATCAAGTTTGTTTTCTGCTGTTCCAGAGGGTAGGACCTGAATCAGTGAATTCAAATTACAGTGGCACCTCAGTTTACGAACTTAATCCATTCCGGAAGTCCATTCTTAAACTGAAACCGTTCTTAAACCGAGGCATACTTTTCCTAATGAGGCCTCCCGCCGCCGGTGCCCTTCCACCGTTCGGCTTCTGTTCTTAGACTGAGGTAAAGTTCGCAAACCAGAACACTACTTCCCATTTTGCGGAGTTCCTAAACCAAATAGTTTGTAAACAGGGCTGTTCTTAAACCGAGGTACCACTATACAAGAAAGGAGATTCCAACTAAACATTAGGAAGACCGGTTCAACAGTGGAATGGACTATTTCAGAAGATGATGGACTCTCCTGAATTAGAGATTTTTAAAGAAAGGTTGGATGGCCATCTGTCAGGGATTTTTTTTTTAGCTGTGATTCCTTCATTGCAGGTGGCTTGACTGAATGACCTCTGGAGTCCCTTTCAACTCTCCAGTTCTATGGTTCTGAGTTACCCCATTTCAAAGCCAGAGCAAACAGAGCTCCCTAACTTTATTCCATATTACAATCAAGACTTTTATCACCTGATCTGGCAGGTGCTTTTGCCTTGATAATTCATTTCCTCTCTCCCCTACCACCCTGTTACATTTATTATTATTATTATTATTATTATTATTATTATTATTATTATTTTATTTATTTTGCTGGAAAAGGTGAGGAAATTCTGCTAACAACCCCCCCCCCAAGCGGAAAAGGGGGGGGGGATCTGTGCATAAGGCAAGATGCCAGTGGCCAGTTAAAAGCACCAGCATTAACCTAATTTATTAAGTGTCAGATGCCCTCTTTGTTTGCATGTGCTTGAAACCCTATTGATGTCAAGCAGGCGGTTAAAAAGCATAATGACATGGCATTAGAGACCCTGAGAGCAATTAACAGGCTGCTTAATTAGCAAAAGGAATTAGAATTTGAGTGGCTGATCTTTGCTTAAAGACTCGTCTTGTGCTTGTGTGTGTGTGTGTGTGTGAGAGAGAGAGAGAGAGAGCAGTTATCTGATTATGCATTGATCAAACAGGCTAACCCAGTCTGTAGGTAATTCTTTTCCCGCTTCCATCATTGTAATCTTTGAATATACAACTGTTTAAATATTCCAAACTGTCTCAATAAACAAGAAAAGAGAACGCTTTGTATTGCGAGGTGGGATGTGGGTGGAGGGGGATAGGAGAAGCCTTCTCCCCCTGGAAAAAGCTTTCTTTTCCTGTTTGTTGCAGGGGGTGGGGGTGGTATTTGGTGCAGGGTTTGATGGAACGAGTACCAAAGATTCATTTGTTTGTGGGTAGCCTTCCTATTTAGAGGGGGAGGATGAAAGATTGGCTAGTACAGGCATAGGCAAACTCCGGCCCTCCAGATGTTTGGGACTACAATTCCCATCATCCCTAGCTAACAGGACCAGTGGTCAGGGATGATGGGAATTGTAGTCCTAAACATCTGGAGGGCCAGAGTTTGTCTATGCCTGGGCTAGTTAATCTGGTGAGATGTTATGCAACTTGCATATAATCCTTCCCACAATACAGTCATACTTCATATTGCGTCCGCTTCAAGTTGCATTTTTTCAGGTTGCGGACTGCCAAAACCTGGAAGTACCAAAACGGGTTACTTCTGGGTTTCGGCAGCTGCGCATGCAGAGAAGCACTAAATCATGCTTTGCGCATGCACAGAAGCGCTGAATCACAACCCGTGTGTGCGCAGACGTGGGTTGCGAACACTGCGGGTTGTGAATGTGCATCCCACACGGATCACGTTCGCAACCCGAGCTTCCACTGTACTTTTTTTTTTAAAAAAGCAGATAGTTAAGGATGGTAGAGAATTTTTTTCCAGTTTGTATTTAAAGATGAACTGGCCAAATTTGCACTTCCTGAAATGATATGAGAGCCAAAAATGTGTATGTGAAATTAAGGAGTTGCTGGAGGGTGGAACAGGCTACCTTGGAAAGTTGGCAGATTCTTCATCATTGGAGAGGTCAGGTGGCCACCTGTTAGGAACTGTGTAGCCATTTGCACAGGGCTGGACTAAATGACCCTTCGGATCCCTTCCAACTTTGTGATTCTATGGAACGCAGCCGTCCTTTGAAACCGATACTTCTCTGAATTTTGCAGTGAAGTTCCTCAGCCAAGTAATGTGTACAAAAAAATTAATATACTAGGGCAAAGTGTTTTTAGAAAAATGTATATAGTATTTATTTCTTTGTTTAATAAAATGTAAACACAGTTTGACTATATCTATATATAGATATAGTCCCTCAAAGAGGTTTATAAAGAGGAAAGAACATAACAGGCAAAAAAGGCATCACACATTGAAAAGATGCAGGCAAATGTACTATCCACAAGTGACACAATAGCGGATGGTACTTGGTTTTGACTGATAAACTTACACAACACTATAGAGCAATGCATGGGGAAAAAAACCAAAATATATATACTTTTGATTCCGAATGGTTAATGTTTATTTCTTTTATTAAGTTTCACCCAGGACAACCTAGCCACCCCCTGTAATTCCTTAATCTTCTTGGCATGGTTATTTAACTGAACATGCCGCTCTTGTTTTCTGCCTTATACACATCATGGCTGTATTTTACTTTGTCCCTGGTGAGCAATACCCAGTATTCGTTCTTTGCATTGTTTCATGTTTTTCTTAATAAAAAATATATATTTTTATATTCTTAATAAAAATTAAATGCACCATGAGGGACCGAGCAACAGGAGCTCACCCCATCATGGGGATTTGAACAGCCAACCTTCTGATTGGCAAGTCCTTGGCTCTGTGGTTTAACCCACAGCGCCACCCGCATCCCACTTCCTCATGTAGTGCAGAGTTAAACTGTGGAACTCCCTCCCACAGGAGGTCACTGACTTAGACGACTGTAAAAGAGGACTGGACACATCCACAGAGGAGAGGTCAGAGGCAGTTATGCTTCTGAATACCAGTTACTGGAAAACACAGGAGAGGAGAGTTTCTCTGGCGCTTGGGTCCTGCTCGCAGGTTTCCCACAGGCATCGGTTTGGCTACTGCGAGAAGAGGATGCTGGGCTAGATGGATCTTTGGCCTGTTCCAGCAGTGCTCTTGTGCTCTAACGGATGAGAGAGGGAGGCTTTTTCGTTCAGGCTTCCCATGTGGGCTTCTTGGAAGAATCTGTTTGGCCCATATGAGAATAGGATGCTGGACTATTTGGGTCATTGCTCTGATCCTGCAGGCTCTTTTTACATTCTTTAGTTCTTACATTTATTGCTACACACATTTTTGCCTCTGGTTGTGCCTACCACTGGCATGTGGCCATCTGAAGGTTGCCCAGAAGTGACTATGGTTCTCAGTCTGAAAGTTCACCATCCCGGGCTTCTGCAGTTATCTTCACCTACCTTTCCTTCAAACGCAAATTCAATAGCTACCCCACTGTAATATCAGTGTTGGTATGGAGAGGTGGAGTTGCCCAATTTAGTAAATTTCCACCACTGGTTTGTTTGTTTAGTGGGGGACATACTGCATACCCTACAACTTTTCTCTAATGGAAACAAGGGTACCCTATTTCATCATTATCTTCTTCTTCTTCTTTTTCTTCTTCCTCTTCTTCTTCTTCTTCTTCCTCCTCCTCCTCCTCCTCCTCCCCCCCTTCTTTTTCCTCCCTGCCCATCTGATTGGGTTGCTCCAGCCACTCTGGGCAACTTTCAACATATATAGGTAAAGGTAAAGGGACTCCTGACCATTAGGTCCAGTCATGGCCGACTCTGGGGTTGCGGTGTTCATCTCGCTTTATTAGCCAAAGGAGCCGGCGTACAGCTTCCGGGTCATGTGGCCAGCATGACTATGCTGCTTCTGGCGAACAAGAGCAGCGCACGGAAATGCCGTTTAACTTCCTGCTGGAGCGGTACCTATTTATCTATTTGCGCTTTGATGTGCTTTCGAACTGCTAGGTTGGCAGGAGCAGAGACCGAGCAACGGGAGCTCACCCTGTCGCGGGGATTCGAACTGCCAACCTTCTGACTGGCAAGTCCTAGGCTCTGTGGTTTAACCCACAGCGCCACCCGCATCCCATTTCAAGATATATAAAAACATAATAAAACATTAAAAAAACCTTCCCTGTACAGGTCTACCTTCGGATGTCTTCTAAAGGTTGTATAGTTACTTATCTCTTCTTGGCTCAGGGGTCGCTTAACTCCAAGCTCAACATTTCTCCAATGAAAATAGGGATGTCCTAAGGAAAAGTGGGACATTTTGGGATCAAATCAGAAACTGGGACAGCTTTTGTAAATCTGGGACTGTCCCTGGAGAATAGGGACACTTGGAGGGTCTTATACCAGTGTAAGCTTTTTATCCCAGAGGGCAATGCAAGCCTGCCATCTGACATAAGGAAGTTGACTAGGCAAAACCAGGATGTGGCATTGCTAGTTAGCCAAGGGAACAAGTGCTGACAGACCTCTGCCTGTCAACACTGCCTTTGATTAGTCAGCCAACCTTGAATGATTGGTTCACCCTTGGCCCCAATCCTTTTCTTGGGAGGGTTTTCCACCTCTGTTTGCGAAGCAACGAAGTTGTGTTGGAAGGAGACCCGTTTGCGAGGAGTCAGTGCTGACCCTGGAAAGCAAGAGGGTGTGTGTGGGGGGGGAATGATGAAGGTGATTCAGATTTAGATATTTTCACTGGGCCAACTTGAGCTTTGCTGCTGCCCAGCTTCTCACCCTACCGGCTTCCTCCCGGTGATTTAGTTTAATTTAAAGGCAGCCGTGTTTACAGAGCTGCCGAGTAAACACTTTCATAACCTCAACCTCTAATCAACACAATGCTTCCACTCTGGAGATTCAGGAAATACAGCCTCCTTTACATATTGGCAAACTCTCTCCACCCCCAGTGCACTTAACTGTTTAAGGAGACTTGGAACCAACTCACCGAGAGTGAGATAATTCTGAAGGGGCATGAAGGCAGCACGGTATTCAGATGTTCTGTCTCCACTGCAAAGCTCTAAGGCAATATTAACCTTGAAGGTAACAGGACAGGCCTAGCCCCAGAGTTAAGATTAGCATTACTCATACCCTCCAACATTTCTCTGATGACAATAGGGACACCCTATTCAATAATAATAATAATAATAATAATAATAATAATAATAATAATTTTATTCATACCCTGCCCATCTGACTGGTTTGTCCTAGCCACTCTGGGCAGATTCCAACATATATAAAAACACAATAAAACATTTTTAAAAAACTTCCCTATGCCTTCAGACGTCTTCTAAGGTTGCATAGTTGACTATCTCCTTGACTCATGGGTCGCATAGCTCCATACCCTTCAACATTTCTCCAATGAAAATTTGTTGTTGTTGTTGTTTAGTCATTTAGTCGTGTCCGACTCTTCATGACCCCATGGACCAGAGCACGCCAGGCACTCCTGTCTTCCACTTCCTCCCGCAGTTTGGTCAAACTCATGCTGGTAGCTTCGAGAACACTGTCCAACCATCTCGTCCTCTGTCGTCCCCTTCTCCTTGTCCCCTTCTCCAACATCAGGGTCTTTTCCAGGGAGTCTTCTCTTCTCATGAGGTGGCCAAAGTACTGGAGCCTCAGCTTTACGATCTGTCCTTCCAGTGAACACTCAGGGCTGATTTCCTTATAAATTCTTCGGTGATCAGCCTTCTTTATGGTCCAGCTCTCACTTCCATATATCACTACTGGGAAAACCATAGCATTAACTATATGGACCTTTGTTGGCAAGGGATGTCTCTGCTTTTTAAGATGGTGAATGAATGAAATGCTGAATGAATGAATGCCCCAATGAAAACAAGGACATCCTAAGGAAAAGCGGGACGTTCTGGGATCAAATCAGAACTAGGAGGGTTTCTGTAAATGTGGGTCAGTGGAAAATAGGGGCACTTGGAGAGTCTACATTACTAAGAACTGTTGAGATCTCTCTTGATTTGCTTGTTAGCAATATTTCCCCACCCATCTCTGATCCTCTGGCTCTGTCCTTCCACCTTAAGGTTGCATATTCCCAAAAGCGAAATTCCAGATAAAGTTGTTGGGAGCTCCCCATCCCGAAGTCGTTGAGCTTTATTTAGGAACATCTCCCCCCAAAAAGTTTTGGGGCTTTTTTGGATTTTTTTTGTGTATTTGTTTTTTTTTTTTTTTTTTTAAAATTACCCCTCCTTGCCATATGCTTGGGTTTCCCCAGACATTTCCCCAATTTAGTGAAAATCTGCCTGGATATCATTCTACTGCCCAATTCCTGGACATGTCCAGGAAAATCCAGACGTATGTCAGGCTTGTTCCTCCTACTGTTAACCAACCAAGCTATTCAAAGAAGGTTTTCACCAAAGCATGAGTGCCTAGCAGTTTTCCAGAGGGCACAATGATTTGAGTGAAATCAGTGGATTGAGGAGTGAGGAAGAACTGGTGTCAGGATTCGCTGCTCATAATGGATGTAGCAAAGGGCCTAGGAGCTGTGAAACAAATCAGGATATCAGTGCAGACTCTCCTGGGCTCTTTCCGTTCCTGTGCTGGAGAGAAGGAAGGAACCTATAGAAAATCAGAGGGTGGGGAAGATCAGTTCCTATCAAAGAAGGGATCGAACAGCACTCATGTTGCTATACTGGTTGTTGTTGTTGTTAAATTGAGATACTGCCCTTCATCAAAAGATTTCAGGGCAGTTCACAGAATAAAATACAAGGTTAAACACAAGTAAATAATTCAACCAAAACAACAAAACAATAACCTCTCTTGTTTCCTCCTTTGTTGTGCTGGTCACCCCATTCCATCCCCGTTCCACCCTTTTAGTGACATTTCAGTAACATCTTTATGACATTTCCAGGTCACTTCTGGGTTTAGCATGATGCATGGTTGTGCACATAAATGGGGGTCTGCCTGTAATTGTGCATCCCTTTTGAGAGTTTAGTCTTACCGGCATACCCCTTCTTGGGTGATGATAGTTTGCAGTTCATCTCAATACAGTGGTACCTCGGTTCTCAAACTTAATCCATTCCGGAAGTCCGTTCCAAAATCAAAGCATTCCAAAACCAAGGCATGCTTTCCCATAGATAGTAATTGCAAAATGGATTAATCCATTCCAGACCTCTAAAAACAACCCCTAAAACAGCAATTTAACATGAATTTTACTATCTAACAAGACCACTGATCCATAAAATGAAAGCAATAAAGAATGTACTGCAGTCACACAATCAATCAATCAATCAATCAGTAGCTGAACTGGGTTCCACACAGTCACAAAAACAAAACAAAAAAAAGAGCCACAAAAAGAAAAATGGTAAATAAATAACAAAAACAGACAGACCTCAGCGTAACACTCAAAACGGAGGACGTTCATCTTCCGAAAATAGTTCACAAACTGGAACACTTACTTCCAGGTTTGCAGTGTTCGGGTTCCAAGTTGTTTGAGTACCAAGGCATTTGAAAATCAAGGTACCAGTGTAAATAATACTTTATACTGGAGCAAATGCAATATATGACATTAATTTGATACATAATGAAAATTGTGCTGTAATCTGTGTAGCCTGATAATTTATGGACTTCGGCTATTGTGGGTAGGTGGGGAATGCATATAAACTGTATCTTTCCAGGGGGTGTGGAGGATCCAAAATACTTCTTTGTCATCTGGTGGGAATTTATTTCCCATGCTTCATACTTAGACGTTTGAACATTCACCATCCATGCCAGGTCAGGAAATACAGAAGTATTGATTTATATTGGTGTGCCACGATTTCTTTTTCCTGACTCTATTGTTTGTTTGCTTTGTATATGGTAGGATGCAATATCCTGCTACTGCACTTTGGGGTTGTTAATAAAGGTTAATATTTTGTGTGTGTGTGTATAAATATGTACTGTGATAACATAAAATTAATAATTCTGCCCTGAAACCTTTGAAACGCTTCTGTGTGCCCCACTTATGGAAGCACTGGTCTATGTGCAGCAAAAGAATATTGACATGAGGCCCAGCGGTGATGGAGAAAAATATTAAAAGCGAAAGAGAAATCTGGGGAAGGCTTGAAAACTTTGAGGAAATCTTAACCTAATTCGTTTCATTAGTGAAACATGGACCCGTCCGGGGCATCTGTACCCAACATTTTAATTTGTGTGTGTGTGTGTGTTGAAGGAAAGATTAAGTTTAAAGAGATTAGACAATCCCAGCCACCCCTGTTCCTGCAAGACATTAGCTGTTCAAAAATGACAAAAATGTCCTTAAGCCTCTCCAGAGGAAGGGCGACCAAATAGGCAGGCTTTTGTTTCACCCTAATTCTTGCCCGCAAAGACACTGAGAGGTGGTGTCCGGTCACCATGTGAGGGATGCTGGAACATGACTTATCTGTCGCCAAGAAAGCAAATCAGGCAGCAGCGTTAGCGGGAGGATTAGAAGTCAGAGTCCCTAGCAGAGAGGAAAATTGTCCGGCCACCCACAAGGTGCAGCAGAGCTCCTAGTCAGCAGAAGGTTCTTGCAACTGGAGGCAGAAATGATGCAGCTTTTATTTCTCCAGAAAAACAACCTTTCCCCCTGGCAGGACTCAGGACAGCTTGCAGATGAAGACAAGAAGCCCTGAAAGCATTGAAAAAACTGATGGTTTAAAATGCAGTTCAACAACAACAATAATAGTAATAATAGTAATAGTAATGATAATAATATTATTATGCCACCCATCTGACTGGGTTGTCCTAGCCACTCTCGGCAGCTTCTAACAGATTAAGACATCAAATTAATAGAATTAAACTATATACATAGAATAACCTGTAAAATTTGTTTAAGAAATAAAATCTGTTTATTATTAATAATAATACAGTGGTACCTCAGGTTACAGATGCTTCAGCTTACAGTCTCCACTAACCCAGAAATAGTACCTCGGGTTAAGAACTTTGCTTCAGGATGAGAACAGAAATCACGTGGCAGCGGTGCAGTGGCAGCGGGAGGCCCCATTAGCTAAAGTGGCACCTCAGGTTAAGAACAGTTCCAGGTTAAGAACGGACCTCCAGAACGAATGAAGTTCTTAACCCGAGGTACCACTGTAATAATAATAATATTTACAATCGAGCTTAATGGTTTCCGCCATATTTGAATGAGTTGTTTGTGGGATATGGTGCCGTAAGTTGTGGTAATGGTAACTGTCTTAGGCACATCCTAAGACCGTTTTATTTCATTGCATTTATTTATCCAAACTTCTCTTATAAGGAGCTCAAGGTGGCATACATGGTTCTCCCCCTCCTCATTTAATCCGCACAACTACCCTGTGAGGTAGGCTAGGCCAAGAGGCAGTGGCAGACCCAAGGTCACCCAGTGAGCTTCATCGCCAAGCAGGGATTCAAACCCTGGTCTCCCAGGTCTTAGTCCAACACTCTAACCACTACACTGTGCCGGCTCTCATGGTGATAGCACTTCAAACAATGGGTAGGCAAACTAAGGCCCGGGGGCCGGATCCGGCCCAATCGCCTTCTAAATCCAGCCCACAGACGGTCCAGGAATCAGCGTGTTTTTACATGAGTAGAATGTGCCCTTTTATTTAAAATGCATCTCTGGGTTATTTGTGGGGCCTGCCTGGTGTTTTTACATGAGCAGAATGTGTCCTTTTATTTAAAATGCATCTCTGGGGTTATTTGTGGGGCTTAGGAATTCATTCATATATTTTTTTCCAAAATATAGTCCAGCCCCCCACAAGGTCTGAGGGACAGTGGACTGGCCCACTGCTGAAGAAGTTTGCTGACCCCTGCTTTAAACAGTCATGACTTCCCCACAAAGAATTCAGGGAACTGTAGCTTGTTAAGAGAGCTGAGAGTTGTTCAGAGACCTCCATTCTCCTTCCACAGTCGTCTGTTTGGCCACTGTCAGAACAAGATGCTGGACTAGATGGTTTGACCTAGTAGGCTGGTCTGTTGCACTTATGTCTAATGCAATGAAGGGAATGTTTATTGACCGGTTGAAAAATAACGCCTCACCTAACTGGCCAGCTGAATGCTTTTTTAAATACCATGACTGAGGGCTGAGCTGATGAATTCGTTCTTTATGTATGCTTTAAGAAATGAATCGGAGTTGGCCCGGCCAACCCTCCAAGAGGTCTGGTGGTTTGAAGAGGTGGTAACAGAACACTTCCATGTTCCCATGGATGGAGTTCAAAATGCAAGCGTGTTGGCTGCAAAGGTTTGCTCAAATGGTGGATTAGTGGCTTGTGGTTTGGGGCGTGCTAATTCCCATCTAGGGGTTTCCCCTCAGATGCTGGCAGAGCAGTGGGATGGTGTGGCAGGGGAGGGACATTTCCAAATTTTATTTTTGAAAGAATGAGGACGTTAGTAGGGAGAAAAGGATGGCACAATAACAAATTGAACATAACTCCCCGCTCACATTCCTTCCATCATCCCTAGAGGTGTTTTCCCCAAATGTACTCGTCATCAAGTGTGCAAAAACCTAGAAGTCTTGATGTTTTGTCCAAATATTTCCCTTCACTATAGAGATGGATGGGTGGATCAATCAATCAATCAATCAATCAGTGGCTGGTTCATGTCACTTATACCCTGATTTATTCCTCAGTCTATTCCATTCCTTTTTTTGTCAGATTTTGCAACTTTTTTTTAGACTGTACAAAATTTAAATTAAAAACAAACAAACAGTACCAGTAATGTTTTTCCTCCCCAAGTCCATTTACTATTTTCCATTGCAAGATCCGTTCCCATTTTATTTGGTATCGATCTATTAATGGTTCCAAATTAGTTAAGAGTTTCATACATAAAAGTTAAAAGTTCCCTTTGATTGTGGAAGATTAGTATTCCATACTTTGCAGAGCCCCTCAATGGACCAGACATTGTGATCAGCAGAGTAATTTGGTTGAACCCAATCAGTGCTCCAACCCTAAAAAGATTAATTTAGGGGTACTCTCATTTTGACTCCAGAAACCCACCATTTTATAGTTCAGATCAGGAAAGATAAATACAGTAAATGGACAGAAGTACAAAGATTCACAAAATGTTTAGGGGTATGCATATCCCTATGTCCCCCCAGAAAAAAAAGCACTGAATCCAACTAAATTTAACTCAGAGTAGACTCACTGGATTGTATTCAATGCTAGAGAACTGCTGCCAGTCAGGGTAGGCAATACTAAACTTAATGGGCCAATGATCTGAACAGGTATAAGGCATACATACACCCCCCTCTTCTTGTATGTTCTTGTTTTCCTTCATCCTGAACTTCCAGTATATAACAGCTCCTTCATTTTCACAGTGCACAGGGGGTAAAAAACAGAAAAGCAAAGCAAAGCAAGAAAATATATGGACCTGTCTGTTTGCTTGTCAGGTAGGCCTGTCTGTCACACCCTCTGGGCAAATATAACTCTTATGATCATTTTCTGACAGGCGCAGCTCGGGAGGTCCTGACCTATGTCGCTTGCCTGCCTATTCTTCCAGCAGGCCTTTTCACACCGGCCTGTTTTAATGCCATTCTCGGCTGACCTGCAACTTCTGTTTCTAATACCTGGGAAACCCAGACTAGTCAACTGTGGGCTACCTCCCCACCCCCCTCAGACTCCGCTCTTGGGGCTCGTGGTCTGAACAGTGATTGTTACATTTCCACACACCCCGACCTTTTGAAATAAGATTGCATTGAAGAATGCCGAGTCTTCCAGGTATGCTGAAACAGAAGGTGCTGTGCCGACGATAGAGGAGTGGTATTACAGCAGCCCTGCACATTAAGACTGCAGTTGTTACCCCCAAGCTCAGTGGCAGAGCATCATCTCTGGGGCTCCCCTTGAGGAAGCCGTGTCTACTGTGCCCTTGCTGCAATGGTAGATTCCCAAAATGTTCAAACTGACTGTGGTGCGGGGTTGAGGGACATCAAACCCTGGGGCCGGTTGTGCCCCTCCTGCAATCTTTACATGGCTGCCAGAACTCTCCGCAGGCCACACCCTCTCCTCAGCCACATCCCTCTCTTCGTTTTCCATGCCCTCCTCAATTGTTTTCTTGCCTGGCTCAGATATGGCCTTGAACTCTGATATCACCTCTTTGTTCCCTGGATGGAGGCTATAGACTTTCAGGGCTTTTCCCCCCAGCTAGAACTCACCAGAACTCAGTTCCGGCACCCCTCAGGTGGGTGCCATTGCCATTCTAAGAGAACAAGGGGGTCGTTCGTGGTGAGTTCTGGCACCTCTTTTTTTTTGAAAATAGCACTGGAAATGTGTGTGTGTGAAGGTGTAGAAACCAGCCTACTATACAAAGGTAACATACACACCTTTTGTATCCTCCATTTTTGCCTCTGGTTCACCTCACCACTGCCATGTGGCCCCCGGGTAGTGGCTCAGATGGGAGTGCGGACCTCAGTCAGAAAAGGTTCCTTACTTCCCCCACATCAATTCAGACTACAGAGATGATATGTAGGGCTGGGATCACAACTGATGGATTTCTGTGCGAAGTCCCTACTGATGGCTTTCCCCACACTTTCCTGGTGGGCCCCCAAGGGTTACCAGGGGCTGGATGGAGACAGGCAGCAGAAGTCAGCATTAGGGACTAGTGGCAAAGCTGATAGCAGTGTAGCTCCAAGTGACCAACACTATGAAAAAATGCTCGATGTAGCAGCTATATCACCTTCCCCTCCTTGCTTTCTTTCAGTGCCTCTGGGCCCATTGGGGCAGGACCCAGGGGCATTGGAGATAAGGAAGACCACACCTGGAATACTGTGTCCAATTCTGGGACACCACGATTTAAGAAGGATGGCGACAAGCTGGAACGTGTACAGAGGAGGGCAACCAAGATGATCAAGGGTCTGGAACCCAAGCCTTCTGAGGAACAGTTGAGGGAGTTGGGTATGTTTAGCCTGGAAAAGAGGAGAATGAGATGAGACATGATAGCCACCTTTGAATAGCCCAAGGGCTGTCACATGAAAGATGGAGCAAGCTTGTTTTCCCCTCCTCTGGATGGTAGGACTTGAACCAGTGCCTTCAAGTTACAAGAAAGGAGATTCCGACTAAACGTCAGGAAGAACTTTCTGACAGGAAGAGCTGTTCGACAATGGAATGGTCTCAGGAGGTTGTGGACTCTCCTTCCCTGGAGGTTTTTAAGCAGAGGTTGCGTGGCCATCTGTCAAACATGCTTTAGCTGAGTTTCCTACATTGCAGGGGGTTGGAGTAGATGACCCTTGAGGTTGCTTCCAACTCTATGATTCTATTGGCAACAGCTGTAACTGCCTTGAGCCCAGAAGGCCTCTTTAAAAGCGATGGGTCTGCGGCAGCTACAGCCACTGTCATCCTCTTCTCCAAAGCCTCTGAATTTAGAGAACAGTTTGACACCCTCTAATTGCTTCTCTGTCTGAAGCTTGAGAGGGCTGAGTTGGGAAAGGCGAGCGAACAATTGTTAGCGGCCAAAATCTCCCACTACCCAATCTCGAGTGATGCTTGTGGTCCTCTGACATCTCTGGACACAGAGCAGGCAGGTCCCCCCCCCCCTGCAAAGCATCTCTCTCCCCATTGGCGCTGACAGCTTCAACCTCCCGTGACCTCTGTGAGTGCATCGGGCAGACACCAGCCATGTGAGGTGGGTCATAAGAAACAGATTTAGATACAAACCCGTATCATCCTACTAGAGGAATGCAAAGTCGCTCCCGATCCCCTTCCACAAAGCCGCATCATGTGTATGAGATAAATCCCGGGGACACAGAGAGGTTTGCCAGCGAATTTGTAGAGGACAATAGCTTTTGCGATTGCGGCACAGACAGACAAAGGCTGCCCAACGGCACTGGACATTTTGATCTTAAAGGGCCAGTGGCCTCTGCCCACAAGCCCAGATACAAAGCAAGAGAACCACAAGGGCATCACTCTCAGGCACAGTAACAGAGGCCTTTTCCAGAAGTCCTTGCATTGTGCATTCTCGCTGACTTGCGCTCATGATGCTATCTGGGCAGTTACAGGCAATGTTTTTCCCCTGACTTCCAGTGTATTAAGTCTCATGGTGACCCCAGCCTATCAGGGACCAAAACAGCATTGCGCAGCTGAACTGATTTATCAGGAGGCAATTAAGGGTAAGAGCAAGTGAGGGCCATAGCAAGTGAGGGCAAATACATTAGAAAGTGCTCAAGGAGTGCAAAAGAAAGAAATCATGGGGTTCCCCAAAGAGTTTTGATAAACCTGTAATTTTAAGCCATTAAACAATAGGATCAGTGTTTAATCCACTAAAAAAGTGCCCCCTTTCTCCCTCTAAAAATATAAGCTTCTGAATTAAGTCACATTTGTGCATTAAATGATAAGAGAGCTTTCAACCAGTCTGACTTGTGCTGTATTTGAACATAGTGCCACAGGAATAGCCAATGTATTGTCCTCCGGATATTTTTGGACTGCGGCTCCCTTCATCCTGAACCCCTGGCCATGCTAGCTGGGGCTGATGGGAATTGTTGTCCAACAGCATCTAGAGGGCACCATGTTGGCTAACCTGCCAGTACCAGTTGAGGAGGTGTGAGCCCCGTCCGTGGTAGCAGTCAGACAGACAGGAACCAAAAACTCACCCATCTTACAGTAGAGATACTATAGGTTGTACCCAATGCTAGTCCTCCTTAGAGTAGACCCATTAAGGTTAACAAACATAATGTAGGTTTGTTAATTCAAGTCGGTCTACTCTGAGTAGAATAGGACATAATATGCAAGGAGTGGAGAGGACAGGGAAGTCCCATTGCATGAGCAGAATGCTACTAACGCAGGGTTGGATACAACCCTCTTTATTTATCCATGTGCCACTGTTGCAAACTGGAGCTACTTTGGGGTTGCATCCAGTGCTGGTCTGATTCAAAGTAGACCCACTGAAGTTAAGGACCATGACTAACTTAGCTCCATTAATTTCAGAGGGTCTCCTCCGAGTAGGGTTTAGTTGCTGACAACCAAATGTTTTTGGAGGGTGTCTCCAAAGCTTTGGTAACATGCTACTGTTCCAGAGCCACAGAAGCAAAGGGGAAGAGGAGATGAACTGTATTTTTTCCTTGCACAATTGAAACCTGATTAAATTGATGTGTTAAATAAATAAGGGTGTTTTCCCGCCTCCCCCCCCTCTCTCTCTCACACACACACTCTTGGTTTCATTTCACTTCCTAATTGTCAGCTCTTTCTCGAGCGATCTTCCAACAGCTGGCTCCTGGTTCCTTAATATTTAGACTTATGGCCCAATTTCAGAAATATTTTCTTTCTTTGCTTTTGATTAATGCTCCCAAGAAACAATGTCATCGCAAGCCATCTACCTACCTTGTCAGCTGGGCATCCATCTGGCTGTGCAGTGCTGGTAATTTATGACCCTTTCTGACAATTTGCAAACCTAATGCAAGAATTCGAGGGAGGAAACCGGAGGATGGAGGTGGTGTGTGTGTGTGTGTGTGTTGCAGGGGGTGTGGGGGTGTGGAATGCCAGGAGGTTGGGAGATCTTGACTGCCTCTCACTGACTCGGTACGTCTCGCCCCCATTAGTAAAACAAATGGCACAAGAGGTGGGGGGATTGGACATAATCTCCGAGCCTCGATAAATATTTTATCAGCCATAATGGAAATTGTCAAATTGATCTAATTGTACAATACGTTATCAACAAAGATATCAAAGTAGGATGTGGCCTTTGGCCTCGTTGTCTCATTTCAAGGCCTCCCCCTCCCTGCCTTCGATTGCTACTCCCTAGGAGGAAAGCAGAAAAGAGTGAGGTTCATTATCAAGTTGTGTAAATAATATGCCAAGAGGGTGGGGGAGGGAATATCCCTCCAGAAGATGAATTCCAGAGGAGTAATTAAGTCAGTCATCATAGCTTTGCTCTGGGGGTAAAGGAGGGCTCAAGGAAGGTCTAGCTACAAAATGCTGTACGTGTTGTTTAAGCCGAACCGGTGAAATTGCTAGCAGAAACTCATTTGTGAGTGGACAAATTCATGCAGCTGGAGTCAAGTTCATCCAAAGTTTTGATTTCGTTTAAGTGCATTTTAATTCTGCATTATTTGCTCTATTCCTTTGGTACTTTCCCCACGAAAGTATCTCAAAGCGATGTGCAGTGGTACCTTGGTTTATGACCTTAATCCGTTCTGGAAGTCCGTTCTTAAACCAAAGCGTTCTTAAACCAAGGCGTGCTTTCCCATAGCAGCGGGGGACTCAATTTACAAATGGAACACACACAACAGGAAGCTTCCAGGGCAAAGTTCACAAACCAAAATACCTACTTCCTTGTTTGCAGTATTTTTAATCCAAGTTGTTCATAAACTAAGCTGTTCTTAAACCAAGTTACCACTGTACAATGTGCAAAACAAATTGAAATGAATCATCTTTGCATCATATGGGACGGGCAACAGACTTCCACTTGTGGGATGGTAGTTTCCCTTCCCTTCCTCGCCACTTCTCTATAGCCCCTCCCTGGACACCTTCAAAATCTGCTCCAGGAGGACATTTCTGAGCATATTTGGAGGGTACACAGTGAAAGGAAGGGGAAGTCCCATTTCATGAGCAGAACTCCATGTGCACAGAGCTGGCTATAACCCATTAGAACCACTTACAAGAGCAAGAATACCATAAGCACCAAATATGTCCATCTATAGGTTGGGCAGTTCCAACCCAACTTTTCTCACTGTAACAAAATGCACAAAAAGAGACCACGGCCATGCTTTAAGTACCCTACAAATAAAGGTTGAAAATGTGGGCAACAGGGCGGTTCATAAAAATACTTTTTTTACAAAAAAAAAAAAAAAAGCCTGCTCCAAAGGTCTTATCTTACTACACTAGGGATTATATAGCTATATCTGAAATTTCATGCTTATCAGTTAATATCTTGACCCTCCGCCACAAAAATAGCTGTTTACTTGGCCGTTTTTGTATGTCGTGAAGGCTGAAATTTCAATTCAATTTCAATCTAAGGGATGGGAAATAAATTAATTTTGGTTCTCATTTTAATGCAAACCTACCTAATTCACACTTTATGAAACGATCTGCAAATTAAAACGCAGCTCTTCTTCAAAATTTGCACTTCTCAAAATGTAGTTCTCTATTCAAATCATGTGTACAAAAATGCACGTATTAGGACTAAGTGTGTCTGGAAATGCAGGCATCAGTGTTAATAACAATAATAATGCATTGCATTAGGGAAAACTACTTGTGTATATTAGGCAAAGTTGCACACATAGGAGAAATGCACACTATAAAACACAGATTTTACGCAGAACTTTTGTTTTTGGAATGCAATGCAAGAAACTGAACGTACTATTGGAAAACTGAGGAACTAAGGGAAACCAAAACTGATAGACCCATCTGTTCCTACTTTGACGTAGAAGCAATTGCATGGGGCGGACATATATCAAGCTGTTTGTCATGCCAGTAACATCATAGCTCATGCCTGCTTTGTCCCTGGTAAGTAGCTTGAGAATACCAGTAGCGCTTTTCCAGTCAGAGAATCTTAAAACATTGTTTTGGACAGAGCCCTCAAGCAATGGTTTTCATTAGATCTTGCGGAGGTTTCGAACGAGAAGTCTGCATTCGGTGTTTTGGGTTTCCTGTCATTTCAAATCAAAATAAGAATAAGGGAATGTGGTATCTTAATAAGAACCTTGAGCTAAAGTGGCTTTAGGTAGTAGCATCGTTTCTAGAGGAAATAAAAGCGAACACGCTGCAAACTTCCTGCAACGATGCTTTGTCATCCACTTGTCATCCCCAGTGGCGGATTTACGTATAAGCTAAACAAGCTATACCTTAGGGCCCCACTCTTTTGGGGGCCCCCAAAAAAATTAAAGGAAGAAAAAAAACTGGATGTACATTTCCAAAATATAAGATAAAAAACACATAAAATTTACAATTTACAGCTACCTTCAGTAGCTTAGGGTCTCATCAAACCTAAATCCAGCCCTGGTCATTCCCCCCTCCCCCATTAAAATGATTTGCCACTTTGTCCCATGCTGCAAATGAGAAAGGGGAAAAAAAGTGCATGGCTTGTAACCAATTTACAGAAATTAACTTGTGACTTCCAATCAGATCATAATAGCCTTTGATTTAACTGGAGGTGAACTGGTTCAATCCCCCCACTTCTTTAAACCAGGTAGGTGAAATGAAGGAAAACTAGAGGCCGAAGTTAAAGGCCCATGCAGTTTACAGCCTCAGGGCTTGTGATTTGGAAAAGGCTTTCAGACATAAGCAATATGCTGAAGTCCTCCTTAAAATGTTTGATCTTGCTTTCTTTATTGCTTGCTTGCTTCCTCCTTCCCCCCATCTCTCTAATGTACACATACTCACTTTGGTGCATCAGACTAAACTACACAAATTAACCGATCAGGTTTTTCAACACACACACAAACACACACAAATTTTGGCACTGTCCATGAGGACATCAGAAGAACCTAGCTGCTGGATCAGATCAAAGGTCCATCAAAGCCCAGCACCCTATTCTTACAGTGGCCAAAAAGAAGCCCCTGGGAAGTTGGCAAGCAGGACCTGAGTGCAACAGTATTCTTGCCACTTGTGCTTTCCAACAACTTGCATTCACAAAGTGAAGGTTGAAGATAGCCATCATGGCTAGAACCCCATGACTTCACAACCCTCAATTTAATTTAATAATTTATACCCATCTGACTGGGCTGCCTGAGCCACTCTGGGCTGCTTCCAACATATATAAAAACAAAATAAAACATCAAACATTAAAAACCTCCTGATACAGAGCTGTCTTCAGGTGTCTTCTAAAAGTTGTATAGGTATTCATCTCCTTGACATCTGATGGGAGAGCATTCCACAGGGGTGGTGCCATTTCTGAGAAGGTCCTCTTCCTGGTTCCCTGTAACTTCTCTTCTTGCAGTGAGGGAACCACCAGAAGGCCCTCAGAACTGGACCTCAGGAGTGGAGACACTCCTTCATTTTTTATTTCCTAAAATTAAACATTTTAAAACTCAGAGTCTAGGAAAGTTTGGGCAAACATCTACATTTTAAAGAGACATTCATGGGTCATTACTTTCTCTGCCTTGTGAATTACCTGAAGGAGAGCATTCCAGAGGGTGGGTAATACCACGAAGAAGTCCCTTTTTCACATCGTCACCAAGTGGCAACTCTCTGACTGTGGAATGACCAGCAAGGTCTGGTTGGAAAGTCTTTGAAAAAAACAACCCAGCTTCGTTTGTACCAGGAGAGGCAGTCAGTCTGCTAGGTATCCTGACCCGAATTGGTAAAGTCTTTAAATGTGAAGACCAGAAGGTCATACTTGGCTCTGTAGCTAATAGAAAACCAGTGCAGAGCACTGGTGTTATATCTGTGAAGCTGGGTGTCTGTGACTGGGTGTTATATCTGTGAAGCTGAGAGTAGGAAGCATCCTCCAGATGTTGCAGAACTACATCATCTCCAGCAATTGGCCATGCTTGGTGGGGCTGATGGGGGTTGGAGTTCAGCAATGGTGGCATAACAAAAAGCTCCCATCCACTCACCCAGTAAGCACACGAGCAGTTGCATTTTGCACTAGCTGCAGCTTCTGAACTGCGCCCAAAGGTAGCCCCACATGCAGAGCATTGCAGTAGTTTAATTGTGAGATTAAGAACGCATTGATCACAGTGTCCAGGAACGGAATAATCACAGGACCAACCTACATGCATTACATGAATTCCATGAATAGGCACTCCCATTTACTTTTAATTGAAAAGCAGCCTCAGGGGAATAATTCGTACTTAGTCAAAATAAGGAGCAGAGAACAGTCGGGGCAGAACTTAGTTGCTTGCAGTGATTCTGTGAGTGGGGCTTAGCAGCTGAGGACAGGCCTGAGGAAGAGCTCCTTCCCAAACCGGCCTGTTCACCTAAAAAGGACAACTTGGGAGGCGAGTGTCACAGAATTTTGTTTTCTGGCAAGTGACCCAAAAGCAAACAAACAGATATTTCATGTTCTGTCCCAGAGTGGCTAAAATCAACAACTCCATTAATACCAAATATCAAAATAATAAATCTAACAATACAGGAGGCTGGATTCAAACATGTGTGCCATTAGTGGAAACCAGAACAAAGACTGATTGGAGCAACTGGGCTTTCCCTGCTCTCCCCCCACTATGTGCCACTGTCCCTTCCCAAAATCTGTTCTGGAGTGTTGGGAATACCCCCAGAACAACATGCATTGGAAGGAAAGGGGAGAGTGTTTCATTGGGCAAGGAGAAATGTTTGTGTTGACCTAATGATCTCCTGAGCGCTACCCTGAATTCCATCCGGAGCATATATCAAAACAGAACAAATCAAAGATGCATTCGTGGAAAAACCATTGTGCAATAAATGTGTTAAATCTGTAAGAATTGTTTCAATAACAGCTGATCCTCCTCCCAGCCCACTCTTATCTCCTCATACATAGTTCCCTTCATTGGAATGAAGATGGGAGCTGCCTCTCCATGAGATGATTTTGTGAAGATCTCAATATTCATTCAACCACACACTGAACTTCTGCACCTTCATACGCATGTTAGTTGACACAGATGGAAGCTGGCTAGTTTGCTCACTGGAACTCTCTAGAACAGGCCTGTAGAACTTGGGGCCCTCCAGATGTTGGAGTCCAACTCCCATCAGACCCAGCCAGCACAGCCAATGGTCAAATATGGTGGCACCTGGAGGTCCCCAACAACATTTAGCAGGGCGCAGTCCCTGACCCACACCTGTTGTACATTTGTACATAGGAGGCATTGAATAGCAAGGATGACCTGTCAATGAACCTTATGTTCAAACTGGGCTCCCACTGATTTCCAACAATGGTGGTAACCTGTGGTTCTCCAGATGTTGCTGGACTATAACTCCCACCAGCCCCAGCCAGCATGGCTGACAGTCAGGGATGATGGGACATGGAGTCCTTCAATGTTTATTTTTTATTTCTAAATCCTGGTTGGTTCGCAAAAAAATCTCTATGTAAGATGCCTTTCCTACTGAATGTGCTTCCCTCACCCCTGCAGAATTCATGGCTTTTGCCCCCTCTGCTCACCCCCACCCCAATGATTTCAAACCTGATTCCCATCAGCAGATGCTTTTAGTAGCCCGGAGAAGGCCCTGGTGGTGATGATGGGGTGGGGTGGGGGAAGCCAGGGGAATGCAACCTCTCCCCCCCACCCCGAAAAGCTTCGTTTTTGAGGCCAAGAATAACCCTGGCCGAGACGAGCGACTCCTTTCTAGTTTCCTCGGGAGACCGTAGCGTCTCGGGCTACACAGACAGTGAGGTCATTCCGAGCGCTATTGTTTCCTGATAACCCAATTAGGAAAGTGCAATTTATCTAGCCTGTTTCCATTTAATTATCTAATTTGTCTGACTGAGCCGGACTAGCTATCTCTATCCCTGGCACTTCAGGAACCACTATCACACTGACGGCTTGTTCCTGCTTCAGGGGTCCCCAGGTGCTTTTCATTCATTTGACCCTTTAGTCATAAACACTTATAAATCAGGAAGGTGGGAGAAGGGAACGATTACACTGCATTCCCGTATTTTATCATCATCGGGGAAAATAGATCTAAGCTGGGCACTGAAGTACTATTCTCCTTTAGCTTGCCAGAAAATGGGGGGAGGGGAGAGAGAGAGTCTATATTCTTTCTTTTAAAAGAAAGGAAAAAGAGGTTTCGATTTTTATTTTTTGTTAAAACCAGCCCCTGGCCCATTATCTTTCAATCCTCCCTTTGAAATGTGCAGTGAAATCTTACCATTGTATTGTTGCTCTCCAGCTAGCTGACCTCTGTGTGTGTGTGTGTGTGTGTGTGTGTGTGTGTGGTCTCCTAAGGCTCAGGAGAGTCTATCTGGTGCGTGTTTGCATGTGTGATATTTTCTGACTTAGTAGAGAGGTCTTGGAGCCAGGGGTGGAGCCTAATACCATCTCTGTAAGCTGCTTTGAAACACTTCAAATTTGAATCAATTTATTCATCAAATAAATGCCAGTGCTCCTGTGATGTTTGCAGTGGCCTGGCTTCGCCTGGGCTTGAGTCTGGACAAGGATCCAGAACCCTCTGATTTTGATTCCATTCATGATATCCAATCACGTAGCATTGTTAGGGTTTTGGGTTATTGGCATAGGCTCTGGGTTACGATTCACAGCTTGGGCAGTTCCAACAGCCAATCACGTTGAGAGTGGGTGTGGCCCAGACCTTCAGAAATGCATATAAGCAGTTGCTTTGCCCCTGTTTGACTGTTCTGTTTTGTTAGCCATCGGTTCAATAAAGTCTCTTGCTGTTATCGCTGCGTCTCGCCTCGTAGAAAACCCATATACAACTTCAACTGCTGCCTGCTGACCATTATAATTATTAGCAATAATAATGTGACGTAGACTGTCCACCTCTGGTGGCTTCCAAGCTTCCAAGACTTTCCCCCCACAGTCTGTCAGTCCACCCACCCCAGTGTTCCTTGCTCTGACTGGCAACAGCTCTCCAAGATTTCCAGCAGAGTCCTTCTCAGCCCCACTTCCTGAGGTCCTCCTCTTTCCCCTCCTCCCCAGAGTTGTCAGGACTGAACGCAAGAACTTCCTGCATGCAAAAAGCAGGTGAGCCCTGGACCCTCCCTCTTTTGAAGATCTGGGGTTTTTTAAAAGGGGGGGGAAGGGTAGGACACACCCACCCCCTTGAATAGCCCCTACAGAAGTACCTGTTTACCTTTGTTCAGGTGGCTTGCAGCCACAGAAATGTACGTGACACAGCTTCAGAACTTCCCTGGCACGATGTGTCAAGTTTTCACCTCTTCTCCGTCAACGTGTGTGTTGACTTTTTAAGCTGTGCATCAATTTATCTTCCTGACATTGTTTTCCTGGCAACTCTGGATACTTTGGTGTGCGTCCTGCCTTGCCTAAGGTGTCCTTTAGTAAACGTTTGCTTTTGATCTGTCAGGTCCCATTTCTGAAGAGTCTGCATTCATCCTCGGCGCACACAAACAGTGCTACCTGAAATTAACCGTGACTTTAGCTATCTGCTGATGGCTGTACTATTTTATTTGCTCGGCTACAGCCCTGGATGATGTGAGCAGGCAGACAAATATCGGTGAATGGGTGAATGGGTGGGGCTTGTTATCATCTCCTGTCTCGCATTGTCCCTCTCGCCTCGGTAATGCAGACAAATCTCTGTACTAGGACTTGTCATGCCAGATCATGTTTGTGTTTATTTGGGGGGAGCAGTTTCTCTAAAATCCCAGCAGCAAAAACAAATTTGAAGAAGAGGAAGAAAACACTGAATGTTTTAGAAGAACAATAATCTTTTATCTAAGCAAGCTAACTCAGACCCTCCAAGTGTCCCTATTTTCCAGGGACAGTTCCAGATTTACAGAAGGCGTCCCGGTTTCTGATTTGATCCCAGAATGCCCCATTTCCCCTTAGGGCATCCCTCTTTTCATGAGAGAAATGTTGGAGGGTATGGAGTTATGCAGCCCCCAAGCCAAGGAGATAAGTAGCTACACAATCTTTAGAAGACATTTGAAGGCAGCCCTGTATAGGGAAGGTATTTTTAATATAATGTTTAATGTTTTATTATGTTTTTATATATGTTGCAAGCTGCCCAGAGTGACTGGGGCAACCCAGTCAAATAGGTAGGATACAAATAATAAAATTATATTAGTATTATTATGGAATAGGACGTCCTTGTTTTCATCGGAGAAATGTTGGAGGGCATGCCAACTTGTAATCTTTTGCGAGACGTGAGATCCAGTTCATCCATTTTTGCATTGCTGCTGCTGTTACCCTTCTTAAGAACTTCATTCCCTCTAATTCCAAAGTTCAGTTGTTACTAGCAGTGATGGACATGCTCCCCCTTCCAACGTCCAAGGCACTGTCCCTGAATACCAGCTTTTGGGACTTCCAATTTGGGAAAGCATGATTGCACTCGGGTCTTCCTTTTGTGGTTCCCAGAGGCATCTGGTTGGCCACAGTGAGAACAGGGACTCTGGACTAAATGAGCCACTGGCCTGAACTAGCAGGCAAGCTCTTCCTATGTTCTTCTTTATCATAATCTCTTTTGATGACTTTAGAAGGGGAGTAGAGAAGTTCAACGCTATTAATGGCCACAAACCCTGATGGCTATATTCCTCCTCCACTGTTGGAGGCAAGGGGGGAGAGAGTTGGTGTTGTACTCAGGTCCTTTATGTAGCTAAAAGAGCAACATCTGTGCAGAAGAGGAAGGGGTGAATCTGCAAAGATTTGCAGAAGTACAAATATTTAAAAATCCATCATTGCATATGTGAAAATTGGTGGGAGCCAGGTAAGTCCTGGCTGAAGTTTTAGCATCTGGCAAACCTGTAAGCAGAGGATGCTTGTGGTTGTATCCAACTAAGTTATCCTTTATTATTACACTCCAAATACCTACAAAAAACTGTTTCAAAAGCAAAATACAGTAGAAATACAGGGAAAAGCTATCCTCCAGGTAAACTGCACTGGAATGAATGAAGCTAAGTTGATTGTGCCCATTAGATTCCGTAGCTCTACTTTGAGTAAGGCTGGCATTAAATACAACAGTTATCTTTGAAAATTCCCAGTGGAACAGGCCTAACTGCAGTTCCTGGACTAACATGCAGTTCTGAGTTTATTTCACACTGTCTGTCACAGTTCTTATTAAAACAACAACACCTTATTTCAGAATTGTGCTTATGGTTTATTGCTAGTTATTCTGCACAAAGTCACAGGGCAAATTGGGTATTTTGAGAGAAAATACATATATAAATGCACATTTTTGAGCACTTCAGAAAATGATAATAATGGGAAATTCTGATGTATTGGACTTATGGTTTAACACTTGCAAAAGTGATACAGGTGACAACTAGCCCAATTCATCTGCCCTTACCTTGCTTCCCATTGTGTCATCTCATTGACTTCTGTGAGAACAGGATGTTGGACCTGATGGGTCTTGGCCTGATCCTGCTGGGCTCTTCCAATAGCCTTATGTTCTTCCTGTAAATGGCCCTTTCTCCCCCACAAAGCAAAATTGGCATGTGACCTATGTACCTTACCAATATAGGAACGTAGGAAGCCACCTTATACCAAATCAGACCGTTGGTCCATCTATCTCAGCCATGTCCATGGCAGCATCTTTCCAAGGTTTTGGACAGATGCATCTACCTGGAGATGCTGAGGATGGAACCTGGGACCTTCTGCATGCAAAGCAATGCTACAGACTGCCCACACCATGACCCCATGGAGGAAAAAACACGGGCCACTTTATAGCTGTGAGTTACCAAAAGAAAAACCCTGCCAAGTATGTAGCGTGGACTCTGTGAGCCAAGTCTTACCTCTCTCCCACGCTTTTGGATGAGCGCCTGAAGCACTGGGAAAGCAGGAGAGAAATCTGACTGTCGCCTTGCCAGTGCTAATAGAAGCAACGTTCTTCATTTGCTTGTTCAGGATAATTTTTGACTCGTCAGGGAAAATGTAGCGATTCTGCTTTGCTCCTCAGGGGCAGAGGTAGCCTGTGGTCGAGGAACCCGGTACAACTGGTGGGACACAGTCTGTGATCTCTCGGTCGCAGGAGAACCACAATTGCGTTCCAATTGCGTTCCAAAGCCCCAGAGGGACACAAGTTTGGGCATTTGCCAGGGGCTCACAGAAGGACCACCACCCTAACAGTGCTAATGATACCAACATCCTGCAGAGAATCCCAAGACTGAAAGAAATCTTGAGTTGTATCTCCTGCCTCTTCCAGGTTTTGGGGACCCATTGAGGATGCTATGCTCAAGCTCATCTACCCCCCCCAAATAATTCTAATACCAGCATTGCAGCTGATGCCAGCAGAAAGCCCTAGATGACCCACCTTGGGCATTCAATTTATACACAAAGTGAGACATATTTCTGATCCTCACTATCACAAAGCATGAGTGCTCCGCAGGGCAGTAGAATTTGTTTTTTCTGGGAAAACCACACGATGCAAGCCAAGAAGGCAGTTGCTTAATTTGTGCAGATCCGCTGTTACACTCCACATGCCGGTGGTGACTTTATTTTCTTTCTCTTCTTCTTCTTGCATAAACGCTGAGCAGTGTTTATTTTTTAAAGCCCCCGTTTTTCTTTCATATATATATATGGAGTTAAAATGGTCTCTCTTTCCATCTGAGTAACATTTCTATTTTTAAAGGCTATCTAAATCTTACACATATTCTTTTTTTAAAAAATATCTGTGATTTATTATTTTTTTTTTGTTGTATTGCAATAAGCAACCCTGGGAATACTTAGAAGTGTGGAATAGAAATCTTTAAAATAAATTAGTGAACCGAAGGCATATTTCATCTTCAGAACACATATCTAGAAAAGCAGACATGCAAGCTTTCTGAGGTCAGGATTTTCAATAACTGCATGTTGGTTGAGATCTCTTGTTCCTCATTCAGGGGCATAGAGACTGGTTAACTATTGTGCATCTTTTCCGGTTCAGCTAATCAACGCCCATCAAAGTTTCCCATTTGACTGCTCACTAGCTTGCTGTTTCACATTCTTTCATCATCCTGTGCAATAGGTTTGGTTTTATTGTACAACGGGTTTTTCCTCTTGTCTCTCTGATTCTGCTCTGGAACCATAATAAATCATTGAAAACCTGCATTTGGGATACTTTTCTTTTTGCAGCATTGATGGTACATGGTTTTCATAACTAGAAATTAAAACGATTAATACGAGCGGGATGTGCAACAAAATGTTTTTGGCTGAAATGTTCCAGGCAGTCAGCCTTGCCCTTCTGCAATGTGCTTCATTCTATGTCCCCTCCCACCCACATTTCCATTCCCCCCAATGCTCAATCCACATTCCGTGCCAGCTGAGCATGCTCAGTTCTCACCAGTTCCCACAGGAAGCTTCACACAATGGAAGTTTATGATACGGGTGAGCACCCAGTGATGCATTTCCCACCCAGCAAGGATGGTCCAGTCTATGCTATTATTGTACTTTGACAATGGTGGCCAAAACTGGCCCACCAGTTGTTTTGGGACTACAATTCCCATCATCCCTGACCACTGGTCCTGTTAGCTAGGGATGATGGGAGTTGTAGTTCAAAAACAGCTGGAGGACCAAGTTTGGCCACCACTGTACTATGAGCTACTTTGCATGGAGAAAGTCCCAGGTTTGGTCCTTGACATCTCCAGGTAAGGCTAGGAGAAAACCTTGTCTCAAATGTTGGAGCATCACTGCCAGTCAGGGTAGACAATACTGAGCTGGATGGATCAAGGATCTGACTCTATAAGGCAGCTTTCCTGTTTGCCATCCTTGTCCTCTCAGTTTCATGCATGCTCATGCATGTTCATTCAAGTTCGCTTGGTCCTTTATGGCATGAATTTTGCGAATTTTTTTTATTTAAAGAAAGAAAGCCCACATAGAAAATTGCATTAAAATAGTATTGAAGTAATTTGCCCAGCTTGTAATTAATTCATGGAGTTTGCTGTCACCAGACTGGATATTGCCCACTGATTGTGATGTCCTTGCCATGAATTTATTGATCTTTCCCACTCCTCGAATTTATTGGCAGCTGTTGAGGGACACTAGCAGCCAAATGGAGTCTCCGGATTCAGAGGCAGTCTATGTGTGCGCATGGATTCACACGTGTGTGTGCAGGAGCGCTGTGGCCTTTATGCTTTCCTTGTGGATTTCCCAGCACTATCTGATTGGACACTGCAGGAAACAGGATGTCAGACGTGATGAGCCTTTGGTGTGATCTGTGCAGTTGTGATGTTCTTAGATGGCAGCTCTATACCAAGCTTAAGAGCTTGTTGAACCATGCCTGATCTAGCCTCAAAGAGCCTTTGTGGTAAATCAAACTCCTTTACCCATACCCACTCCATTTTAGGACTTCGCAATTCATAGACACAAACCACTGGTGAGCCTGCAAAAAGAAAAAACCAAGGGCTGCATCCAAATAAGTTCTATTTAGAGTAGATGCATTCAAATGAATGAACCTACGCTCATCATTTCCATTCATTTTCATGGGTCTGCTCAGAGTGGGACTAGCATTAGGCACAACCCAAAGTGAGTGGCGAGATTATGTGTGTGTTCTGGTGGGCCATGTTTTCTTGAGGCTGAGCCTAACGAAATTTGCTAGACGAGTGTTTAGTTGTCCTCTCTAACACCCAAGCAATTGTTCTTTGACCTTTTCAGAGGGCATTTATGGTGATATGCATATATACGCAAACTTTAATATAGCACACGAAGCCCTGAGAAGGCTCCTGAATCCATTTCTGCCGCATAAAAGAAAGACAAAACAGCCAAATTAAATTGGAGGCAATCTCCTCTCTACACAAGGCCGCACATTCTGAGATTCTCAAAACAAGAGGAGAGGACAGAAGCCAATTGCTGCAATGGGAAGGAGCAGTTACTCTCCCTTAACTCAGAGGTGAAATATTTTAACTCTTCCGGTGCTGGCGAGATCTCCTGCTTGTATAGGTTGCGAACCTGGATGATTGGGAGAAATGGCCAGTGTTTTAGAAGGAAATGTATCTGTAAATCCTGCCCTCCTTAGGATGGCTGGGGAGGCTTTTCAGCCAAAGAATGAGGAATGGGAAGGGGGGGGATGGGGATAATGGGTTTGCGACTTGGCAGGGTGGGAAAAGCAGAGGAAATCCAAAGCCTCTTCTAGCACTCAAGTTTTTAAACATCTTTGAAAGGCTAAGTTCGTATTTGTTATGGTTAAGTTGGCCATTGACCCGCTGGCATCAAGCACCGTCTCGCGCTCAGACTTGTTGTTCGATTTTTATTTTATTTTTATTGTGTGAAGGGGAGGGGGAGAGAGAGAATGGAGGAGCTGAAAAGCTAAACTGATCAGGTATCTTGCCTCATCCAATTTAATTATTTCAAGGGGTAGCTGGAGGTTTTTTTTTTTTTTGCAGGGGGAGGTGGAAAATGAAAGGGGGGGAGAGAAAAATGAGAATTCCTTGGATCCTGAGTCACAACATCATTGCGGCCAGTTCAAATTCCCTTGACCATTGGAATAATGCCAATGCATCTGGGTAGAATCTGGTCTTCTGAAGCAGACATTCTACCTGATTTGGGACCTGAGTAAGATTTTGGGTTGCTATTAGCTGCATGGGGGAGGAGAAGGAGGGACAAAATTCCAATACATTGCATAAGGAAATAGCTTTGCTCTTATTTAGAGAAGAAAAGGGAGATTCTTTTGTAAGGCTCTGACACAGAGGCATAGGAAGTTGCCTTATACCAATCCCATCTAGCTCAATATTGTCTGGCAACAACCGTCCAGTATTTTAGATGGGGGACATGCCAGGGACTGAAGCTAAGACATACTGCATGCAAGGTAGATGGTGTACCACAGAGCTACAGCCCTTTCCATAAGCTGTTCAGGCCTTGTCAGAGTCAGTCACATAGATTTGGTGAAGTGCAAGAAGGGGCCCTCCACTCCAAGCACAGAGGCTGACCCATTGGGGAAGCGTCAAGATTGAGCAGCGACTCTTAACTGCTCAGACCGGAATGGGGGGTACAGTTTAGAAGCTGTTATAAGGTTTCATTGCTCTAGCCCATTGGGATAAGGAAGCTTACTTGGTTGGTCTAGCAGTTGGTACCCAGGCTTGAGTTGTCTCTCCAGTTACAAATTTGAGCTCCACCCTGGGCACGAGTCCAGACTAGGGATGGGGGAGACGTTTGGTTATATTTGCATTTCATGGCAAACCTCCTTAAGTTGCACCTTCCAAAGCAACGCGTAAACTGAAATACCGCCATCCATCAAAATTCACACTTCTGCGAATTTTGCAATGAAGTTTTGCAGCCAAGAAATGTGTACAGAAATGCATATGCAGTGGTACCTTGGGTTACATACGCTTCAGGTTACATACGCTTCAGGTTACAGACTCTGCTAACACAGAAATAGTACCTTGGGTTAAGAACTTTGCTTCAGGATGAGAACAGAAATAGTGCTCCGGTGGCAGCAGGAGGCCCCATTAGCTAAAGTGGTGCTTCAGGTTAAGAACAGTTTCAGGTTAAGAACGGACCTGTGGAACGAATTAAGTACTTAACCTGAGGTACCACTGTACTGGTGTCAAGTGTCTGTAAAAATGCATATGTAAGTGAAGATAACATAAAAATAGGAAGATGCTTTGCAAAAATGAAAAGGAAAGAGTGTGCATAAGGAGAAATTTGCACTAGAATGCTGAGTATTTCCATTAGGAATTTTTTTAAAAAGTGATTTGGGAGTGAGGGGAAAAACAACTACCAAGAGCCAGTGGGGTCCAGTTAAATTTACGCAGAGTTCCCCTTCTCTCAAGCAAATGACCCTTTACTTGCACAATGTAACCACATCCATCAAACACAGCATTTGGCAGCATGTGAAGATTGGGGGTTCCTGATTGGAGGTCCCGATTTTTTGAAAGATCATTTCTGCAGGATTCAGACTGAAAGCACAGCAGTTGTGTGTAGGGACGGAGCAATGGATTCCATCTTCCTCCACCCACGTTCATCAGGTTATGTGTAAAAAAGAAGGAAAAACCTAAAGTTTCCTGGCTTGCCTTGTTACAAGATGGACAAGGGGAACACTTGAAAATGCCAACAGGGTTCGTTGGGTTCCTCTTCTTTTTATAATAGGCTCCCAATCCTTTTTTGTTTTTGATCATGCTCTCCTCCTGACTGATAAATTACACCTTTACTTAAATGTCAATGTACAAATGGGGAGATAATAGAGACAAAGGAGAGGGACCTTCTTGTGTTACATAAGTGGCTTCCCTCAGGTAAAGCGATTCAGTTGTTCATAAATTGACCTCTTGACCTTTCTTAATTGCCAGCAAATTATCCAGGCCTTTCATCTGCAATCTTCATTATGCACTGTTATGAAACAGACTAATTACCCTTTTTATTGGGGACAGCATTGCTGAAATGTTGCTGAGAACTCAGGGGGGAAGGAGGGAGGGAGAGAGAAGCTTTCACCTTGCATTCAGCTATTCACCTGTGTGTTATTCACCTGGCTATGAGGACCTGGATTACTCACATCCTGTGTCATTGTTTCCTTTTTTGTGGCATTTGGCAATTCCCTGTCTCTCAGCCTTTGCTCTCATCTGTAAAATGGGAACAGTAGTGACCTACCTCAAAGTTCTGACGTGAGAGAAAACTCAAAGGACGCAATCTAGCCTAGGTTGAGCACTTTTTAAAGTACCGCTAATTTCCAACTAGAGGCTGCAGTGTTTAACATTGCAATCTCATATTCAGACATAGCATTTTTTATCTAGTCCTTCCTCCAATTAGCTCAAGGCAGCGTACATGGCCCTTGCCCCTTTTATGTCCACAATAACCCTGAGAGGTAAGCTAGGCTGGTAGCAATGGCCACAAGATCACATATATAGCTTCGTGGCTGAGTTGGGACCTGGACCAGGAACTGCACAGTCTACATGATGTGCTATTGACTAAACCATAAACCGCGCACTCCCCTGCCTTGCAGGATGTCTTTGGGAGAAGCAAAGAAATTGCGAGAAAGGGGTATTGTTCAATAGGCTTGTGAAATCTGTGAAGCATTGTTGCTATCTAATTGGCACAGTAATCTTTCCAACCTGTAAAGGTAAAGGGTAAAGGGTCCCCTGACCATTAGGTCCAGTTGTGGCTGACTCTGGGGTTGCGGCGCTCATCTCGCTTTACTGGCCGAGGGAGCCGGTGTACAGCTTCCGGGTCATGTGGCCAGCATGACTAAGCCGCTTCTGGCGAACCAGAGCAGCGCACGGAAATGCCGTTTACCTTCCCGCCGGAGTGGTACCTATTTATCTACTTGCACTTTGATGTGCTTTTGAACTGTTAGGTTGGCAGGAGCAGGGACCGAGCAACGGGAGCTCACCCCGTGGCGGGGATTCGAACCGCCGACCTTCTGATCGGCAAGTCCTAGACTCTGTGGTTTAACCCACAGTGCCACCCGCATCCCTTTCCAACCTGTAAGGTAGTATTAAATGTAAACTTGGAAAATTAGACCAGTTTGGAGCTGGAGCTGGGGGGGGGGGACCAGCTAAAGGTCACCTAGCAAGATGAGACTTGAACCGGGGTCTTTTTACAGCTCACAATCCAACTCCAAAGTGAAGCCCGCCAAAGCTCACTGATTTCAGACATCCGTGGAGGTGGTCCTCCATGTTTGGGCCACACCATGACTAAATCTTTCTGACAGACAAGGCAGGGGAAAGCGCTGCCCCCACTCCTATGACTTCCTGGCCTACAAAGAACACAAGTGCTGTAGATTCAGTTTTAAGTCACTCAGAAGACGAGGGGGCAGGAAAAACTCTATGCCTAAAACAACACTGATAAAGTCGTTGTGTCTTCCCTTTAGCAGCCCTTTATGAGAAATGCTGCCAGCTCTGCTAACGGAATTGGCTGACTTATTGTCAAAGCAATTGGGGAGAGGGGCAGGATTTTGAGGCTTGTGTTGGCAAATTCTGAGGGCGTTTCCCCCCCATCTCTTCTTTGACACTGTTCAGATCCCTTCTCGGGAAAAGCTTACTCCTTTTACAGATCTATTGGAGGTGTGCAAACCAGGGATGGTTTAGTTGATTGATTGGTTATAGTAATTGGTTTAAAACCTGTTTGGTTGGCGAATAGGGCAGCAGTGGTAGTTTGTGGGTTGCTTTTTAAAAAAACACTACTTATCTATAATATAAGAATTTGTAAACATCATAGCTGGCAGCTGCTGTCTTTGAAGACATAGAACAGCTTCTCTAAGGTGGTACAAAACAAATGCACCTCTCCCCCCACAACACTCTTGTTTTATTCAAATGGAAATTCATGTGGATTTAACTGATGGATTGATCAAAACAGATGCAATCTCTGCTCTGCAAACAAGCTTTCATGGGAATTTATGTTTGTCTGACATCTTTTGACTTTGCTTTGATTCCTCAGAGGTTCTGTCTGCAGAGAATCTTCTGACTCTGTGTTTGCTTGTTGCTTGATGCAAGATCCATCAACAATGTTGGGACATGTGCACCTGCATACACACAACACAACACAACACAACACAACACAACACAACACAACACAGTGTTGCCAGTCACCCTACAGTTCCACAATTTGTTTCCAAATATTGCAACACATTTCTCCAACCCAAAAATGCATTTTTCAGGAGAATGTGTTTTTTAAAACTGTATGTTTGAGTAACTAGCATGCAAAAATGCATTATATTGCAGGAAGTTGCTTTCAAAAACTGCTTATTTAGCACACAAAAGTATGTATTTTGGGAGGTATATGCATTAAAATGCTGTGCATTTTCACAAAGACTTTTTTTTTAAAAAAAATAAATGTAAAGTGATGTAGAAATGTAGCAAGCTAGACATTAGATTAGAGAAACTGAGAAAAAAGTTAAATTTATAGATACTGTATAGCTTTCAGTAAATCAGACATGTCCAAAATGTCCAAAGTCTGTTTTGGGGGTCTAATCCAGCCCCTCAGCTGTTTTTATCTGGCCTCTGTGGCCCTTCATCTATCATATCTCTAGTCCAGGCTGATCACGAGCAAGACAGCTCATGACAGCCCCATGAAAAAAATAATATTCAAACTATGCTGACTTCCAGCCATGTTAGTTCATTATGAATCAATTATGCGTAAGTTGTGAGTCCAGATGCCTCGAGTTAATGGTTAGTTGTGATTTATGCATGTCAAGCATACTGGTGATTTGGGGAGGGGCTTACCAGCGAGGGCAGCAGGAGCAACTCTTATTGCTGACCACCAACTGACATTCACTATTGTCCCTCTCCCCAACTTCCATAGGCCGCAGCCAGAATGGCTGCTTGTCAGGAATTATGGGAGTTGTAGTCCTGACCACATCTGAACTGCACCATGTTACATCATGAAGCATTGTTGATGTCTCATTTTCCATCGCTGAACCTATTTGCTCTGTAATGGTCTGTCCTCCAGAGATCAAAAAACCAAAGAGGGCATTTTTACTTTGGGAGGGAAAACATTAATTGTCCTTATTAAATTGAAATCCCACCCTTCTTCTCAAACTCTTATGTCTGTTCAATTTCTGCATTGCTCTGCATATGCATGGAAAATTCACAGCATGTAAATAGGTATCTTTGACCGTAATTTTTCACAAAGTACACATTTCTAAACCCATATTTTCTCTCACATTTTAAACCTGTTTTGACTTTATTTTCTTTTTTTAGCTGAGAACTATTGATGTCTGGCAGCTTTAATCTCTTTAACTGTTAATTTTGATTGTTTTTAAATCCTTTTAATTGTTTTAGCTGTTTTATTGATAACTTTAATATTTCTTGTAAACAAGAAATATTACAACAATCAAGTGATTATTATTATTATTATTATTATTATTATTATTATTATTATTAAAAAATAACTGTGCTGAAATGTCAAGGAGCTGCAATATTTGATGAATAGTTACTTTCCCGATCTGCAAATTTGTTCCAGCCAATGTTAAAGTGTTTAGGTAAAAAGTCCCCATGTGACATTTTTCATACTGAAACAGATCAAGGAAAGCAGATGGATGCTCATTTTCTGACATAATGCTCATGGTTTCATTCTTACAGAATTTTTTACTATCCCCCCCCATTACTTCCCCCAAATTTCTAATGAATTGGTTTGGAGTACTAAAATTAACCCCACTACCCACCCAAAGGTGTCATGCTGTTCCTCCTCCAGACAAACTGTTTATTGACATTTCTGATTTGCTTACACAAAGCTTACACAGTGGTTAGACTATGTCCGGCATTTACTATTCTGATTCATTTGTGCAAAGGTTATAAGACAGTGAGCACTGATTCTGGCTTGTTTGTGTGGTGTTTATACATCTTCACCTTATCCATTTGCTCATCCCACACTTTTCAGTGAATTTCCCCATTGCTTTAATAACTTCAAAAGGACATTTTCCTTTTTTAAAAGTGGATTTTTTGCTCCAGGGTGACAGAGGGCCTTATCCCACTTTATTTGTGCAAACTTATATTTCCAATATTCTTTTGAATCGGGCGAACTCAATGTCTTTGCTTGGCCACCATTTGATGCTAAATGCAACATGCACAAACACAAGATAGAATAGCTTAGGTAGAATAGCTTACACACACACACACACACACACACACACACACATCTAGTGTTTTAGGCAGATCGAATGTGAATAGTTGCCAGCAAATTAAATTAATCATATCGAACTGGCACATTGGACAGAGTACCTGCTGGCAATGGGCATTTTCAGCTCTGGCTGAGCTCTTTTCCCTTCTTCTCCTGGTAGAGGATTTATAACAATAATTTTCAAAGGGGGACCAAGAGAGAGGGGGGGGGAACCCCAGCACACACCAACCCTTAGAGTCTTGGCTTTGCATCATGCGATCAATAGAAAGCACGACTGCCGATTACCATCTCTCCTTACAGAAAGTGGCTGTGCTCTGGGTTCACAGAATTATTTTGCTTTTCAGCTTTGTTGTCTGGGCTCACATTGTGTACAGATTTTCGCAGGCGCTTTCTGTTGTTCCGAAGCCAAAGGAACCTGTTTTATTGTTGGCCAATGCACTTGTTCCAATTCTGTGCCCTTCCCATCTGTTTTCCTTTTTCCTTCCTCTCTCGATACAAGCCGCGTTTCCTCTCGGGGAGCGAGGTGCAGCACAAGCCCCGAGAAACAGCTCATTACGCTGGAGATCAGAGCGCAAGATTTCTGAAAAAAGAAAGGGGGAAAAAATCCAGTCTCTCCAAACCTTGGGGGGAAACAAACAGGACTGGAGCATTAAAAGAGGGCAAGCATGGGAGAGGGGAAGATGCAGTTTAGGAACATGAGAAGCAGGCTTACAGCAGGTCATCAGGCTACTTGTTCAACTAGCACTTTAGAATGTCCTCTCCTCTGCCTGTTAGCAAGTCTTCTTGATCTCAAGCAGAGAGAGGCCTTTCATGTTACTTGCTCCCTTGGATCAAACCGGAGACCCTCTGCATTCAGAAAACACAGCTGTACCCCTTAGCTGGAACATGAGTGGCTCTGTGGTCTAAACCACTGAGCCTAGGGCTTCCTGATCGGAAGGTCGCTGGTTCCAGTCCCTGCAACAGGGTGAGCTCCTGTTGCTCTGTCCCAGCTCCTGCCCACCTAGCAGTTCGAAAGCACACCAGTGCAAGTAGATAAATAGGTACCACTGTGGCAGGAAGGTTAACGGCATTTCCATGCACTGCTCTGGTTTCGCCTGAAGCGGCTAAGTCAGGCTGGCCACATGATCTGGAAAAAACTGTCTGCGGACAAACACCGGCTCCCTCGGCCAGTAAAGCAAGATGAGCGCCGCAACCCCAGAGTTGTTTACAACTGGACTTAACTGTCAGGGGTCCCTTTACCTTTACTGTACTGCTTTCTTCCAAGATTTTAGCCTATTGTGGAACTTTGAGGGAGAGGGAATTAATAAGGCAGTTCATTCATTCCTGCACCTGCATCAGATCTTGCAGTCCCTGGGTCTCTCTGCTTTCAAATCCTTATCTGAACCCTGAATATCAGTCTGGAATTTTGACTTAGATGAGATGCAGCTGGCCAGATCGGTTGGGTCTGTGCTGGAGGCAAAGCTTCTGCAAAGCAACCTGGCGTTTTGAGCCAGAAACCTCTGAATCAGGACCTCTAGACACCTTTGTACCCACTGAGGAGTCAAATCCCCGCCCTCCATGCCAGGCCTCTGCATCCAAAATGTTGACCTAACTGGCAGGGAGAGTGCTGGGTTCCCATCAAGAGGCCAGCCCCTTTCAGGACTTCCACTTTTCAAGAAAGGAGTGGATCTGGCATGAAAGGCTGCTTGCCAATCTTAAACTTCATGGGACCAGGCCATCTAAGGCTAAGGTGTTTGCATCCAGATGCATTCTGCCTCTGAGTCTGCAAGTATCTTTGGGGGAACATAGTAATAGGGCATCTGCTTTGCATTCAGAAGGTCCCAGGTTCAATCCCTGGCATCTCCAGCTAGAGCTGGGAGAGGCTTGGGTTTGAATTACTGGAGACCTGCTGCTGCCTGTGTAGACAATATGGAGCTAGATGCATTGATGATCTAACTTTGTATAAGACTGAATCCTATGTTCCTAAGTAACATATAGACATCATGATTGGTAGCCACTGGTCACCTTATCCTCCATGATTCTTTTTTTCTAATTGGCTTTTAAAACTAACCAAGCTGGTATAATAATAATAATAATAAATTATTATTTATATCCCACCCATCCGGCTGGGCTTCCCCAGTCACTCTGGATGGCTTCCAACAAAACACTAAAATACCAGAACCTATTAAACATTAAAAGCTTCCCTAAACAGGGCTGCCTTCAGATGTCTTCTAAAAGTCTGGTAGTTGTTGTTCTCTTTGACATCTGGTGGGAGGGCGTTCCACAGGGCGGGAACCACTACCGAGAAGGCCCTCTGCCTGGTTCCCTGTAACTTGGCTTCTCACAGTGAGGGAACTGCCAGAAGGCCCTCAGTGCTGGACCTCAGTGTCTGGGTAGAATGATGGGGGTGGAGATGCTCCTTCAGATATACTGGACCGAGGCCATTACTACAACTGTCCCCACCCCCACCCCATTTATATTTCATTAAATTTCACATACACGCAGCAAAATATCACCGCCACCACCATCATTCTGTTATTCAACTAATACACCACCCTATACCCAGAGGTCTCGGGGCAGTTCACAACAAGACCACAACATATAAAATCAAATGAAAAGCAATAACCCCCCCCCCCAAAGCCATCTTCTAAAAGGGTGTTGGATGTCAATAAGATCAACCAAAGGCCTGGTTAAAAAGGAACGTTTTTACCTGGCACCTAAAGGTGTATAATGAAGGCGCCAGGTGAACTTCCCTGGGGCGAGCATTCCACAGACGGGGAGCCACTGCAGAGAAAGCCTGTTCCTGTGTTGCCACCCTCTGGACCTCTTTCATTTTATCAACTTCTCCTCCTGTTTTCCATAGTGTGTGTTACTTCTCCCCCTTGCTGCACCCTGGAATCTCTCTCTTAAATCTTACCCGCCATACAATGATCTCTAATTCCTTCTGCTGCTCATAGTTCAAATCCTGCTTGCAAATTCATCATACGATAATATTTCTTTAAATATTCCATTGCTACAGCTTGCAATGGTGTATCCCATAGTTTAGCCACACACTCTGTGAAGAGTGCATGCTTCATGTTATCTGTTTTGAATTCCCCACCCTTTACATTCATTCGACGACTCTTAAGTTGGTGTATTGTGAAAGAGGGAGAAGTCCCTGTCCACTTTTTCAAAGCCGTGTGTAATTCTATATGCCTCTGTCATGTCCTCCCCTTACTCAATCCCCACCCCATAACAAACTTATAAAGCTCCAAACATTGTACCCCTTTCTTCATTGGAGACGGGGGAAAATTCAGTTCACTTCTCAATTAAAGATGAATCTGCCAAACTTGCACCTCCTGAAACAATACACAAAGCTAAACACAAGCAGCTTTCAAAAACTGCGGTTCTCCGAATTTTGCAATGCAGGTCTTCAACCAAATAATGTGTAGGGGAGAGGGGAATTCATATACTAGGGAATGTGGGAAGGAAAGCGCATACATTAATACATCTTAATTAGGGGAAATTTCCTGCAAAAGTGTCTATGTTAGGAGCTATTTGAACTACAATGCTACTGACAAAGTTTCACGAGGATTTAAAAAGAAGAATTTGCAAACTGAGATGGAAATGTGGAGAACTAAAGGGAAGATTGGAAAAATGAGAAGCTGACAGTAACCCATCCATATTCCTCGTTAAGGAGCTGCCCCATCCCCTTGATCATTTTGGTTTTCCTTTTCTGGGCTGGAGCTAAAAGTGAATTAAATTGGTTCGGATTCTTTTCTGTTCCATTGCTATTTCGAGTTTGGCAAAAACAAACAAGCAAGAGAAAACCATGTTTTAAGTTACTTTGCAGGGAAATGGCTGGGCAAAGACCTCCCTTCCCTCTTGGCATTTGCAGCAATTAAATTATCAGCAAAAGCAAATGGAACCACAACTGAGCACCCCTTGCTTACAGTGTGTGTGTGTGTGTGTGTGTGTGTGTGTTTTAGATTCACCCCTTTGCCAGAAGTCTGCCGAGATCCTGATGGAAGCTGTTCCAGCCTTGTCTTTTAAAAGCAATGGCTATTTCGAGGATCCACATTCTATCATAGCTCAAAGTGGGCTCTCAAAATAAATGGGAAAGGGAAAATCAATGAGATATATTAGCCGCGCGGCATATTTTTCACCTCCTTCTTTCCTACCTTCCCAAAGAATATTGGTGATGAATTTGCAAATGCCTCTGGATTATGACAGACTCCCCACTCCTGCCTCTTCATTATTTATCCCCAGGCTGAACACCTCTATTAGAGACTACAGTGACAAATGCATGAATAAAAGGCAAAAAAAACAATATTTTAGCACGGCAGCGTAAATCTCCTTTTACGCATTATTAATTTAAAGAAATCCATTACGCGGGGCGGCATTGGGGAGGGAGACAAGGTTACATGAAGATGGTTATAGGCGCTTGAGGGTCACAGGAAGATGGAAAATCCAGGCCCATCACTTTCAGGTGCCTTATTTTTGGCAATACTTCTATAATTCTATTGCTCAAGTGCAGAATATTAGTTCATACCATGTGTGTGTGTGTGTGTGTGTGTGTGTGTGTGTGTGTTTGTGTAGATACATAAATATGTGCATTGTTTGTCTGTAGGCTATGCATCTGAACCACCTAAGACATCATACCCAAATTTTACACGGTGGTTCCTGAGATTGAGGAGCAGGTTTTTGTCTTTTTGAATACAATTGGGTGCCATTTTCAATGAAATGGCAGGTTGGACTTTTAAAAACTGCATTGATTGTAAGCACTCATTTCAAAATTGTGCTGATTTTTTTTTTATTTTTAGGAGGGGGTGTTCCCAAGAAGTGCTGTGTGTGTGTGTGTGTGTGTGTGTGTGTGTGTGTGTGTGTGTTTCTGTGTTTGTACACAACCCATTCAGTAACAGTGAAGTGAGAAATTCAAGGAACACACTATGGAAGCTGTAAGGGGGGCCCACAGAATACAGACTCCACATAGAGCCTCTCCAGGCATGGACCACCTGATTTCTACACTATGGGAAAAGGCTGTTGCTCAGTGCTAGAACACATGGCTTGTATGCAGCAGGTCCCAGATACTGTCTGCAGAATCAGGGGCACAGTGGGGGGGGGTTACAGTTTTTGAGGGGGCACAGACAAGGCAACCCTACACAGGCGACCCCAGTGTGGCCCAAACCCAATACTCCTCTCCTCTCCACTTGCTAAGGGCTGCATTGGCTAGCCGGGCTCCCCACCCTGTGTGTGTTGGTGCTGACATTATGCTGCTGTGCAGAACCTCCAATCAGGAAACGATCAGGTAGCCCAGATGTGGGGAACCTTTTGGCCCTCCAGATATAGTTAGACTCCAACACCCATTGGTCCCAGCAAGCATAGTCAGCTGTCAGAGGCGATGGGGGTTGCAGTCCAGCAGCATATGGAGGGCACCAGGTTGGGAACCAGTATATAGGGAGGCTGCATAACATCTGCCAAACAATTTGACAGTTCCTTTACTTGTGGTATTGGCTTCCATTTATTTACTGTCGGTTTTGATAGATGAATGCATGCCCCCAGTGAGAACAGGAAACTGGTTTACACAGAGTCAAGGCTGTTGGTCTATCTAACCCATTGATAAGGCTAGCAGCCATCATGACCGTGTTCTACTTTAGCTGTTGGAGGTGGTATGCTTCTCAACACCAGTTGCTGGCAATTGCAAGTGGGGAGAGCTTTTGCACTCGTGTCCTGCTTGCAGGCATCCCACAGGCATCTGGCTGGCCACTGTGGGAACCAGATGCTGGACCAGATAGGCCTGATCAAGCAAGCTTTTCTTACGTTTAGTCTCTGTTGATTCACAGCAGAGGTGACAACTTGAATAAAATACTGTGGGGGGGAGAGCTAAGCCCCACCCCACATAATTGATCACATGATGTGGCACATGCACACCATTTGAATGGCAATGTCCATCAATCTTGGAGGGGGGCAGCCCTCTCAAATATTTAATTCCCCCCCCCCGAGCCCTTGGCCCCTGGGATTTGGCTCCTATGATTCACAGTGGCTGTCCGTGATCTTGGGCAGAAGAGTCCTGCAAATTTGAGGTTCCATAACTGGAAGGAACGAACCCACATCCATCAGGGATGTAGTCTACCAGTGAGCTACACAGCCTCAAGATCCTGGATATTTTTGTTTAGTTTGTTTCTTCCAGTGAGCCAACCTTACACACCCACCTCAAGGAGCAGTTCATCTTCCTGATTTTGCGTTCTTCAATATTCTTCAGTGCACTAAAAAATGTGTACAAGTGAAATGCAAATTTTCATGCACTGTGTGTGTGTGTGTGTGTGTGTGTGAGAGAGAGAGAGAGAGAGAGAGATTAATCAGAGTATAGGGATAAAACATATTAAACTTTCATAGACTGGAAGTAGGCTTCTCTGTTCACCCTTAATACAGTCTCTGTGTTTTGTTGCAAACAGGGGGTTCTGCTAGGGGTTGGGGAGAAATGAAATCCAGCTTGCATTTAAAGAAAAACTTACCTAGTTTGCACTTTCCAAAACATTGCACAAACTGAAGCATACTCTTACGTAGAAATTTGCAATTCTCTGAATTTTGCAATGCAGTTCTCTGACTGGATAACGTGTGCCAAGGTATACTGTGCAAAGTGATGCCTGTGTCTTTGAAAATAACATACAAAAGTACATTTTTATTTGGGGAAATTGCTTGCAAAAGAATTGTGTATATTAGGTTGAATTTTCACTTAAATGCTGTTGAATTTTCACAAGGGTTTTGTTTTTTAAAAAAATGCAAACTGATGTGGAAACGTGGAGAACTAGACTTAAGATGGTAAAAATAAGAAACCGGAACTGACCGATTTCCCCATCCCTTCAGTGCTTGGGGTTGGACAGGACATCTCTTTAGTCACGTACAGTGCTGCAATGGCTTTTGTCCAGTAATATAGAAGATGGAAGTGTGGGCATGGTGTTTGGCACCCCATAATTTTGGCAGGGCCTGCACAGTCTCCCAGGGGTATGGATTCCATTGTCCTGTTCTATATCACTTCTGTGGCTGAGCTGGAGTAATATTGGAACCAGTAACTAGAGCAAAACCCCCAGAAAGAATGTAGTAGCACTCAGAGGAAAGGGCAGCAGGGAGGGAAGGGATGAAATATATCATAAGATAATAAGAAAATAAACCATTAAATGGCTCTGCTTTCTATTATCATGTGGTTTTATGTTAATGAAGTTGTTCCAGACCCGCTTAAGTTTAACTCAGGCAGGGGAATATCTGGTAATGTGAAAAATGTGTGGGGGACGGAGACCCTAAGTTGAAAAGTCTGTGTAACATTTTCATGTTTTCGTTTTACATGCACTGCTGGGCAAAAATACAAAGGGAGCCAGTAAGTGGTAAGCGTAAGGGGGAGGGGGGGGAGAATGATTGAAGGAAGTGGGGTGGAAGAAAAACATGTAGGACCCGATTTTCAGTGGCTCACAAATCAGTTTAAGTGGTAATCCTGTATCTCTGGGTGTGCAAACACACACCGGCAGATATGCGGGGGAGAAAAACAGGTTACTTGGCGAGGAATTTTAGACTCCTGCAAAGCTATATGCACAGGTGTCTCCCAGCCCCCAGAAAGACCTGTGGAACCCCAGTCTTATGAAGGCCGTGCAGGAACCTGCACCACTCCAAAGGCAACTGAGGAGCCCCATCTCAGATACGCTTTGTCCCTCACCCAGCCACCACCACTTCTGAGCTGTACCCTAATCTCTATATTCATCCCCCCACCATTCCCCAGGTCTCAGGAGCAAAGGTGGCAGGTAACCAGATGCAAACTGGGCTACTTCCAGTAGAGAAGTGCCCTGCCACTCACTGATGGCCCTGGAGGACCATGTGATTCCTTAAAAGGGCCACTTGTGTGTGTCCCCCCTGTGCCACCAGGGCAATATTCCTTCTCTCACCACCTGAGACAGTGAGGATGTGCAATGGGGGGGTGCTGTTGAGCTGTGGTCAACTTGCTTCCATTTCCCAGCATGCGTCTGCACAGGAAGTCCGTGTTCAGGGTGCTGGCAGTGTGCCTGCAGGCCATGCCCCCAACCTTCCTCCCCTGCCTATTCAGTCCCATATTCCTCCCAAGCTGATAAGGGAATGTCTGAAGGAGGGTTCTGCATGGGTGCAAGCAAGCATGGGTGCAAGCTTCTTTCAGGCCCTGCTCAGCGCACAAAGGGAGTGTGGGGTGAGGAGTGCTGGGAGGCACAGGGGGTGGAGCCAACGTACATGACCCTGTGTCTCCTCTATGTGGTGTCACACATGGAACATGGAGCAATCTTGTTTTCTGGTCCTCCAGACAGCAGAATTCGAACCAGTTGCGAGAACGGGAATTCTGACTCAACATTAGGAGGGACTATCTGATGGTAAAAGCAGCTCGGCAGTGGAATGGAGTACCTTGGGTGGTGGTGGACTCTTCTAAATTTTTTAAAGCAGAGGTTGGATCGCCATCTATCAAGGATTATTTGGCTGTGATTCCTGCATTGCAGGGGGCTGGACTAGACATACCTTTGGGTCTCTTCCAACTCTACAATTCTGTGATTCTAACATTTCCCATTTGGACCCATAAGAGTGGAACATGAGGTTGTGCACCCATTAACAGGCTTCAGTTCATCACCCTCTAACTTCAATGGGTCTACCTTGAGTAATGTTGGAGACAACCCAGAGCCTCTAAGACAGCCTTTCTCAACCTGTGGGTCCCCAGATGTTGTTGAACTACAACTCCCATCACCCCTAGCTAGTACGGCCAGAGCTCAGGGATGATGGCAGTTGTAATCCAACAACATCTGGGGACCCACAGGTTGAGAACCGCTGCTCTAAGAAGTACTATTCTGAAGTGAAGCATTCCATTAAATGCCCTTTGTTTACGTCTTCCTTTTTTAGAGCAAGCTGCTATGGTCAGTTTAACGTACTATGGGCAGAGAGCAGTACAGTGGTACCTCGGAAGTCGAATGGAATCTGTTCCGGAAGTCCATTCAACTTCCAAAGCGTTTGGAAACCAAGGCGCAGCTTCCGATTTGCTGCAGGAAGCTCCTGCAGCCAATCAGAAGCGGCGGAAGCCCCATTGGATGTTCAGGTTCCAAAGAACGTTCACAAACTTGGACACTCACTTCTGGGTTTGCGGTGTCCGGGAGCCAAAACGTCTGAGTACCAAGGCGTTCGTCAACCAAGGTACGACTGTAATGTTCAACTGGGAGAAGGGACAATCCTCCTGCAGGGAGAGAGTCGTAGCTTAGTGGTATAACACCAGGTTTGCCTGCAGAAAGTTTCAGGTTCAATCCCTGGCTTCTCCAAACAGAGCTGAGAATGTTCCCTGTCCGGAATTCTCGAGAGCTACTGCCAGTCAGTGCAGACAGTACTGCGCTACATAGACCAATGATCTATCTCTGCAGCTTCCTAAGTCCCAATGAATCCTTGGGTTTACGAGTCTACGAATCCTTGTGTGTTCTCTAAACACACAAGTCATGTCCCTATTGAAATCTCTGAACGGTGGAAGGTATCAAGTGTTGCTGAGAATGCAAGCCTGGGGCAGATGTTTCAAGGTGGGCACATGCGGTGAACAGTCCCCCCCCCCCACTCTGCCAATTCATTTCAATGGGGTTTGCACAGCAACAGGTTCCCCAGTGGGGCTGTGTCCAAAACCTGCTTTAAACCCCTGCTTATTGCTATATATTAAGTAACAGCATTAAAGGAGAATATCACTTTGCCTCCTGTTTGGCTGATTCAAGTTAGCTGACAGGAAATCATGGATTTCCGAACCTAACTTCCCTTGCAGCGCCGGCTTTCTCCCCTCCCCTCCCTTTTCTTTCTTTCTTCCTTTTTTTTTAAAAAAAGAGAATTAAACCGATAAAAGCAGGTAACTAGAAACAGATCAGAAAATTATTCCGTAGAGCAAAAGAAAATATGCTTGACCTGATCAAATCCTGTGGCGGAGTGCAAGAGGGTTGAAGAACTGCTGCTTTCCCTCCTAACAAAGTCTCCTTTAGCTGCATGGAAGGCAGAAGTTCAACAGGTGATGCCCTCCACCAACGTTGCACCTTCACCGAAAGTGAAGCTGTGGGTTTTTGGCTGCCTGCAGGTCTTAAAAATCAAGAGTTGCCAACGTGGTGCCCTCCTGATGACATGAGGGATATGTGAGCACATGGACGCATGAATTTGTCAATTTCGGCTTCTCGTCTTTATGCGATTTTGATCCAGTTCCCCAAGTTTCAGCAGCAATTTGCGATCCTTATGAGAATCAGCCAGCATTTTGGCGCAAATATCCTCTTAGTACACACCCTTCTGTATGCAGTTTTGACTAATAGGCAGATTTTTTTTTTGTAACAAAGTTTTCCCCAAAATATAACATGTTGTGGTGTGCATGTCTTGTTTGCTACCGTATGCATTTTTAAATGCACACTTTCCCTTATGATGATGTGATTTGTACATGTTGGTTGGTTGCAGAACTGCTGCATAAAATTCCGAGAAAGGCAGATTTCAAGGGCAATTGTGTTTCCATTCATGTATTCACTCGGGAATTAAGTGCATTTTCTCCTTAGAATGCGAGCAAAATTGAATTCCTCCTCCCGCCCCCCCGGCCTGGCCTTTGTGTGCATAAAGTTATAGGTTCAGAATGCTTGGCAGATAAAAAGCTGCCTTATTTACTTGAGGTATTTTGACTCCTATATCCCTACCTTTCCTCTCCAGGTTATCACAATGTCCCTGCAAGGTAGTTTAGGCAGAGAGATGGCGACTGGCTTGAGGTCGCCCAGTGAGCACAATTCAAAACATACCTTTGAAGTTCCATATGGCTTCGGGCCTCAATCAACTCCCCTTCCTGCCTCTATTTGCCTATGTTCTGCATTTGGGGGACACTTCCCCTTCTAGCCCCCCACTTCTGGGACTGCCTACACCACCCGCCATCTGAGGCAAGGTGGCTGGCAGCCAAGGTGCGTGGGTGGCACATCATATAAGGACCCGCCTGTCACCCAGTTTTGTTTTGCTTTTGTTTTGCTTCTTATCACCAGTCAAAGAGAGCCAGTGTGGTGTAGTGGTTAAGAGCAGTAGTCTCGTAATCTGGGGAACCGGGTTCGCGTCTCCACTCCTCCACATGCAGCTGCTGGGTGACCTTGGGCCAGTCACACTTCTTTGAGGTCTCTCAGCCCCACTCACCTCACAGAGTGTTTGTTGTGGGGGAGGAAGGGAAAGGAGACTGTTAGCCGCTTTGAGACTCCTTAAAGGGAGTGAAAGGTGGGATATCAAATCCAAACTCCTCCTCCTCCTCCTCCTCCTCCTCCTCCTCCTCCTCCTCCTCCTCCTCTTCTTCTTCTTCTTCTTTGACCTGCTCTTCATTGCACCTTTCCAGTGGCGGTTTGATTTGATCTTCCACACAGACAATTTCATCGCTGCCTGCGTTTTGCCAAGAACCGTTTGGCTGAAAACGTGTGAAATAAGCTGGGAAGAGACAGACAAGAGGGCAAGCAAGCAAACAAAAAAACCCCATCTTTGCTAGGCCGTTAAAACGGGGAACTTTATTTATTTTTATTGAAAACTGTGATTCCGAGAAAGCCAAATCTTGCACCCGGTGCTGCTTCCTGTAGTCCCTTGGAAGTGAAGCAGGGACACAACCCTGTCTTGTGAGAGAGCAGCCTTTGCCAATCTTTCCCCAAGGTTGCAGAGGTTCTGCATTGCAAAGGGACGAAGCCATAGGAATTCGCCCAACTCACTTTCTGTTTTGACCTTTGTAGCAATCTCACGGCAGGTGCATCACTTCTGTTTGCTGCTTTCTTGCCGATTTTACTTTTTTTATAAAAAAAGCAAAACCAACTAAACGAATGAAATAAATTCCTTTGCCTCCATAATTTGGTGGGGAGAGAGAGAGAGAGAGAGAGAGAGAAAGAGAGAGAGAGAGAGAGAGAGAGAGAGAGAGAGAGAGGCAGAGGCAGGGAAAATCCCTTTCTTTCCTAGGCTTCTGCACACTCCCCTCTTACGGCTTGCGTCCCAGAGCTGCGCTCGGGTCAGCAGCCAGCTAACGCTTTTGTCAGCGTGATTAATAGTGCTGTGGATTGTCGTTAATTCACTAGCTAATGACTGCAACTCCGTCTGCTCTCAGAGTAATCGGGTGATGTATGGACGGAGCGCGCACCTCATGGCAGAGGTGAAAAATCATTTCGACAAGTCAAATATTGTCACAGGGAACAAATGGCTCTCCCTGTTAATAAAAATTAATGAATTTTTTTCCCTCCCCCCCCACCTTTAAACGCCTGCCTGCTAAATGAAGTCGTCGAACGGCCTGAGTGGATGGGGGGGGGGGGACAAGCTCTATGGAATTAAGCACTTTATTTGATGGTTAAAACTATAAACATCTTTATTACTGTTGCAATAGAACGTGGCATGTGCAAGGGAATTTGGTTTGAGCTATTTTCTCAAATGTGCTGGTGTTCTTTAAATGGGGGAAAGGGAAGCAGGGGGAAATCTAGAAAGCTGAAAAGGTTTGAAATATGAGAGAGGGAGAGGTGTGGGTTTAGGGGAAGGGGAAAGGGGAGGGAGAGAGAGCAATATCAGGCTGTTGCTTTCAAATGCCTCGCATCTCGCAGGTGCCATCGCACCCAACTTTGATGCAGTCCCTGCCCCAACTCTGTAAATAACCAGAGAGCAGTTCATTAGCTGGCTGAACTGATCCCGTTCAAAGAAGATCTTGAAGATTTGGATCATGCAAATTGACTCGAAAACATGCGGTTTAAGGGAATGGCAAAGGTGCAGATTTAAAGCCAGGAACTGTTGTGGCTTCGCTGAAATAGCCCTGGGAATTATAGTTTTAATTCAGGCACAGGCGTCTTGCTGCAGACCACTGTCCCCGTTGTAGAGCAGCCATTTCTAAAACTTCCACAATTTGAGGCCTGGCTATTAAATCAATCTGAAACATGTTTAGATTTGTAGCGCAGACATATCCCAGGTTGCTTTCCCCACCACAAACAGCTTCTCTGTGTGTTGTACGCGCAGAGGTGTGGATAGTTATTGAGGTGGCAAGAGTTACGGAAGTGAGAAATGCAAACATTGTAAAATGATATATTTTAAAGTAGTTTTCTTTGGGGAGGAGTGTGGGAGTTCTGAGCATCGTCGACCCCCCTTATTTGGTTCTCTTGTGCCACCGGAAGTTAATCCAGGGTTGGCCACTATACAATGATCCGTAGGTCTTCAACAAATGTTAGAAAGTAGAAATACCTGTAGTCTGGTCTAAGGATGAGAGGCAGAGGCATGGAAACACTCTTTCCAACCAATATAATAACAGAAACACAACTATCCTGCAACCTCACACTCTTTTGTGATGCTTCTCTCTTTCCAAAATTGTGTAAAAAGGGGAAAGTTCAGACAGCAATGTGTGTGTGCATGTGTGCGATTGTAAATCACTCCAAGGCACTATTGTGTGTAAAGCTACCAACCAAACAAAAAAATAATGCAAAATGCATCATTTTAGGCAAAATCGCTTGCAAAGCTGTACATTTTAAGTGGAATTATGTTCCCAAATGTGTATGTTAGGAGAAATGTGCATATGAATATTTAAGTCAACTTACTTTATTTATTTATTTATTTATTTATTTATTTATTTATTTATTTATTTATTATTTAAAAATGCAAATTGATGCAAGAAAGTGGGTAAAGTGAGCTGGAGACTGTAAATGTGAGTGAGGAACTGATCTAGGCATATCTGTCTAGCCTAGTCTGGCCTTTTGCCTGATCCAGCAGGATTCTTCTTATTTTCTCAAGTATGGCTTGTACAAAATCTCCCGCTTTGTTTTTGTAAATATTGTCACCTCTCCAAACACTTGTGGGCATTTGAAAAAGTTGTTGTGCCTCACGGAATCGCACGGAACCAGATTAATTGCAAATCGTTCCCCGCTCAGAACCATGGTACCCGCTCCCCTGAACAACCTTCCGCCAGCATCCTATTCATGGGTAAAATCCCACAAGATCTGCCTGGGAATATCACCGCTTTCTCTCACTTTGACAGGATTAAACAAAGGGGGTGGATCCCGTCTAAATAAGCCCCTCCCCTCTACCTCTCAAGAAGCTTATTACTCACACCCGGGAGGCAGGAAAGGAATAGACTTGCACTAGATCATAGCAATGGAACACATCTAAATAAGTAACTGCTCTATTACTTCCTATGCCAGAGCCAAAAATCCTTCTTTTCAAAGATTACTTATATATTTTTCTCATTTTATTAGGAGGCAACTTCTTAACAGCTAACTAAAGCAGCCCTTTCTCTCTCTTGTGGCCCCATTCCCTTCTTGAAGCATAGCTCCTCCTCCTCCTCCTCCTCCTCCTTCATTTCCTCTTCCATTCATGGAGCTCTGCAGTTCATTTCCGAGTCCTGGTTCTGCTTCTAAATATTAGGTTGTATCCAATGCTATGGGTGACTTAGGGTCTACTCTGAATAAAACTGAGTTGGAGACAACCAACTGAAATGTATTAGGCGCTCCTTGTTGGGTATGTGTCACATGAGGTGTACCATCAAACTTGACAAGGAGCTTGGACAAGTGACCCCACTAAGAGCTGATATTTGCTTTCTCAGTGGCTTCACTTAAGTCTCGCGTCCCTGCCTTTTCTTCAACATTTCATATTCTACTTCCTCTTTCCATCTCAGTATTTTTTACAATTGATTATTTGGGGGGGGGGGGGAGACACCAGACTTGCCATCCATCAGACATGCCTCCCTGGACAGCTTTGAAAAGAAGACTCTATAAATTGTGTCCAGTTCTAGGGTACTCAGTGGAGAACCATTGGAATGAATGAAGCTGGCTAACTTAGGTCCATTAATTTCAGTAGGTCTGTTCTGAGTATGGTCTAGCTGGATGCAACTCTACACACCCTTTCCATGATTGGATCAACAAGGCAGACATTGCAGCCAGTCTGCTATTCTTTAGTCCAGGGTGCGGTGGGTGTCTACCAATTGCAGGGTCCCATAAAGAGATCTATTTTTTCCCACCTATTCCAGTTCTTCACATCCTCCATACAAAACTAGAGATCTGCAGCAACTCAGCCGGTTTGTGTTGGCTCCTTGGAGTGGCATTCGCCCTCCTTTGAATGCTAGTCAGTTTCACAGCCAGACCTTCACTTTCGAGTTTTCACAGGGGTACATTGCCTTCATCCCATCTTTACCAAGGAACTTGTCCAATTTGTTTTACTATTTATTAATTAAAACAGTTATAACCTGCGCTTCCATTTAAAGAAAAAGTATGACATGGTGGCAGGCAATGTGCAGAGTTATAATGAAACATCGGCAAATACTGCTTGGTTCAAAAGAGAAAATTCATATTGCGAAGGCCTGTCTCAATTAAGTTTCCCAAAGACATTTGAAAGAAGGGGCAGATTGTTTCTGCCAAACCTCTACTGTGATTTCTGCAGGACAGAGTCTCCTCAGTCCCTACTGAAGGCAAAATGGACCTTCAAGGGCATGAGGAACTACCAGAAGTACCGAGGGTCTTGACGATCAAGGTGGATGTTCCTTGCAATACATTGAGCTCAAGTTGTTTAGGTAGGGCTTTGTGAATTAACACAAGTACCTTGAAAATGGCCCAGTGGCATAATCAGCAAGAGGCACAGCAATCTCAGACCCTCCAAGTGTCCATATTTTCCAGGGACAGTCTTGGATTTACAGAAGCCATCCCATTTTCTGATTTGATCCCAGAATGTCCCACTTTCCCTTAGGACGTCCCTATTTTCATCGGAGAAATGTTGGTGGGTATGGAGTTATGCGACCCCCCAAGCCAAGGAGATAAGTAACTATACAACCTTTAGAAGACATCTGAAGGCAGCCTTATATAGGGAAGTTCTTTTGTTTTATTGTTTTTATATATGTTGAATGCCACCTAGAGTGGTTGGGGCAACCCAGGCAGATGGGTGGGGTATAAATAATAAAAGTGTTGTTGTTGTTGTTGTTGTTGTTGTTGTTGTTGTTAGTATTAGTATTATTATTATATTTTCATCAGATAAATGTTGGAGGGTATGCCCAGGTATTAGGCAGTTTCCTATGAGTTGTGTCCTACTCATAAGAGACTCACTGAAATGAATGAACCTAAGTTAGTCATGCCCATTAATTTCAATGGGTCTACTCTGAGTAGGACTAGCATGGTTTTCTATCTTTGTGGGCTCACTTATTCCATTTGGAGCGGGGGGGGGGGGGAAGGGTATTCCGTTGTTGAAGAGTTAAAGGTGAAATCAAATCTCAAGTTCCTACTGTCAGCTTAGGTGGTGCTCAGCCATGAGTTGAGGAAAGAAGTCGGTTAAGATTTAGGGTGGTGGTGGTGGGGAAGTTTGTGTGTGTGTGTGTGTCAGGAAGGGTATGGGGGGGGGGAGCACAGAGATTTCAGCCATTCCATGGAATACCTTTCCTAGCCCCAGGGCGACTGGAAGTAGTATATTAACCAAGCAACAGAGGGAAAGAGGGAAAAGGCCAAATCACATTTCTTTGAAACAAAGAGCCTCTTTTCTCCCCCCCACCCTCCCCCCACCCCAAGGAACATGCTCTGATCAAAATTACGGCGTCTTTGCTAGCCATTTCATCCCACCCAGCCCGAGGCAATATTAAAGCAATGAGGAAATAGGGGGATGCAGTAGGCCCTGAAGAGTCCCTGGAGCCTTTTGCATATAAATAATCCTTTTTAGAATAATGCACTAGTTTTAAACAGAGCCAGGTTCTCCGGGTACCTCCTAACAGTGGATGGCGAAGGTATCGTTATTGCTATTATTATTGCTAGCGTTAGGCATGTTATTTATCATTTTTATATATTTGAATATTTATGATCCACACTTTTGTAAAATGTACCAAGGTGGCTTACAAGACAACTTACAATTAAATCAATCAATTCATATATTTAAAACTTTTTTCTTTTACAAAATCAACAAAACAGCAAAAGGAAAATGTAGGGGGAAATGAGCAATTTACAAGCAAGAACAAAAAAAGGATTGTGTCTAAAAAGTAGGTTTTACGAGACATCTAAAAGAAGGCAGGGTTGGTTCCTGCCTAACAGAAGTTAGGCAGGGAGTTCCACAGATCAGGGCCCATCACACTAAAGGTTTGCTGCCTAGTGAAGGTCAACCAAACATTGGGTGAATGTCCTAACCTTGGTCACATACACCAGATGTGTCCCATCAGAAGATGTAGGTCATGGACTTAAAACTACTCTGCATTCCAGTTAAGATTGGATGAAACCCACCTGAGAACCTTTGCTAGACTTTGTCAAATTTTGTGGCAGTGGGAGAGCTTAGATTTCCTCAAAAGTCATTCACACATGCTCTCTAGGAAAGGACCTCCAAACTTAGCTCAAGTGTCATTTTCCGTGCAGAATTTAAAATCCTACCATGGCTTCCCCGTCATGAGCTTCAAATTGATCTTGAATTTTGCATACTCAACTCCCAGGTTCAATGTCTGGCTTCTCCTCCAGAGTTACTGCCAGCCAGTGTCAGCTATACTGAACTAGATGGAGCACTGGTCTGACAGCATCAGGCAGCTTCCTATGTCTCTATGTCTGCTTTAGGCAGACTTGGTGTGGCAAAAGCCAATCTTTGGTTCTAAAGGCAAGAGCATAAGGAGCCCTCTTCCAAAGACAACATCCATAGAGAAAACGTTTGGTGGCATTATCACTGAAATATACTCGGAGTCGAGAGTGGATTTCATGCTCTTTATTCAGCTCATAGAGGTGAGGAGGAATGGAAGTTCCACCAGAATGTCTGCTTTATATACATTACTTACACAATGGGCCCCATGTGATTGGCTAATTCCGGGATTCTCCTGTAGGCCAATCAGGTTGCAGATTCACTTCCACCTGGAGCTGGATTGGGTGGCTCCTGTGGCCAATCGGACTGCTGCATTCTGGATCCTACTGTTCTAGGACCAATCAGATTGCTGCATTCTGAATTCTATTGTTCTAGGACCATTCAGACTGCTGCATTCTGAATCCTATTGTTCTAGGACCAATCAGACTGCTGCCTTTTGGATCCTATTCAACTCAGTACATAACAATCACATTTTCACTGTCCTCTCTGCCAGCCTTCCCCAACTTGGTCCTTTCTAAATGTTGCCGGACTCCAATTCCTACCACCCCACACTACTGTTGGCCATCCTAGCTGGTCCAATGACATCGTGGGGTGGGCAGCAGGTTGGAAAAGGCTGAACTATAAAACAAAACTTCGTGGGGGTGTTTCCAGGGTTTTCTGCACACGAAATATTGATGAGGAGCTGGAAAAGAACTCTTAGAAACAGGTGGGTGCTTTGATTTTCTTGGCCTCCACACTTCCCTCCCCCCCCCCCCGGGAAAGCTAATAAAAACTGAATTGATTCGAAATAGGAGGGAAGAGAATGTGCCCATGTCAGTTTACCCTGTGTACCCACTGGTCACCTTGCAATCCCAGTTTCATGTGGCACTGAGCCTGGTTTTTAGGCACAGCCTTCTCCGTTCAGAATAGGCCCCCAACCCTTAGTGGAGCATTTTGGGGGGAGTTGAGGGAGGCTGCTGTAGGGACTGGGAAGTCAGTCTCCCAGAGCTCTCTATGGCCTCATCCGCCCTTGACATTGAAAGCGGTGTCTTACCACTTTAAACAGACATGGCTTCTCCCAAAGGAGTCTGGGAATTGCAGTTTGTTAGGGAACCCCTATCCACAGAGCTACCATTCTGAGTGGTGTAACAGGTAACTCCACTTTCCAGGGAATTCTAGCTAGGTGAGCTAGAAAGGGGACTCCCTAACAACTTTCAGCATCCTTAAACGGACTACAGTTCCCAAGGTTCTCAGTTCTTTGGGCAAAACCATGTCTGCTTAAAGTGGTATGGTACTGGTTTAAATGCACAGTGCAGATGGCGCCTTAGGTGTGCTTATCTCTGGATGCAGTCTACTGAATCAGGACAGAACGGGAGCCCATTGACTTGCCAGGGAATGACAAGAGGTCAGCTCATGTAGATAGCCAGAAGGATGGATGGGGGAGATGGGCTGGTCCTTCATCTATAGCTCCATCCAGACTCCATCTGTGTATATGGAGCTCCTGCTAAGCACAGCAGTCTTCTTGATTAATCCACTTTGCTGGAAGGGGTATTTCAAACATGTTGTTGTTGTTTAGTCGTTTAGTTGTGTCCGACTCTTTGTGACCCCATGGACCAGAGCATGCCACACACTCCTGTCTTCCACTGCCTCCTGCAGTTTGGTCAAACTCATGCTGGTAGCTTTGAGAACACTATCCAACCATCTCATTCTCTGTCATCCCCTTCTCCTTGTGCCCTCAATCTATCCCAACATCAGGGTCTTTTCCAGGGAGTCTTCTCTTCTCATGAGGTGGCCAAAGTATTGGAGTCTCAGCTTCACAATCTGTCCTTCCAGTGAACACTCAGGGCTGATTTCCTTAAGAATGGATAGGTTTGATCTTCTTGCAGTCCATGGGACTCTCAAGAGTCTCGTCCAGCACCATAATTCAAAAGCATCAATTCTTCGGCGATCAGCCTTCTTTATGGCCCAGCTCTCACTTCCATACATCACTACTGGGAAAACCATAGCTTTAACTATACGGACCTTTGTTGGCAAGGTGATGTCTCTGCTTTTTAAGATGCTTTTAAAGATTTCCAACATACCTGCCCCCATTTGCAAGTGCCCAGCTGCCCCTTGTATTGATACAGATAAGTCAAACCTTGTGCATGGAAAAGGGAGTTTAGCATGGGCCCTGGAGTCTCTTCACCTATGAGAAATCAGCAGGAGCAGCAGCAGCAATATTTACTGTATTAGTCATTCAAATATGGAAAAAAAAATAGTTTCAATGCAACTTAGCAACAAAATAAAACCATTTTAAAAGTTTAAAAAGACATGCATAGCTCAGTTGGTTGGAGCGTGATGCTGACAGTGCCAAGGTTGCGGGTTCAATCCCCGTAAGGGACAGCTGCATATTCCCGCATTGCAGAGGGTTGGACCAGCCGATCCTCAGGGTCCCTTCCAACTCTTTGACTCTATGAGTTAAAATACCAAAAATGCTGATTCAGCAATACAATGAGAAGGAGAAGCCCTGCCCCTCCCCATTAAAAGACGAGCACCACAGCCTATGTTGACTAAACCACCAGAGTAATATAAAATCTCCGCCTGGCACCTAAACACAGTGATGGCACCAGGCATGTTTCCCCTGGGAAGAGCAGATCATGCACGTGGGGGAACCAGCCCGCTCTCGTCCAGCTACCCTGCACACTTTAATTTCGGCCAAATTAAGACTGAATTAAGGGTCCGATCTCATTCCCAATGCATCCAGGACCGGCTTCCTTCTGAGACGACACGTGTAGCATTGTGTCAACTGATAAGGCTGCAATCCTGAGTCCATTTACCGAAGCCCCATTGGATGCAGCGGGACTACTTCCGAGTAGACATGGATAGACTTGTTCTGTAAGATAACAGAGCTAGGAAATTAACCTGGATAGTTCCAGACATAATTTGGTATTTATTTATTTATTGTTAAGTCATGATCTGATCCTGACATTTGGGTTTCCCCTGTTTTTCTCAGTGGTGAACATCTGAAGGGCAGACATGGAACATAGAAGCCTGCTTTACACCAGGTCAGGCTTTTTGTCCAACTAGCCTGCCATTCTCTATTCTGACTTGTGGCGGCTGCTCAGCATCTTGAGGCAGAGAGAATTCCTTTCCCATGCCCTGCCACCTACCACCGGTGGAGCTTGGTTTATTAGGGCAAATTGGGCCCTGCCCTGCCAACCTCAGCCTGTCCTAACCTGTGTTGCCTTCTTCCTTACAACCAGTCAAGGAATGGCACTGCCTGCCAGCTTCTTCCCGCTTAGCCCCAGTCTTGCCTCTTGTAGAACTCCACAGGGAATCAGTTGGCTCTGCCTGCCATTGGCTCTGGTGCCACCTACTGTTGACCTCCCTGCTTTCCATCCCACCAGTCCTAGTGGACAAGGCAAGCAAAGATCAAAGTAGGTGTCTCTCCCACCGAGCTCTGACCCCTCCCCACGTGGCACACGTTGCACAGTTAAAAATATCGCACAAGTTAGAAATTCAGCGGCTTTGCAGAATTTCCGAATGTCCCCCCCCCCCAAAAAAAAATCTTGGTTTGGGGATTAGGTCACAAAGATCTTTTAAAAGAAAACCACCGCTGCAACTCGGCTCTTGGCGATTCATTTTAGAGCAATCAACTTGCTACAGTCAATAAATGTCTTGCTTTTCTTCTTCTTCTTCTAAAACTCCCAAATCCAGCAGTATCCCTAATTGAAAATGCTTTGTGGTAAGAGGTTTTATTTTGGGGTGGGCAGCGGTGGCAGAGTAGGTAGGAGATGAATTAGGAGAATATAAATGAGAATTTTTTGCAAATAACTGTGAGCTTCGAGAAATAACTCTCTTGCAAACCTATTTTGGCGTCGAAGCGCTGCGATAATTTGGGCCCAGAAACTCCCACTGAACCTAATGTCAGGGATGAAGCGAGTTAGCCATGAGTGAAAATATCAAACACTGTGTGTGTGTGTGTGTGTGTGTGTGTGTGTGAGAGAGAGAGAGAGAGAGAGAGAGAGAGAAGAAATGGCCCCAAATTTCTTTTACACAGCCTTCTAAGACATGGTGTGTGTGTGTGTGTGTGGAATTGTAAGGTTGGAACGAGCAGGGGTGGGTGGTTGATCTGGGAAGGGGGAAAAAATCTGTCCCACATTGTTAGGTTAAAATGCATCCCTTCCCTCTTGTAAAAGAGTTCTGCTTTTGACATCCACCTCACGGCTCAGCCCTCTGTCCAGCATTTATCCTCCCAGCTCCCCTTTTATTCTGCGCTGCCTCTGGCTGCTGGGGTCCGTTTTGATATCTCCGCTAACTTCCCTTCTCTCACCTAGTGCCAGGGGGTATGTTTGTGCAGGGCCCTCTAGGAGATATAAGTTGCTATCGATTATTTTTAATATTTAGCATGTTTGTGAACATGCCTTAGCCCCCTCTCCAGCCCACCCTATTAATCTACTATGTTAATAGCGCCAAGACTCCTGCTCTGGACCCCGGGGAACCGCAAGTGAGGAGAATGACAATGAGGCAATGACAACAGAAGCGATGCCTGCGCTTGGCAGGGATGCGAATTCCCAATGCAAGCTCTCTTTGGGGAGAGTTTCAAATTCTTTATTCTTCTCTCTTTTTTCCTGGAGTTTTGAGGGCCAGGATTCAAAGGCATACTTTACACTATCTGCCATTTTGCTTTCTTTCTTCTTCCTTTCTTTGGAAGGCCAAAGGGGAGACAAATCTAATTTGCTCAGCATCTTTCATCTAATATTTCAAAAGCCTTCACATTCCATCCCTTTGGGAATATTTTCCAAATTTTAGCTAGGTTGCATCTTCCCCCCCCCCCTGCACTTTCCCGGCTCCATCCTCCCCCCCTGCCCTGTTTCTTTCTCTTTTCTTTCCCGTTTCTATTATTTTCGTACATTTCCACCTGAAAGAACTTCTCGCTGAACTGGAAACTTTGTCCATGCTTTTATCAAAGCTGACATGGCGGCGTTTCCAAAGAAAATAGCATGATTTCTCTGTGTCTTTTCTTCCTCTTCGTCTTCATATGTGTATGCTCACCCACCCACCCACCCCCAGTGCGTTTTCTGAAACTTTTTTGTGCTTCCTCCAAATTGCTAATGAACGTTTCTATGAGAAAGCTCCAGAATTTATTACATAGCATCCATTTTCATCATGGTGTAAGGGTTGAATGAGGGTGAGTTCCCACTTCAAACATCTCTCTCTGCTTATCTGTCTTCAGACACTGTTCAGAAGTCAGTCTTTTTGACAGTCCACTAGTGGCCCTTTGCTAGCCAGGCTATGTGTATTGTATGTGTGTGTATTGTTTGTGGGATGGTGAAATCGCACAATTTTTTAGTGTCTCATATCTCTAATCTTAAGTTCTCTACATTTCCACATCAGTTTGTTGTTGTTGTTGTTGTTGTTTTGTTGTTGTTTTTATTATGAAAATTCATCAGCATTTTAGTGCGAATCCCTCCTGATAACTACATTTTCGCAAAATAATCTCCCCTAACATAATGCATTTTTGGTATGTTACTTTCAAGAATACATGCCTTGTTATGCAAGCTATACCCTGATATATGCATTTTTTTGTACACAACATTTGGTTGGACAATTGCATAGCAGAATTCAGGAAAGTGTGAATTTTGAAGGATCGTTGTGTTTTAGTTCAAGTATTGTGTTGGAAAGCATGAATTAGGTAGGTTCATCTTTAAACGAGAAGCGAATCAACTTTGTTCCCCATTGTGGGCATCTATATCTGCCAATATATCCTGGCAGATATCCCTGTAGCAATATTAACAAATACAGTAACATAGTTTTATATTTTCCTTCCTCAAAAAGAAGCAGGAGAAGGCATTCAGTCTTTAAAAGAAGGTGATATTCGGGGGGGGGGGGGGAGAGATTTCCCCTACATTTATTTCAGACCTGCAATCTAGACCTGAGCTGCAATTTCCCAGGAAAAGAATTTTCTTGGGAACATCTCTAGACTTTCTCTGAACTAGCAACATTTTTTTCTTTCCATATGATCTGAGCTGAAATTTCTCAGAAGGGAGCTTTCTGACAGTTTTGTTTTGACACATATAATCCATGACGCTGCTTGAATTTATATAGGTATTATAATTCAATTTTTATTTTTGAAAAATCTGGTGAGGAGAAATTATAATATGCACTGCATCTGACTGTTCAACCTCCTTGCATGCAGTATTTGAACAGAAGAAGAGCCATGGGGCTGGATCAGGCCAAAGGCACATCAAGTTCAGCGTTCTCAAAGTAGCCACCCAGAGGCCTCTGCTGAGAACAGGGATGGATTAATCTGCCAATTTTGGTTCCTCTCCGTTTCTCATTTTCCCAGTCATTTATTTTTTATTACAGGCATTTATATACTGCTTAACACCCAAATTTTCTAAGCAGTGTTATATTCAAATCTATACGTTTCCACATCAAATTGCAATATTTTTAAAAAAGGAATCCTCCTGAAAATTCACCAGCATTTTAGTACACAACATACAAATTTGCTTTTGCAAAGGAATTTTCTCTAATGCAATGCATTTTTTCGACATGTCGTTTTCATTAATATATGCATTTACATGCACACTAGGATATTCATCACACACACCCCTTGAAGTCCAGATTTTGATGGATAGCTGTGTTTTTGGTTTACACCGTTATTTCAGGAAGCACGAATTAAGTAGGTTTGCCTTTAAATGTGACAGGAAATGAAGTTTTCCCCCATCCCTGGTTAGCAAGCCCATGAGTAGGACTTGAGTGCAACAGCAGCTGATCTTCAGAGGCATCTTGAGCATTACGGTGTCCAGGCGGGAAACTGGACAGGACTCCTGTGCCTGTAATAATTGTGCCAAACAGAAACTTTATAGCAGGATGACAGGACATCCTACCTACAGCAGCCATTTAGGCTGCCATTCTTGCCCTCATAAAGTAATTAGGGAAGGGGGGGGGGCTGAAGTGGAAAGACGATGGATTACCCACTGCTTAGGACACTTCTCATGTAACTCCATGCATGTGGTGATCTAGAAGAAAGTTCTCCTGAGTCTGAATGCATTTACTCCCATGTAAGTATGCAGAGAATGGTGGCCTTGCAGTGCAGTCCTCTGCATGTCTGCTTGGAAGTCAGTCCCATTGAACACAGGGAGGTTTACTTCCAGGAAAGTAATAGTAATAGTAATAATAATAATAATAATAATAATAATAATTTATTTGTACCCCGCCCATCTGGCTGGGCCTCCCCAGCCACTCTGGGCGGCTTCCAACAAAGATTAAAAATACATTAAAATGTCACACCTTAAAAACTTCCCTGCGGTCCAAGAATAAAAATGCAAATTGATCTTTTAATAATCTCAGAGCCCTCAAAAAAATTGCTCTGTACTCAAAGCATCCAAATTGGCTATATTTTAAAAAGCAACCCATCCATCTATCCAACAGAAGTCATGCATCCTAATTTATGTTGTTGCTGTTGCTGCTGTTTACTAATCAACTTGCAGTGCTCCTTAATTTCCCGCAGTAATAGTCACACACACCCTTTCCCGTCTTCTTGAGTTGTAAAGCAAATAGCTTGCAATTCCCTTCAGCTGAAATCCCAGCGGACTTCACCTGGAGGACTCCACCTGTCCGTGTTTACTCAGAATCAAAGCAAAAAATAAATAACAGAATGCTGTGTTGTGCCAATCCTAACCATGCTTCCACCGAACTAAATTCCACTGCATTCAGTGGGACTCACATGCATGCCTGTGTGCGTACGGTTGCAGCATATTTGTCCTGTTAATACTTTTGTCAAACTGCATTCAGATCCAAGGTTTTATCGGAGCCTGTTATCATGATTAAATGATCTAAATTAAGGGCACTTCTAGACAACCTATTTATTGAGCATTCATCCTGATCTGTTTGCAGGGCGATTAGACGACATTGGCTCTTTGATTAGCATTAATTCTGTTTGTTTTCCACACTCTCCCACCACTTTTCTTATTACAAAAAAAAAGCCTCATCTCTTGGGGGAGTGGGTTTGCTGCACGGCACTATAATTGCACAAACTGAATTTGGCGGTAAGTGATTGAATCCTATCTGAAAATAGCAACAATCTGGAGTCACCCTAAATGTCCTCTGTTATTTTCCAGAATCAGGTGGGTGGGGAAAGAGAGTTATGCTGAATTTCCAATCCTATCGGGTTTTGACGCATCTTGCATGTCTACGACCTGAATATCGAGAGAAGGTTAAGCAAGTGAAAAGGTAATGCTTAGCTCTGGACAGCAGCCTCTGGTTAATGATTCTAATAAGACTTCTGTGCGGAAATATATTTTACGCCTGGCTGAACTCAACTTTCACAAGAAATATAATACTGGCATTTAGAAGAGAAGTATTTGGACACTTTCCCTGCTGCTTTTACTAGGGGAAAATGTGCATTTAAAAACACTTTGAAATATTGTTACAGGCTTTAGTCTCCATTCCACCAGCAGAAATCCTTTTAATAAAAGAAAATACCTTAATTTAATCTTTAGAAAGCGAAGGCACGTGGAGCCTCCTCTCCCCTTGCTTCACGAAGTCTCTCTCCTCCCCCCCCCACGTCTCATTTAAATCCATACGACCCACTTTTACATAACGTTGTGGAGAAAATTTATACTGTAAATGGATTTCAGAGTAAAAAAAACTTTTCTTCTGCACTTATTTTCCTTGTGGTCTTGTGTGTTCAAAACCCTTTCTCAAGATAATTCTATTCTAAGCCAGGGGATGGTGGAATCTGAACAAAGTTTAGGAGTTTGTATTTTATTTTTATTTTATTTTTAAAATAATGTTTTTCAATTAAGTTTCTGATGCCATTCTGGTTTGAATTCACTTTCAATTCACTTGCCTTCCTTTGGATTTTATCTTCCTTCCACTATGGATTTCAATGGAGACCCTTCCTGCTTACTTCGGCGTGTAGCTCTGTCTGTTTCCATCCAATTGACATGAAATTGGTAGGCATTCTGTTACTTCAGCAGTGCATCAAACCAGCCAGATTCCCACATGCACTCCAGCTCTCGCCATTGACCAACTCTCCACCACTGCTTTTGTTTTGCTGTTACACTCGGGTTACACTCGGGTGCAGTGGAAGTGAGACTGTTCAGTCAAATGGGGCACTTGCCCCACCAGCCTTAGTCTGCCCTGAGCCAGACCCCACCAGCCTGCCTTCCTGTTTATCATTAGGGTCCTAGAGCTGGCCTGGGCTGGCAGCTTTCTCCTCTTTAGCCTCAGTGTTGCCCTTGTGGATCACAGCATGGAAGAGAATGGGGACAAAACTACAAGGAGTGGGCTCCATCTTTCATTGGCTCTGGCGCCACCTACTGTTGGCCCCCCTGCCTTCCTATCAGTCCCAATGGGCACCACCCACAATTCCATGTTGGTTTCTAATAGTCATCTGGTTGGTCAATGTAAAAACAGGATGTTGGACTAGGTGGCAATTGATCTCATCCAGCAGGGTTCTTCTCCATCCTACAGAGCAGGACTGAGGAACCTGCAACCCCCTGGGTGCTTTTGGATTCCCATCTCTGATAACCACCACTGCCAGCATGGTCAATGGTCAGAGACTATGTGAGTTGCTGTGGAGCAACATCTGGAGGACCACAGGTCCTCCACCCCTTGTGCAGGGGATGAAACTAACAATGGCTATAAGCCAGGCTTCCTCAACCTTCAGCCGTCCAGATGTTTTGAGACTACAACTCCCATCATCCCTGACCACTGGTCCTGCTAGCTAAGAATCATGGGAGTTGTAGGCCAAAAACACCTGGAGGGCCAAGGTTGAGGAAACCTGGCTATAAGCTATGATGTCTATGTTCTCCCTCCACTGATTAGGCAACATGCCTCTGAATACTTGTTCCTGGGAGGATACTAGTGCACTTGGGTCCTGCTTCTGGGCTTACCAATGGTGTCTGGTTCACCATTGAGAAAACTGGATGCTGGACTAGATGGACCTTTGACCTGATCCCCAGAGGTCCCCAGATTTGTCATTGGATTGGTCCTTTGTTTCTTTTCTTTTCTTTTTCTTTTTTGCTAATGAATGCTGCTAGCATTTTTGTTCTTCTTCAGGGTCCCAGTCCCTTTTCTCAGGATATTTGAAGTTAAGTCTCCAAGTGTGCAAATGGGTACACACCATCCCTAGCAGACATCCATGTAAATGCAGACACATTATCGCTAAGTGATCACACAGTGCACACAGAGGAAGGTCTGTGGCTCAGTGGTCAAGTGGCTCAGTGGTCAAGTGTGTGTGTCACATTTTCACAATAACCTTCAAATCAAATACATTGTTTCATAACTTGACTTCCCACCCTCACCTGCACAGTGTTCTTATTCCAACATTATATATATATATATATATATATATATATATATATATATAATTCATTTTTTTTTTAACGTATCATTTTCAACAGTAATTAAACATACTTTTACATCTTATTCAAATTTTTGACTTCCGTCAATCCTGTCCAACATTTTCTACTGCGTTGTATGTTAACCTATTGCAAAAAAAAATATTGCAATAATTTTATCCTTTTTCTTCCACTGCTTTTATATCAAAACCTGCCTGCAATTTCATTTGGCTGCAATTATAATAATAATAACAATAATAACATCAACAGTAATATAGTTCACGAAAAGCCTCCATTCTTCCATAAAATATATCCGTCATTCTGATCACATAACTTCGCTGTCAGTTTTGCCATTTCTGCATAGTCCATTGCTTTCAGAAGCCACTCTTTTTTCATTGGCACCTTCTCTTCTTTCCATGTCTGTGCATTTAATGTTATACTTGCTGTTGTCACATACAGCCAAGCATCCTCATTTAAGCCCCAGAACAACCCTACAAGGTAGGTGAGGCTCAGAGGCTGTGACTAGCCCAAGGTCACCCCATGGCATTCAAAAACAAGATACCCAAAGCTGTAAAAAAATAATCAGATAAATGATTCAGAGTCTGTGGAATCACACAGTTGTGTTTAATTCTGGCATAATGAGCATGGATTGCAGAATAAAGAATTTCTCATTGCAGAATTTTGGCTTCCTTTGTTCAGATTTTCTTACTTAAGCAGCATGCTCACAGCACTGCCTACAGCTGCATGTAGTTCCTTCTAGAGAGAAGGGGAAAGCTGTCTCAGTTTGGATGTTAATGCGATGCGACCTAATTTTCACTTTCTGAAGCTGTTTTTGAACTGAAACACAGCTATCCCTGGAAAGTCACGTTTCTCTGGGCTTCGCAGCGCAGTTTTCGGTTCAAGCGATGTGTTCAAGAAGAAAATGCATGTGTATTAGTGGAAAGGGTGTGTAAACATGCCAACGTACATTCACGAAAATGCATACAAAAATGAATTATAGTAAGGAGAATTGCTTGTGGGGGGGGGAAGTGTGCGTATTATGGAAAATACGAGCTAAAATGCTGGCAAATTCTCACAAGGACTTTGAACAACAATTAGATGCAGGAATGTGGAGAGCTGAACTTAATATTGGAAAAACGAGAAAGTGAAAAATAAGCCATGCCGAAATTGACAGATTTGAGCAAGTCTCTGCTCTTCCCTTAAGTCTATTCCCCAAATATGTTCTCTTTATGGTTCTGTGCGGCACTGAACCAGGTTTCCCTCCCTGCCTGGAAGCATTTTGGAGTGATTGCTTAGACAGAAGCAGCGGCCTGCTGCAACCCTCTGCCCCACTTGGAAACCAGGAACAGGACACAATTCACTATTTCCCCCACTGTTTTGCAAAAGGTGTGAAATGTTCCGTGCTTTTTTCTTTCTTTTTTTCTGGTGTGCTCAGCCCTCATCCAAAATGATTTGTGTCCAAGTGAGGGAGAAGTCTATGACCCCTGACTTTGGGTTTGTTCCATTAAGTTACAAAGGAAAGAATTTACATCCCTAAAAGCCATACAAAATATCCAGTGCTTCTCCTAGATCAGCGGTCCACCTGAATATTGCTAAGGGTCTTGCTGGACCACTTACTGACTTTTGTAACAATTGTAATTTGCTTTGCTAAACACTGTCGTTTTTCTTTCTGCTGTGGTTTTCCTTTCTCTGCACTGACCTCTGTTACAGGATAAATGCCACGTTCAGAATTGTAAGGGTTAGACATAAAAGAAGAAGAAGAAGCTTTTTGAGATTTCTCAATCATGTGCAACTTCTCAGCTGCCTTCAGAAGCAGCATTATTATTAATATTTGCATGGATAGATAGATAGATAGATTAGATAGATGAGAGAGAGAGAGAGAGAGAGAGAGAGAGACCATATTTTTCGCTCTATAAGATGCACCAGACCATAAGATGCACCTAGTTTTTGGAGGAGGAAAACAAGAAAAAAAATATTCTGAATCTCCGAAGCCAGAACAGCAAGAGGGATTGCTGCGCCACAAAAGCAGTGATTCCTCTTGCTGTTCTGGCTTCTGGGATAGCTGCGCAGCCTGCATTCGCTCCATAAGACGCACACACATTTCCCCTTACTTTTTAGGAGGGAAAAAGTGAGTCTTATAGAGCAAAAAATACGGTAGATAGATCGCTAGATAGATGATAGATGATAGATGATAGATAGATATCAGTGTCATAGCTGTCAACATTTCCCTTTTCTTGTGAGGAATTTTAAGGGAATTTCCCTTAAAAAAAGGGAAACGTTGACAGCTATGATCAGTGTTGATGTTGATGTTGTTATCATAAATGTTGCTAGCAGCTGTCCATTTGGGCTGTAAACTTTCAGTTCAAATATATGGAGCAGGGAGCATGATGGGTAAAAGATGGCAACCCTTCAGCAATGTTGAGTTGAATTGTCTTTAGGGTGGGTGCAGATGAGTGAAACTCACTGCTACACCTCCCAGTCTTACCTGCCTCTATCATGTACTGTTTCTTTTCAGTTGTTCACTTCCTTGGTCCAAAATGTCACACTTTGCCTTTCATAAACAAGAACCAGCAATCCTTCTCTCTGCCTTTACAGGCTGTTTGTACTCCCCACACCTTCTCTCTATCTCCCCACCTCCCTCTGTACGATTCCTAAGCCAACAACCTCCCCCACCCCCAGGGAATCCTCTTCCTGCCTGTCAGGGTTGTGCAGCCCACAGAGTCCAAGTAAAAATGACCCGTTTTCCTTTTCCTTTTCCCCCCCTGCCCCCTTTTCTTTTCCTCTCTTTCTTTCTTTCTTTCTTTCTTTCTTTCTTTCTTTCTTTCTTTCTTTCTTTCTTGTGAACATCCAGTTCTCCAGCTGTCTGCCAAATCTGAGCCTTGGAGGACTGCCATGTGTCAGGCAAAACACATAATGCGACGGAATTTCACAAAACTGCTACAGGCCAGATCCTAAGCTGTCGGTGGCATGACCCCAAAATGCAATCATCCACAGTCATCATACTTAGTCCTTAGTGCAAAGCATCATCATTATTTAATTTATATGCCACTTAACATGCCGAAAACGGCTTCTCGGTCTTTTATGAGTATAAAAATCAATGATTAAATATCCACACGTAATTAAAATACATTGTACCAAAGCATGGCATCGGGCTCCTACAGACTTCTGCTGCTGCTGCATTCTGCAACATGTCACTGTTGCAAGCAATAGGGCATTTGTGGTGGATTTACACTGGACCGTCCACCTATCAATCCACTCTACGAGTTGTTCTGTGATGCTTCTCCAGTGTCCCTGCCTTATTGCCATCTGGAGCAGCACTCTTGCACCATAAGTGGGATAAAAAGCAAACAAACACCAGAACGTTTGAAGGATGAAAAGTTGCAGAATTTCAACAGGAAGTTATAGGACATGCACTGATAGGAAACAAAGCGGTATGTCCACCGCAAGACTTTTCTTGACACCATTAGTATTGAAAGTGGAATTGCACCAAACCATTGTGAGCAAAACACATTGTGAATACAAAATGAAAATGATGTTTGGAGGGCCCTTCATTTAAGTGACCCACTCCTGAGTGGGGACCTTCCTGAGAATAAGAGTCCAGTTTCCGCTACTCATAGTGGAGTCCAGTTTCTGCTACTCATAGTGGCCAATGACTACCACTCACTTCTCATTGTTACTGATACTGACTCTCTCTCTTGGCCGAATTTGCAATGCTATCCAGAGGTCGAGAGCAAAGGAAAGATGGAGGGCAGGCCTTCCATTAAGCAGAGTGAAATGATGGATGCTGGCATGAAGTGAGGGCAATGGTTCCCCTCTGCTGGAGGACAAATCTGTGAGTACCAAGCAGCCATCTAGTTGCACCTCTCGGATACCTTGGTGGTTTAAGAGCATCTGAAAATCCCTGTTGGATCAGGCCAGCATCCTGTCCTCACAGTGACCAACTATATGCCTTTGGGAAGCCCATGAGCAGGACCTGAGTGGAACAGCAACTCTCCCTACCTGCAATTCCAAGCAACCGGGATACTGCCTCCAACAGCAGAGGTAGACCGTAGGCATCATTATAACCATTGATAGCCTTATTCTCAGTGACTTTGCTTAATTTTCTTTTGAAGCCATCCAAGTTGGTGACCATCGCTACATTCGGTTGGAGGGAAATCCATATGTGAAGAAGTGCTTCCTTTTGTCTGCTCTTTGTCTCTTGCTATTCAGGTTCGTTGTATAGCCCCATTGGGTCCTAGTATTCTCCCTATCCAATGTCTCTACACCATGCATCATTTTACACACCTCAACGAGAAGAGGCTTCAGGTGTGATGGAGGATGCCATCCTGTCACCAATGTTTGGACCAGACTAGTCCTGCACATGCTATAGGAGTAGTGGTGCCCTCTCCTCAGGCCGCAAAGTGTCTTGGGCTCACCTTGGAGGCAACAGAGAGGAGAAGGAAGAGCAGGACCAAAAGGCTTTGGAGGCTAGCAGTGGAGAAAGCCCATAGCTCAGTGGTAGAGAACCTGATTTGCATGCAGAAGGTCCCAAATTCAAGGTAGGGCTGGGACTATTCATAGTGTAAAACCCAGGAGCATCTAGGCAGTAGTGAGCTAGATAGACCAGTGGTCTGACTTGGTATAAGGCAAAAGGTAAAGGGACCCCTGACCATTAGGTCCAGTCGTGGCCAACTCTGGGGTTGCGGCGCTCATCTCGCTTTATTAGCCGAGGGAGCTGGCGTACAGCTTCCGAGTCATGTGGCCAGCATGATTAAGCAGCTTCTGGCGAACCAGAGCAGCGCACGGAAATGCCATTTACCTTCCCGCCGGAGCTGTACCTATTTATCTACTTGCACTTTGACATGCTTTCGAACTGCTAGGTTGGCAGGAGCAGGGACCGAGCAACAGGAGCTCACCCCGTCGTGGGGATTCGAACCGCCGACCTTCTGATCGGCAAGTCCTGAGCTCTGTGGTTTAACCCACAGCGCCACCCGCGTCCCTTGGTATAAGGTAGATACCTCTATTTCCCTGACAGGGTGTGGATGTCAGCAGACGGCCAATGATGCCAACCCCTGATTCCAACTCTGAAAGCAGATTACACTTGGGACAGGAGTTGACACCACATGAAATGTTAAGGTTAGAGAAGCAGGTGGAGCTGTTGGCTTTTGTCATCGCTGTAGAGGTTTGGTTTTGAGAAGTGATATTTCTCAGGCAGGTTGCCGCACAACCCTCTAGGCACCCTTAAGTACAGAGGGAACAGCGACAAAAAGAACCCTCAATACTGCTCAGGAGCCGGGCAGCTTGTCATGTCAAGTTCCCCTTCGATGGTCTCACTCTGCTCTTAAACTCAGCCTTCCCTCCTCAGCCTGGTTGGAATCCCTGTTTCATAAGTGCAAAGGGGGCTAATCATAGAGTGGAAAATAATTTGACTTGCTAATACCCAGAGGAGAAACATTTACTGCAACCACAAGTATTTTCGGGATTATGGTGTATAATGCTTCTGAAAGGCTTGTTTCTGGGGGCATGTTTGCGTAAGCAAGATTGCCCTCTCTCTCCCCCCCCCCTCTCGCTCTCTTTCTCTTTTTCTCTCTCGCTGAAGGAAATGTTCATAAACGATAGATGCATTCGCCCCGGAATGCACGCAACAAAAAAAATCCTCCTTCCTATCCCTTTAGTGATCCAAAGCAATGATTTTCAGAATAAGCGTTTATGAGGCCTCAAAAGAAAAGGAGGGGAATATTTCTCAGAGGCCAGAGGCCCCGTTTTGAGAATATAAAAGGGATGAAAGATTCATTCCTTAAAAGTCGAGCCCTGCTGTTATAACTGCTCTGCTCCTATTCGGCAGCACAAAAAATGCCTTTCCACGCTGAAGTGAAAACTGCAATTTCGGTCGGGTGCTATTTCCCTCCCTCCCCTTCCCCGATTACATCAGAGGTCAGCCATTAATATTCTCGCTAGGAGTCCCGCACATTGCTCCAGAGTCCACAATGAGGCAGTTGTTGGATTGTTATTCTGGGGAGGGGGGTGCGGGGAGCGAGGAGGGAAATATGGCACAAAGAAAGCAGGGAGCCTGCAGCTGATGGCTGGGCTGGGGAAAGGTAAATTTGTTCTCCCCCCCACCCCACCCCCCCAAAAAAAAGTGAGAAAGGGGAGGGAAACAACCCAGCCGATTGCCACATATGAAAGGGTTTTATTTATTTATTTAAAAGCTTGGTCCTGGTCTTGTAGCCCTACCTGTACCTTTCTACATTGCCAGGCTCATAGAGCAACATGCTATCTCAGAGCCATAGCTCAGTGGTAGAGCATCCACTTTTTGCATACGAGGTTCAATCCCTGGTAACATCTCCGCCTAGGACAGCTCTCAGAATGGTTTGAAAGCCAATCCGTCTTCCCAGGGAATTCTAGGAGTTGTAGTCCTGTGAAGGAGAACAGGAGTCTCCTGATGTCTCTCAGCACCCTTAACAAGCTACAGTTCCCAGGGTTCTTCTACCACCATTCAAAGTGGCACCAGAGTGCTTTAAAGGTATTGTGCGGTTTAGAGCCACTGTCTTGAGTAGCAGAAATGGCCTGTCTGTGTCAACAGGGGTAGAGGTAGGCAATGGAGTTCTAGCACTTTGTATCCAATGTTAGTCCTATAACAGACACAGGTCCATTAATTTCAGTGGGTTTGCTCTGTGTAAAACTTAGTTGCAGACAACCCAGCATCTCCGAGACTCCGACAGAATGCAGAAATCTAGCTAGAGACAGTTAGCGGTTTCCACTGTATTATTATTTTTAACTTTTCTTCCAAAGCTCATTGAACAGGTTGCTCTTCCCCCCTCCCTTTCTATGCATTTTAGCAAAACAAACAAACAAGCAAGCGAAAGAGCAGAAAGGGGATGTAACGGGTGACTGTGGAATTACAGCCTTCCTTTGCAACCCAGTTTTAAGTGTCGCAATTTGCAGCCTGCTAAAATAATCACACTAATTTCCTAATTGCTCTTGGGGCTGGGCGGAGGGAGAACGACTTTGCAAGATTAAGGGTATTTAGCCTGCGTGTGTGTGTGTGTGTGTTTAAAAGTAACAACAGAGGACACAGTGCACGGTTCATTCCTGTATGGTGCTGAGCGTCTTCCATCTGTGCTACAGTTCCCTTGCAACCAAGGGTGCCATGCTCCCTCCTGACCGGACGCATTGTTGGTTCCTTGATGTGGTCACTTACTCTGACTAATTCAGCTAATTGCTCTCCCTTGCAATTTTACGTTTGTTCTGCATATGTCCTATTTGAATGTTTTCTGGGGGTGTTTTCTCTCTCCCTCTGCTCCCAAACAACATAGAACTTTAGTGCATGAGGGAAACAGCTGCGGCTCTTTGCTGCTTTTGTGAGCGGAAGGCACAAATCAGTGGAAGAAGAAATAAAAGACACCCCTACCCACTTGTAGGCTCATAATTACTCTTCTGAATGCTCCTAAATTAAATAAGTGTTTTAGCCACATGACTTTTAAAGGTTTGGGTCTTTTTGTTTTCTCTGCAGAGAATAGATCTGAAATAGTTCCTGAAGGGCTCTGTTTGTAAGCGGATTATGAATCTATTTTTCTGCAGCCATTAAACCGAGAAGCACATTTCCACCACCCTGCCGTAACCCAGGATTCAATCACAGGCAAACCTTCTTCCTGATGTGAAGGGTTTTGTTTTTTTTAATCGAGTAATATGTACACTGCAGTGGAGAGACGAGTTTAACTTCAGTCGTATATCTAGCTAGCTAGCTCCCGGTTTCTTTTTGACAAATTCCTATCCGTCAGCTTATTAACCCAACCTGCTGTATTGAATGAAATTAGATTCATGGTCAAAAAGCCAATTTTCATTGAACTCAGTACCTTTCCATGACAGTTCTGCAGCCCAGGTCCTTTACCAAACCTTTGACTTACCTACTCAGTTTCTACGTTAGCAGTCGAGCCGCCACATTCAGGACTAGTTGCAACTTCTGGGTTAGCTTCAAGGGCAGTCCCACATAGAGCGCATTGCAGCAGTGCTTGCAAAAATGCATATACCAGGGTAACGTGTGTACATAAATACATATGTTGGTGAAGATAACATACCAGAATGCAATATATTAGTGCAAATTGCTTTGTGAAACTGTGTATATTTGGCAAAATTGCTACCTACCTACCTACCTACCTACCTATCTGTTTTCACACTAAAATGCTGATGAATTTTCACAAGGACTTTTCATTAAAAAACACACACACACTGATGTGGAGATGTGGAGAAATGAGCTTATAATTAGAACAATAAGTAACTGAGATAAACTAAAACGGAAACGTTCACCTATCCCTACACCTGAGTACAGTTGTGCATATGCTTGTGATGCTGTTGTGTTCAAGGAGAAACTGTTCTCTATGGCTTGCCGAGCAGGGCATAAAAGCGAGAGGCATGGTTTCAAGGGCAGGTTGGCTGCTCACCTCCTTTTGAGTAACTCACTGAACCAGATCCAGACATGGATTTTGAATGGCGTCTGTGGCCAAGCCTGAACTGCGGGTGGCATGGTTATACTACAGGAACATGGTAGGACTATAACATTGTTGGGGGAGATGGAGAGAGAGAGAGGGAGGCATATTTTTTTTGAACAACTTTCCTCAATAAAGGAATATGTACGGTACTTTTCCCAGTAAGTTTGCAAAGATGAGCTGCTTGTGACTCAGGAATTGCCATTGCTTGCAAAAAATAAACATGGCCTTACATAGTTCATTCAGATGCACACATCTTGGCCTGCGAAGCTGATATATGCATGGCTTTTGCTTTGCTAAAATACATAGAAATATTAGAGGGAAATAGTAAATGTAGCACACTGTCCCCATGTGTTCCTTGCTCAAATTCATCCCTAGCCTTACCCTTATTCTCAGACCCTTGGTCTACACTGACTGGCAGAGGCTCTCCGGGGGTTCAGGAAGGGGACATTCCCATCCTTACTTGGAGATGATGGGACCTTCCACATGCAAAGCTTGGTCCTTTCCATCTCTTTAAACAATGTCAGTGGTTGATAGAGTCAACAGAATCTTCAACTAGCATTTTTTAAATCATTATTTAGTGAATTTATATACTGCCCTATACCCACAGGTCTCAGGGCAGTTCACAGGATAAAATATAAAAGCACAAAAAACATAACACAAGAGTTGCCATTTTTCAAAAAATAAAAAACCAGGACACCCCAAAATTTGTTGAGCTTTTTGTGTAGGAAGATCCCCAAGTTGTTGTGCTTTTCTTTTTAGCAAAAATGCCAAAAATACACAATTTTTCCATTGACTTGCCTAAGATCCAGGGCAAAACACCACCTTTTAGAAATCCCCCCTCCCCAATGTCAATTCCGCCTTTGAAATCCTGGTCATGTCCGGGGAAATACAGATGTATGGCGGCTCTAAAATAACAATAACACACACACACCCCAACACATTTTAAAAGGGCATAAGAAGCAGTATTCTCTGCTGGGCAGCAGCAGTCCTTATGAAGCCTGTCAGGTCCTCCCCTGGTTCCACAGAGGCCTGTTTCTGAGGCTAATCTCGCTGCCTTGGTACCCAGGGAGTGCTTGACTATTCCCTTTGCCCAAGAGAAGAGGATCTCACCGCTTATCCCTTTCTGTTTGTGTGTGTTTTCAAGGTGACAACGAGATTGTGAACAACATGTACGAAACCGAGGCAGACCTCCTAGCAGGCGAGAGCGGGGAGGAGGAGACCGAGGACAGCATCATGTCCCCCATCCCCGTGGGGCCGCCATCCCCTTTCCCCGCCGGAGAAGACTTCAACCCCAAGGAAGGCTCTCCGTATGAAGCTCCCGTCTACATCCCCGATGACATTCCAATCCCGCCCGACTTTGAGCTGAGGGAGTCTTCCATTCCAGGGGCAGGGCTGGGCATCTGGACCAAAAAGAAGATTGAAATTGGGGAAAGATTCGGGCCTTACATGACCTTTCCAAGGACGATGTTGAAAGAAGCAAACTTTGGATGGGAGGTAAGAAGGCTTTGGACTAATACAATGGTGATTGGTTTGGCTTTGGAGGAAGGTGCAGCCTTTGTTTTTGGATGACCTCCAGGACTGGGAAGAAGAGTGGCTTTGTTGATTTCATGTCTTTGTGGATATTCTGATTTTTATTGTGCAATGATTATTTATTGTTATGAATGATTTGGTTTCAGTCCCACAAACACACTTTTTGGAAGTTCCACAGCCATTCTTTATAGGGTCCATGGCCTCATAAGATTGAATTCTTGAGAAATGGCTTTTTTTAAGGGCTTTGTGGGAAATTCAAAGTTCAGCACTGATGGGAATGCTGGTTTAAAAGGAGGGTAGTGGTCAGGGGTTGGGCTTGCTGGCATTTGGGGGTGGGGAAGCAAATGTCCACTTGCTAGCATCAGACCCTTGAGAACTTCCCCCTTTTATTTGTTTGAGAGCCAGTGTGGTATAGTGGTTAAGAGCGGTAGACTCGTAATCTGGGGAACCGGGCTCGCGTCTCCGCTCCTCCACATGCAGCTGCTGGGTGACCTTGGGCCAGTCACACTTCTCTGAAGTCTCTCAGCCCCATTCACCTCACAGAGTGTTTGTTGTGGAGGAGGAAGGGAAAGGAGAATGTTAGCCACTTTGAGACTCCTTCAGGTAGTGATAAAGCAGGATATCAAATCCAAACTCTTCTTCTTCTTTACTGTTTTGCATCTCTATCCCACCATTTCTCCTAGGTGGCTACGTGGTTCTGCCCCTCCCCATCACAACAACCCTGTGAGGTAGGTTAAGCAGAGGGACTGTGGCTGGCCCATGGTCATCCCAGTGAGCTTCATGGCTGAGCAGGGATTTGAACTCTAGTTCCCCAGGTCCTATGCTGACATTCTGAGTACTCTGTACCATGCTAGCAGGAGGGCTGAGAAACTCTTGCAAAGGAAGACAGGTTTTCTCTGTTTTCCAGATGCATAGAATCTGAATATACTTGGAACAAAATGTGTGGGTGTCTTAAGAACAGCAACACTGCATAGAATGCTGTGCCCACAGACCTAGTTATATGTTCAGTTTCTGACAGCAAAGCTTTTAAAACCTGATTTTGTAAACAGTCTTTATATAGTTATTGAACTCACTGCTAAATATCTCTAGTGGTATGAGAAGTCCTGCCCCCCTCTCCTCACAAAATATAAACATGATGGACAATTTTCTCTTAACTTTGACAGGAAAACTGGAACTAGAAAAGCAGTTCACTTTCTAGGAACATTTTTGAGAGCTCCTTTTTTTTTTTTGGTCAGGCAATAAATGGAACTGCTGGTGTTTTTGCTTCCTGTCCTGGGTGAGAGTCAAGGCAAACACGTGATGTAGCTGCTTGACAGGTTGCATTTGCTTCACACTAAACCTGTCGGAAAGGCGCTGCTAGTTTTAGGAACTTCTTCTCTCAACAGGCAGGGAAGCCGTCCAAAAGCAAAACTGACTGGGACCTGTGTTAACCTCAAAAAACACAAAAAACCCCCAAAACTCACACAGCAGGGCTTTCTTAAGCAGGGGACTCTTGTCACCATGCTGAGACCTCTGTATCCTGGCCATTCTGCGTGGATGAGTACAGCGGTACCTTGGGTTACATACGCTTCAGGTTACATACGCTTCAGGTTACAGACTCCACTAATCCAGAAATAGTATCTCGGGTTAAGAACTTTGCTTCAGGATGAGAACAGAAATCGTGCTCCAGCGGTGCAGCGGCAGCAGGAGGCCCCATTAGCTAAAGTGGTGCTTCAGGTTAAGAACAGTTTCAAGTTAAGAACAGACCTCCAGAATGAATTAGGTTCTTAACCCGAGGTACCACTGTACATTCTTAGCTAGGTATGGGAATCTATGGGAAGCTACCACTTTCTCACCCCCCAAAAAACCTCTGTTGGGCTGCTTCATAGAAAACACTTTTTAAAGCAAAGGTAGGAAACCTGCCTGGGGACGCAGGTGGCACTGTGGGTTAAACCACAGAGCCTAGGACTTGCTGATCAGAAGGTCAGCGGTTCGAATCCCTGCGACGGGGTGAGCTCCCATTGCTCGGTCCCTGCTCCTGCCAACTTTTTGCATTATATCTTGCACTGTCCGTTATATAATGATGCAAGAAAAAGATTTTTGGTACCTATAATGACAGGGTCCCCTGGCCAGAACCCCCTTGATATGATGTTATGTCTCCTTGCAGACACAAGTATGTGACCTGGAGGGTAGCACTTTTTACAACTGCTGCTATTTATTTGATCCTATCTATCTACCTCAGGCTATGCTCTATCTTTGTCACCAAACTCTGAGTATAAATTGCACACTGTATTAATTGATATTGTTTTTAACATTAGTGACCATGTGATGATTTTAGCTTATGAATTTTATTGTTTAATGTTTTTATTTGTACATTCGGGTACTTTTATAGCTTTGTTTAGAGTACGTAATGTTTTATTAATATAAATGTTTTAAGTCTTTTTTTACCAATTCAGTATATTTTCTTTTAATTGTCAAATAATTCTGTGTACATTGCGGCAGCCTTTGGCTATGTGCAATAAAAGTGACTGACTGACTGACCTAGCAGTTCGAAAGCACGTCAAAGTGCAAGTAGATAAATAGGTACCGCTACAGCGGGAAGGTAAACGGCGTTTCCGTGCGCTGCTCTGGTTCGCCAGAAGCGGCTTAGTCATGCTGGCCACATGACCCGGAAGCTGTACGCTGGCTCCCTCAGCCAATAAAGCGAGATGAGCGCCGCAACCCCAGAGTCAGTCACGACTGGACCTAATGGTCAGGGGCCCCTTTACCTTTACTTTAGGAAACCTGCAGCCAACTAGATGTTATTGGACTCTAACCCACATCAGCCCTGGCCAGCATGACTGATGACCAGGGATGATGGGAATTGTAGGGCCACAGCTTCACCACCACCCCATTTTAAAACATCGGCTGACACACTCTTGCAGCCCAGTTCCTCCTGACCCCCTTTTTCCCCAAGGGGGGGGTGTACTTCAGAGAGGGAGAGAAGGAAGAAGGAACAGAGCAGGCAGCACCATTCAGCTCCTGCATTTCCTGGGCTGAATGGAGCGGTCCTTTACAGGTGGGAGTTGTGAGGCTGGTAGACCCCTTGATAGAAGTGCAAGCTGTGGTTCGAGTCTCTGCAAGCTCAACAGGTGGTCTGTGCCTACCTTAGATGAGGCCACCTCTGCATCGAGCATGGATGCTCACATTTTTGAGCACCTCTGTTTTGAATAGTGATTCCATATATCCACAGGAAGCTGGTCCATTAGAGCACAGTGGCAACTGCCCCAGCAACGCCAGTCTGCTCTCAGCTCAGCCAGGTCCTCTCATCTCATGCGAAAGGTTAGAATCCACATGATCTGCCATGGAGGGCTTGCAAACTTGCATGGGCTGGGAGGAAGCAATGGTTTTGTCCATCATTGGCTCTGGCTCCACCTACTATTGAGCTCCCTGCCTTCCAGTCCCAGTGAGCACCAGCCACCATTGCGTGTATCTACTGCTGACTGTCATTGGTGATGTCTTTGTATATAGTACTTGATCTGCAAGGATAGACATCTTCCCACTTGGCACTTGTGGTGGTCCTCTTCACCTGCGATGATAAATAATTTTCCTGGCAATCACCGGATGCTGCTCTTCTCCTAATCTGAGCATTGTTAAAAGAATCTGGCTAGAAACCAGATCATCTCCCAACCTTCCTTCCTCTTACATGTGTGACTTTCCGTGTTCTTAGGCTGGCATTCCTGTTGCCATTGTACATCTCCCCTCCCTCCTCCCTTGTACCCCAAAGGTGTTGGGAGGGTGGAGGATTTCCTCTTCACAAGGCAAAAGTGTGATGCTTTCCATGGGGACAGATTCCAGAAGAGCGGCCTTGTTAGCGAGGTGCCAGTGGAAAAGGCATTGAGAGCTGTGGCATGTAAAAGATCTGGCTGATTTATTGTCGAGCCAAGTGTCAGATGCATGAAGTGGCAAGGGTTTTTCACATCCTGAATGCGATGCATAAACAGTTTACTTTGGACACTTCCAGAGGCATCTGGCTGTGGCGTGGCCCCAGTCTCATGCCTGGAAAAAGGACGGGGCAGCCAAGTCTTAAGGCTCCTGTGCCACTGGCTGAGGAATTCATGGAGGGGAGAAAGAAGGCAGAGAAAAGCATTTCTCCCTGTTTGATTAGAATATAACTCATGGGCATCCAGTGAAGCTGGGCATTGGAAGGTTCAGGACAAGCATAAAACGACAGAATTTTGCATGGTTAAGCTACTGTCACAAAAGGGAGTGACAGACACCAGCTTGGGTGGGTCTGAAAGCGTATTAGGCAAATTCCCAGAGGATAAAGCTATCAGTGGCTACTTTCCACGTTAGGTGTGTTAAACCACCACTATCAGAGGCAGCAGTCCTCTGAAGACCAGTTGCTGGGAATCACAGGTGAGGGGAGAGCATTTCATTTATTTCGTATTTATTTCATAAAATTAATATACCACGAACACAAAGCGACAACCGCAAAGTGGTTTGCAAAAAGGGTAAAACCACATATCAGTGAAAAAGAGTTTGGAACAGCAATTCAAAACATTTAAAACTGCTGCGCTCAAGTCCTGCTGTCAGGCTTTCCCATAATGGGCATCTGATTGGCCACTGTGAGAAAAGGCTGCTGGACCAGATGGGCTTTTGACCTGATGCAGCTGCAGGGCTCTTATCTACTTGTGAATTGGAGTGGGTTTGTGATAATCCACCTGTGCTTTGGAATGCGAGACAGGACCCCAACAGGTGAGTTCCCCTAAGGCCAAGTCACCTGAAGGTTTAAGTACTTCCTGCTCTACTATGCTTGCCCAGTGGCAAAGGGAGAGGTTAGGAGAAGAAGTGCTTGGGTTGGGGAGCAGCCTTTAAGGCAGTGGTTCTCAACCTGTGGGTCCCCAGATGTTGTTGGACTACAACTCCCATCACTCCTAGCCAGCATGACCAGTGGTCAGGGATGATGGGAATTGTAGTCCAACAACATCTGGGGACCCACAGGTTGAGAACCACTGCTTTAAGGGCTCACACTCTTCAGGTGGGTGGGAGGGCATGAGAAAGCCTTTGTTGGAGCAAGTTGCTCACCTGGAGCTTTCCATAGTCCTGCAGCCCCTCACCCACTGCATCACTTGGCCCTTTGAGTGCCTGTTGTGGATGGATCAGGACATGGGATACTGAACTGGGTGAATGTTTGTTCAAGCAAAGCAAATGTCCCATCATTTCATGCTGAAGCCTGCCCACCCCAATATACAAAACCATGCATGTTTAATTCAACAACAAATCAGCTCCTTACCCATTCTCCACTACTACCACTTATGACTTCATCAAATACTCAACACAAATGGAAATCCATTCAGTGGTTGTTGCGCCTTCAGTTCCCACCATTTATGAGTATAATAATAATAATAATAATAATTTATTATTTATACCCCGCCCATCTGGCTGGGTTTCCCCAGCCACTCTGGGCGGCTTCCAAAAGAATATTAAAATACAATGATACATCAAACATTAAAAGCTTCCCTAAACAGGGCTGCCTTCAGATGTCTTCTAAAAGTCTGGTAGTTGTTGTTCTCTTTGACATCTGGTGGGAGGGCGTTCCACAGGGAGGGCGCCACTACCGAGAAGGCCCTCTGCCTGGTTCCCTGTAACTTGGCTTCTCGTAGTGAGGGAACCGCCAGAAGGCCCTCGGTGCTGGACCTCAGTGTCCGGGTAGAACGATGGAGGTGGAGACGCTCCTTCAGGTATACTGGACCGAAGCCGTTTAGGGCTTTAAAGGTCAGCACCAACACTTTGAATTGTGCTCGGAAACATACTGGGAGCCAATGTAGGTCTTTCAAGACCGGTGTTATATGGTCTCGGCTTCCGTTCCCAGTCACCAGTCTGGCTGCTGCATTCTGGATTAGTTGTAGTTTCCGGGTCACCTTCAAAGGTAGCCCCACGTAGAGCGCATTGCAGTAGTCCAAGCGGGAGATAACCAGAGCATGCACCACTCTGGCAAGGCAGTCCGCGGGCAGATAGGGTCTCAGCCTACGTACCAGATGGAGCTGGTACACAGCTGCCCTGGACACGGATTTAACCTGTGCCTCCATGGACAGCTGTGAGTCCAAAATGACTCCCAGGCTGCGCACCTGGTCCTTCAGGGGCACGGTTACCCCATTCAGGACCAGGGAATCCCCCACACCTGCCCGCCTCCTGTCCCCCAGAAACAGTACTTCTGTCTTGTCAGGATTCAATCTCAATCTGTTTGCCACCATCCATCCTCCAACCGCCTCCAGACACTCACACAGGACCGTCACCGCCTTCACTGGTTCTGATTTGAAAGAGAGGTAGAGCTGGGTATCATCCGCATACTGATGAACACCCAGCCCAAACCCCCTGATGATCTCTCCCAGCGGCTGCATGTAGATGTTGAAAAGCATGGGGGAGAGGACAGAACCCTGAGGCACCCCACAAGTGAGAGCCCAGGGGTCTGAACACTCATCCCCCACCACCACTTTCTGAACACGGCCCAGGAGGAAGGAGCGGAACCACTGTATGACAGTGCCCCCAGCACTGTGCCCCCAGTATGGGCCATGCTGGCTGGGGCTGATGGGAGATGAAGTCTGAGAGGGCCACAGGCTTCCCATCAGTCATTTAATCAGATGACAGGTTTAACTAGCCAAATCTGGGTTCGTATCCAATATAATCCTACTCAGAGTGAGCCTGTTGAAATTAATAGGCATGGTTAACTTAGGTCCATTCATTCCAGCCAGTTTCCTCTAAGTAGAAATTAGATGGCTGCAATCTCTGGAATTTTACACACTATCCCTAACCTTCCCACCATCTGTCAATGAATCAGGACTTCTGCTCAGGTTGCCCAAGAAGAACCAATCACATGCAACACAGCCACCCCACACATGTGAATGGATTATTGAATGGAGGAATAAATATGATTAACCTATCAAAACTACCTCCTCCCACTCCCCCCCCCAAAAAAAAAAATGGTTGGGGGGAAAAAGGATCCTTTGCCAAATCTCTCAACAGCTTTCCACTGCATTTAACAAAGGTGCCTCAGAAGATCTTCCTGCCCTGGGATACTTCAACCGTGAATCTCATAACTTTCGGAATGTTTGATTAGCACCACCTTACGGAGTTGCTTGCAGAAACATCCTCCTTCCCACCTCCTCTTTTTTTTTTAGCCTTGGAAATATCAGGCCATTCCAAGTAGGGTGTGGACATGAAGGCAGGCCTGGATTTGCACACATTAAAATATACATTTTATGAGCTAAACGGAAACACCTTGTGGAATGAAGGAAAACATTCCTTAAGGAGCGCAGCACGTCAGTTGTATGTGTGTGGGGGGGGGGAGAGTGTTGGTTGGCTGCTAAACAGAGGCAACTTCTGAAGGCCACATATACAACCCCTTTAGAGACTTACTGTAGCTTTAGTCCAGCTTTCCCCTTCGGTAGACTAAATCACCCACCATTCCCAGCCAGCATTGGCAGTGGTCAGGGACCATAGCAGTCATAGTCCAACAACATCCACGGATTCAAGGCTGGGAAAAGATATTCTAGGCTGCTCATTGTTCAGAGGGTTTCATGTGGAGTCAGATACCTGGTGCATATTTAAAAAAAAAAAAAAAAAAAATTCTTCTCCCTAAAACTCCTGGCTGTCACTCAGTTTGGGATGGAGAATTTCTCATATATATGTGTGTGTGTGTGTGTGTGTGTGTGTGTGTGTGTGTGTGTATATATATATATATATATATATATATATATATATTACATATTAGTTATCATTCATACAACAGAACTTCACATCTTATACAATCTTTTTGGACTTCCATCAGCCCCTCTGATGGTCTTCCGTTCTTATCACTTATTCTGCATTTCTTAAATTCCTATTGCCTTTAATTATCTTAACTAACAGTCCCCCTCATTACCTTTTTTTTTGCAATATTTCAAATAGTCCACCTTACAAAACTTTTCGCAAACCTACAAGCGTAATATGATCATCACAATTACTCTCCAAATAGTCCGTAAATTTATGCCAGTCTTCTGTGAATCTCTGGTCCCGCAGATTTCGAATTCTTCCTGTTAATTTATCTAATTCTGCATAGTCCATCAGTTTCATCCTCCATTCTTCTTTTGTCGGTAATTCTTCTTGTTTCCAGAAACTTAAAACGGGATGGAGAATTTCTCAACCTCATGGTTCTAAAGCAGAGGTGGGTAGCCCGCCCGCCCCCAGCCCTGGGGTAGAGGCTGATCTGGAGGTTGGGGAAAAAATTAGAATGAGTTGTCTCTGCCTATCGTTGGCCCTGGCTCAACCTCTCTGTTGTTCTGCCCTGCCAGTCCCAGTGGGCACCAGCAGCTGCTGTGATAACCCCTCCCTCAACTGATCTGCATGCATCAGATGAGGAGGCAGGCACTGTTCACCTGTGGATACCTGTATGTGTGTGTACTGCGTTTCTGGCCTACTGTTCGATCTGGCCTCTTTTGCTCGTTCTCTGGTCCTGCCCAATTGCTCTCTAGTCCCGAATCCTAGTTCCCAGCCTTCTGACTTCGGCTCCAGACTGCTTCCCACGGCCCAGCCCTGGCAGATACTTCTAAAAATGTAAATCATTAAATTGTCCCTGATGGATGTTGAGGCAATAAATAGTATCCATTGTGTACATGCATTTCTGACATCCCTGGGTTGCATCCAGGCTAGGTTAGCCTGGTCTTCAAAACAAATGGAACTCCCGTCATGACTAATTGGTCCTCCTGGTTTCAGCGGGACCTAAATTAGTCCTTACTCTGCCCTCTAAATCCACCAGTAAACATTAAATTGTATATACACATAAACCTTTTTTAAAAATGCTTTTCAATGGAACACTCCAAAGTTCCAAGAAAATAACAGCAGCAACGTGGTGTTGTAGCCCACACTACTCCTACTCAGAGTAGACACATTAAAATTCATGGACATGTCTATTTAGGTCCATTTATTTCAATGGGTCTAGGCTGAGTAGGACTAGCTTTGGATACAACATTTGAGGGTTGTTGTTTTTAATGGAAAGAGACCATAATTTATTAGGGTAACACATGTTTCGCATGTAGAAGGTCCCATGTTTGGGGCTTGGTACCTCTGGTTAAAAGGACGAGACAGCAGGTGGTGTACAAGTCTCTTCTCCATCTGATACCCTGGAAAGCTGCTGCCAGTTAGAGCAGAGCAGGAGTAGTTAATGTGGTGTCCTCCAGATGTTGCTGGACTCCAACTCCCATTGCTCCAAGCCTCCATCATCTGAAGGAAGCTATGCTGCCTATCCCTGGAACAGACAGCACTGGGCACTGTCTGACTGTTGTGCCTTCATTGCCAAGCTGGTGGGCTTCTGAAAGCATATGGCGGCCACTGTCGAAAACAAGTGGTTGGACTAGGTCAGGAGTGGGGAACTGCAAGCCCAGGACCAAATGCATCCCACAGGTCTATCTATATCAAGCATGGCCAAACTTGGCCCTCTGGCTGTTTTGGGACTACAATTCCCATCATCCCTAGCTAACAGGACCAGTGGATGATGGGAATTGTAGTCCCAAAACATCTGGAGGGCCAAGTTTGGCCAGGCCTGATCTATATGGTCCTCAGGATTGTCACCAGGTCACACTCCTCACTGGTCCTTCTTTGCAGCCTGAGTGTTTTTCCTGAGTGGTGTACGTCCCTGGACTCGACTCACTTGCTTGCCTGGCTAAAGGATATAGAGAGGTGTGATTGCTGAAACTAGCCTACCAAATAAAGGTCACATTTCTAGTTGTTTCTCTCTTCACTTTTGCCTCTGGCCACACCCACCATTGGCATGTGACCTTCTCCCCTGCCTGCCACAAGGTAGACCAGAAAGGAATGTGGACTTTGGGTTGAAAAAGGATCCCTTGCAACTGGACAAGGCTGAGCTTCAGTCATAATTCAGCTGAGCTCTTTCTGGGCTCTTGGGCTGACTTAGCAGGTTGTCTGGAATAAGCATATATGGACAGGATTCAAGGAAGCACAGCTACCTCCCATTGATTTCAATGGGAAAAGTTAGTTACAATTATGTTTGCAAATGGATAAGGTCATATTGTATAAGGTTCTCAACCCATTCCCTCTTTGGGACATCTGCCATAGCAAATATATGTGGTTTTGTGTCAAGGTTGCAAAATCCTGGATGTTTGAGATTCCCTAAATTGCTCTTAATTCTTGGAAGTTCCATACAAGCTAACAAGAGCCTTTCCTGAACGCCAGACTCGGTACAGGCCCTTTCTATTATCTGTCATAAATGTTGTTGACTTTCCAATGCTATTAATTTTTATTTTTCGCAGTGGACGTGAAAGAACACACATTTTCCTAGGAGCACCTCACATTTCTTCAAAGCTCCTTTGTTTCTTCGGCTACTACAGAAAGCAACAAATCTTTGTCTCCTAACGCAAACAATTCTCAGCTACCCCAAAAAACCCATTGGACTTCCATCTTCTGTTCTCCTCATTAGCAGTGATCATTACTGGGGCTCCACCAAACGTTCACCAGATTTTATTCACTGTTTTAACAATATGTGTTGTTTGTTCACTAATGCTGCTGCTTGAATTAAGAATTACTTAGAACAGCACAACCTATCAGGGACCACATACTGAACAGGCTGATGTCATGACACTATACCTGGCATGACAACAGTAAATATAACCAAATGGGTTGACATAACCAAATCATAATTTGGCTACATGATGCTATCACTGAGGACAGGTGAGGGCAGTGTTTTGAACAAATGTGCACATGTTCTTTGCACAGTATTGCACATGTTCATCCAGACATCCATTCCATCCATTTCTGAGAATCTGTGATTTATTTATTTTTTCATCTGAACAAAATCCACTTTCATATTTAAATACAATAAGATTAATGGTCATGGCTAAATCAGCACTGTTGATTTCAAGTGGACCTACTCAGAACAAGACATACAGTGGTACCTCGGGTTACAGACGCTTCAGGTTACAGACCCTTCAGGTTACAGACTCCGCTAACCCAGAAATAGTACCTTGGGATGAACTTTACCTCAGGATGAGAACAGAAATTGTGTGGTAGCGGCGCGGCGGTAGTGGGAGGCCCCATTAGCTAAAGTGGTACCTCAGGTTAAGAACAGTTTCAGGTTAAGAACGGACCTCCAGAACGAATTAAGTTCTTAACCCAAGGTACCACTGTAGTTGGTTACAACCCAGATTTTATATGGCATTTTATGTTAAAATACACCTTCTAAAACGTATGTTTATTTTTATTTTATTTTGTCGTCACTGAGGAATGTGTTGGGGAAAGTGTGAAAGCTGATAATTAACTCCACTTCCAGTCTGCATACTAGGAAGACTTGTGGAATTTGATTTTTACAAATTCCATTAAACAAACATGATCTGCAACTCCTGGACTGGGGTAGACAATGCAGTGTCCTTCCAATGATATTGAACTTCAGTCCCAGATGATGTGATCTGTGGTCCAACATCACCATGTTACCTACCCTTGTTCCAGGAGTGGCATGGTTTATACAGGTATTTGCAAACTGTCCCTACCTGTGAGTAATGCCTGATTTGGCTCAAAAAGCGGCATGCATTAATCTGAGCCGATTTGGATCCCTACATTGGCCGATCTTTTTCCTTGCGAAGAAAACTCAGTCCAAAATGTAGAATGCGCTCGGTTATGCTGCACGGTGGGATTGTATTTTACACCCTCCTCCCTCAAGCTTATTATTCCCTTGCTTGCTGACACAGAACGTCCAAGTCACGGCACCCTGAAATAAATCACACTGTGTTTTCCCTTTATTACCCCTGGGTCCTTTGAAAACAAAACCTGGAGCAGAGGTGGGGGGGGGGGCGACACATGCATGCACAATGATCTAGATCATTTATTGAGTAAATAATGACATTAATCACAGCATTGTTTATTTTGCTAATGAAGAGCAGGCTGAGAAGTGACATCCTGGAGAGTAATATTGGCCACAAAATCATGGAAGGCTTTGCATCACTAAAAGCCTGAAGGAAGCTGAGCAAGTGATCCTCTTTGCAGAGAACATGGCTTTTGCCATCATAGAGATCAGTGGGATTCACCTACTTTTAATATGTGTGCAGGATTACACCACCAGAGTGTAACTGTCTTAGGAGTCTTGCTTCCTTGGAGATACTTTTTTAAAAAATACAATAATTGGATCCTTTATGGGGGGGATTTTCCAAGTAACTTGATTTTCTTTTTTTCTTTTATCTTTTTGTAAATCCATACATTTTTAAAATTGGGGTGCGGGTGGCGCTATGGTCTAAACCACAGAGCCTAGGGCTTGCTGATCGGAAGGTCGGCGGTTCAAATCCCTGTGACAGGGTGAGCTCCCATTGTTCGGTCCCAGCTCCTGCCAACCTAGCAGATCAAAAGCATGTCAAGTGCAAGTAGATACATAGGTACCGCTGTGGCGGGAAGGTAAACAGCGTTTCCGTGTGCTGCTCTGGTTTCGCCAGAAGCAGCTTAGTCATGCTGGCCACATGACCCGGAAAAACTGTCTGCAGACAAACGCCGGCTTCCTCGGCCAGTACAGCGAGATGAGTGCCGCAACCCCAGAGTCATTCGCAACTGGACTTAACTGACAGGGTTCATTTACCTTTACGTTTTTACATTTTTAAAATGCAGGTGTTGTATAATGGAAAGTGCTGTTTATTTTCTATGCTGCCTTAAATGGCACTGTCCACAGATACCCTTTGTTATCTCATTGCATGATCTGAGCTCCACGAATGGGTGATGTTTAGTGAGTCAAGACTCAAAGAGAAGCACCACCTTTGATCTTTCAAAAGTGACATTGGTAGAGATCCTTAGCCAAGCGGCACTGTCTAGGGTTTATTTCAAGAGACCGGTCCTGCTTGTATCAACTCCTGATGTAATCTGTGGTTTGTCTCCCATTGCCCAAAGGAATGCTGGAAGCTGCCTTACACAGTCAGCATAGTATTGTCTGTTTTGCTTGGGATTGAACCCAGAGCAGATGCCCTACTGCACAGGAATGCAGGGCACTGCCTATTCCAGGTCGGATCATTTGTCCATCCATCTCACTATTGTCTCTAGTGGATGGCAGTGTTTCAGACTTAGAGATGCTGAGGCCTTCTGCTTGCAAGGCAGATGCTGTACCACTAAGTTATGGCCCTTCCCGACTCATTTCAAGAGAACTAGGTCTTCATCCTAGAAATGGCTATGAAATGTCCAAACTGCTGAAAGCAAATGTCTTTCCAGCTGCCTCTCTCTCTCTCTCTCTCTCTCTCTCTCTCTCTGATGCTCAACCCGTGGATGACATCAGAAGCAGGCTAAGAGGTCACTCTCGGCCCCCGTGTGCCAAGAAATCCGGGACTGTGCTTGGAATGAGTTGGAAACATGGGTATATAAGGAATAAGAGGGGAAGCAAGAGACAGACAGACAGGGAGGGGGGAGGATGTGTGCACACCCAATGAAAGAATGACTAAGAATACCTCTGTGATATTTCTCCATTTATTTCCATAAGGGGTAATAACTCATCGGTAATCCGACAGAGGGCATTTTCCTTAAAATAGAACACTCTGATTCACAAGCAGAAATAGGAAATAAATGTTTTCTTTTCATCTTTGAGAGACATCTATGAATACCAGCCTCTGAACCTGGTATTTTATCATCTCTATTAAAAACAAAATTGAGAACGAGTGAAAGAACCAAGAATAGCCCATTTGTGACCATGGGGCTTGAAAAATAGCCTTTTCCCCTTGTCAGGGAAAGCTTGCAAGAATACAGGGCCCTGTTTTCTTTTCACTGGAATGTTATCCTTTCTACAAATGCAGTCTTCTGCACAATCTGGATTTCTTCCCCTTGGAAAGTCCGGTCAGGAAAGAACGTTGAAGTACAGAAGGGTATTTTGCCATCACACCCTTAAAGAAGACTCAGGGCACAAACTTATGGAAGAAAGGTTCTATTTATTGAAATCAAGCGTCTCAGAGGCTCTGCAAAATAAGTAATCCATTTTAACCAAGTTAAAATATAGTCTGGGCAGAGAAGCTGCCTAATGCAAGAGTGATAGAATCATAGAATTGTAGAGCTGGAAGGGACATTGAGGATCATCTAGTTCAACATCCTGCAATGCAGGGATATGCAGCTGTCCCATATGGGGATCAAACCAGTGACCTTGGTGTTATCAGCACCACTATTTGTCATTTCTCAGTTCTCCTCATTTCCATATCACTTTGTGATTCTTCTTCTTCTTATTATTATTAATCAGCATTTTAATGTGGATTTCTCACAACGTACACATTTCTGTATGCATGTTTGTTTCATATGCACACTTTGGTAATAGTATGCATTTTTGTTCCCCTTGCCTAATTTACACCTTCTGAAACAGCACATGAACACAGCCATCTTTTGAAATTAGCACTTCTCTGGATTTTGAAGTGCAACTTTCCAGCCAAGAAATGTATGCAAAAATGCATGCGACAGGATGGTGTGTGCGTAAAATGCACATATGAATGAAAATGACCTGAAAAATGCATTTTATTGGAGAAATTTGTGTGTAAATTTGGCAAAATTGCAATCAAAAATTCGTATATTAGGATAAATTTGCATTAACGTGCCGATCAATTTACATGGCTTTTTTTAAAAGGAAAAGGAAAATTGCACATAGATGTGTCAACGTCGGGAAATGAATTTAAGATTGGAAAAAATGAGAAACTGAAAGAAACTGATATGAAGACATAGTGGTGTTTGCGCCATTTTGATGAGCTGAAGAGGTTGGCTCTCCCATTTACCAAAACATGGCAAATTTTTCCATCCTTGACAGGTTTTCCCCCCACCCCACCACCTCAGCCTCCATATCTAGTCTTTCCTGTAAGCTAAAAGCTTCCATACTGTCCTCATTTTGGGGTGGGATTCAGTCACATATTGGCAAATTCATGTCGTGCAACTTAATTTGATGGGGTGCTCTTGCACAATGCAATCTATTGTGGGGGTTTTTTTGTGATAAGGAACGTGAGGGGGGTCAGTGCATTGAGAAGTGTGGACTAAATGCTTGCTTCGTGCAATATCATGTAACTTAATCTGTCCAAAAAATCAGAATGAGCCCCAAATAAATAGCCAGATTCATCTCACTCCTTTCCTCCAAAGACATCAGGATGAATGCTCAAAAGGCAGGTCGTCTGGAAGCAACCTGTGTCAATGTTGCAGGTGTTCATTCATTCTATGCCATTTCCTCATCAACCAGTTTATCTTAAACAAAAACAACAACTCCTGTAGCTAAATTTTTATTTTATCATTCAGTGCACATGTATTTTTGATGTATGCATGTATGAATTAATTTCATCATAAAATGTGTATTTTAATGCATTTGGTATATACTTTGAGCAGAGAACTGTTATCACAGTGCAAAATTCAATGCATGATTACATCCCAATTTGTCTATTAGTTCAGGGGGTGTGAATTAGGTTCTGCTGGTTTGAAAATCCAGGCAAAACAAAATTCTTCTTCATCCCAACTAAAAAACCCACAGATTCATTCGCGCAGCTCTTCATTCTTTTTCTTCCCTTAAACCCTCTACAAAGCAAACAGATAAGAGGTTCCTGTTCAGACCATGAGGTTAGAAGTGGATGCTGGTTAGACTTAATTAAGATCCAGACTGATAACCATTAAATTGGTTCACAATGAGTGAGGAAATGCAGGTTCAAGTGGAAAGGGTAAAAAGGAAAAAAAAGCAGGGGCACCTCTCTGAAGAGCCCATTCCCTCACAACTCATTTCCCCCCTCCCCAGTCTGTCTGGACTATGTTACTTGCCCCAATGTTCTTGAAATTCAAAGTGTCTTTGGAGAAAGGAGAACATCTCTCTTCAAAAACGTCCCCTCATTCTCCTCCAGAGCTGGAATTTGCTTGGCCTTGTGCCCGTGAGTTATTTCTAATTTGAAATTTGGGATGGCAGGACTCTCCTGTGAAATATTGCTAGGTTTATTGAAGCAGAGTTTTTTTTTGGGGGGGGGGGACTTACCACAATATTTATCTGGCATTTTACTTGAGCAGAAACCTCCAGATTCGCTTCAAAATTTCACTCCTGCAGAATTGACGGGCAACTGATTTTGAAAATTCATCTGTGGCCCCTCCTGCTTTGTGAAAGAGCACAGATTTATGATGAATGACAACGGTGTTTGTAAGTACTTGAGAGAAGGCCTTTGTGCTGCCTGCGGTTCTTATGTCCTGCCTCGCAATAAGCTTATACGGAGGGCAGCTCAGTCTGTGAAGAGAGGGAGGTTGGATTTCTTCCTACCTTTCTTTATCTGATTAGCCAGCGGTATATTTCTTCCCTTTGAGATAATGCCCAGGAAAAAAGAAATCTTTGGTTTAATTGCACATCTTATTGTGTCATCCCTGTTCAATCATGTTAGAAAAATACCGGCCTTTCCCCCCCCCAAACTCACACCCACCTCCCCTTTTTCCCATTTAGATCTTACTAAAGTCCATTCTACCTTATCAGCACAGTAATTTCGCGAGCAGAGCTTAAGTTTTCTGCCATTTAGGTCTTGCCCATTGTCTGTCGCAGCTGCAGTCAAGATAAACCCTCACCCAGAACAAAGTTGGAATGACCTTTTACAAGCTGAATCTGCCTTGTTTCCCTCTAGACTAATTTATCAGCCTTCATTTCAAGCCTAGATTCTCAGCAGAGGCCTGAAAGAACATTACGGAGAGCATGAATGAACAGGGGGATTAAGATGCTTGGCGTCTCCCCCCCCCTTTTCTTTTTCTTCTTCTCCTTCTTGCCCCTTTCCATCAGACACCTTCTGGATTTACTGAGATGGATGTAAGCTGTAAATGACCATAAGTTGTGAACTGCCTTAAACTTGGGATAACAGACACTGATGACATAAGAAACGCTAGACACATGTTTCGGGACAAATGTGTAAAGGAGAAGCTAACCCTCTTCTCCCCACAGCTCGGTCACCTATGCACCAAGGCATATGAAAGAGCCAGGTTTCTCCTTATCTCATAGCAGCTCCTGACTGTTTGGCCCGAGGCAGGCTTGCACATCGTAACAAACTGCAGTGGCAGGTGCATCTCTTGCAAGAGGCATAGCACATTTTTACAGCATGGAAACCCTGAAACAGATACCTGCTTGCCATTTCCCCTACAGACACATGCAACACCTCCCCATACTAAAGCCAGCTCACTCTTGCATTGTTCACACAGTTGGCTATCTACCTTGGCCACTCTTTTACAGATTGCCGTGCTTCCCTGGTTTGGGTGGCGTTATGGCTGAATGTTGTGTGCAGTCTGTCAAGCCTGGAAGGTGATGTATATTCTGAACTCTGGTCTCCCAGGTGAAGGTCCAGCGTGCTGTTAATTCAGCCTAGAGACTACAGGGCAAAGCACAGAGTGTGGGACTGAGCAGGGGCACCAACTTGAACAAAATATTGGGGGGTCTAGGTAAACCCCACCCCACCGAATCGAATGAATGATGTGGTGCATGCACACATATTGAATGGCAATGCCCATCAACTTGGGGGGCTGGGGGCTGGCTCGCTCAAATATTTTATTGGGGGAAAGAAGACCCCTCATCCCCTAGGAGTTGGCTTCTATGGTACGGAGTTGTATAAAATTTAGGTTCTCAAGAATCTCAGCTTGCCATATATATATATATATATATATATATATATATATATATATAGTGGTACCTCAGGTTAAGTACTTAATTCGTTCTGGAGGTCTGTTCTTAACCTGAAACTGTTCTTAACCTGAAGCACCACTTTAGCTAATGGAGCCTCCTGCTGCCACCGCGCTGCAGGAGAACGATTTCTGTTCTCATCCTGAAGCAAAGTTCTTAACTTGAAGCACTTTTTCTGGGTTAGCGGAGTCTGTAACCTGAAGCGTATGTAACCTGAAGCGTATGTAACCCGAGGTACCACTGTAAAAGCAATTTCTAGAACTTAAGGTGGAAAAGTTAGGGTTCAAAGTGTGTAGGCAATGCTAGCTGAACTCTCAGAAGCCAATGAGGTGGTTGACTAAGATCTCCACTGGCTGGAGGAAGGGCTTCAGTCCACAAGCAGACGTGGATAAAAGAAAGCTAAATGAGGGAGATTTGCTGCACTTGCATAATGCCTTACAAGGCTCAGAGTTCAGCTGCTCACCATGGTTTGTCAGAATTGAAACAAGCAATGAGTTTAAGCATTTTTTTCTTCCCTACTCCCCTTCTCATTTGCCCAGCTTCAGAAGAGTCCTTGCAGTTTGTTTGAACTACAGTTACCTCTGATGTCCCAACTGGGAAACTATGGCTTAAGCACTCCCTATAAACCAGGCTGGCAAATGGTGATTCCGGAACTCATTATCCCTCACTCCTGCAAACCATGGTTGTTGAGCAGGGAGTGTTACAGCTGAGCCAAGCCACCTCCCTCCAAGGCCATTGCAATTGAAAAGCTGGTAGGGTTGGCATCTTACACTCAAGGAGAAAAAGTTTGTAATCGATGTATGAGTGGGATAAATGCGAGTGTGATAATTGTGTGGAAGAGAAATGTTAAAAGGAAGGCCATTCCTTTGGTAGGCTATTTTTTCCAAGGTTTCTGATGCTAGCTTTTTCCTCCTTTCATAAAAGAACTCACAGAATCAAAATGTTCTGCCCCAAGGAGCTTGCAGAGTATTTAGAATCTCTGGAACCCTAAATGTTGTTTTTTCTGTTAAAATCCTTGTGCTCATTAAAATCTATGCACAGCTGCAGTGCCCTCGAAAACTAAGCTCCTCTCTGCTTGTTTCCCAGGAAACTGGACCCCAGCCAAAGATAACCTGTCCTATTTAGTGTATCTGTCTTTTGCCCAAAATCTTTTCTGTGACAGCCCTCTCTTTCCCCTCCCTCTGGATTTGGATTCAGCTTTGGGTGGGGAGACCTGTCAGGAGCTGAAATTCTTGCACGGCATAGAAATAGTTTTTCCTCTTTTCTTTTTAATGGATTATGGTCTTTCCTTCTCTATAATACTCTGGACAAATGGGGCACTGCCCCATCAACTTCAGTCTGCTCTCAACCAGACATCATCTGCCTATCTTCTTACTTACAACCAGTTTAGGGGGTAGAGCTGTCTGTCAGTTTTCTCTTCTTCAGTATGGAGGACAATGGGGGAAACATTAGATTGAGTTGACTCTGTCTTTCCTTGGCTTTGGTTCCAATGGGCTCCAGCCACCACTTCCATAATATTCCCAGCACTGTGGAAATCCCTCCCTGTAGGTGGTCTTTGAAGATGAACCTCTTTTCCTTGAATCTGAAAGGTGTACTATGTACTGTTCCCCTACATTCCATTTGTTTGCTGATTCATAAATTTTGTATAGTGTTTTAGGACTGGGGTTGGGTTTTTGGGTTTTGTTGGAAGTCTGGGTGCAATTATGCAGAACAGGAGTTTGCATGGGTTTAAAACAGAGTGAGAAGCAATCATATTCTCAGACTATCCCTGTACCTTTAAGCTGTCAGCTTACTTCTCTACCTCCTTCTTGTCTTGACCAATACACCTTAGCTTTCATCCTGTTTACAACCGCCTCCTCCTCTTCCTCTTCCTGCCATTTCTCCCTTGGACCTCAAGATGAGAGGCCATCTTTAACTATTCCTTGGAGGCCCTTGTGGATTCTGCCTCCTGAAGCAATTACCTCCCCTTACCTCATGCGTGGGCCGGCCCTGTGTCCGAGTTCTGCATTTCCTACAGTAACCGACTGTATCATTTTCTAACCTACAAGCATTTCTCTGTTGTGTGTGATTGGATAGATCTCTGCATTTCCAGCACCTGTTTCTTATCGTATATGTTAACTCATAGTAAGTCCATCACATTCCATTTCTGGATTAACTTGTGGTTGTTTTAAAAAGTTGCGTGGAACTTTGCATTCCAACACACATTTTGTTTGTTTGGTTGGTTGAATGAGTCTTCAAACTGCTTAATAAATAATCTCTAAGCAGTATACAAAAGTAACACAAAGACTAGAAATCAGGGCAGTTGCAGAAATGCATTTTTGGGGCATTGCCTTGTGATGTGTTTTAGGGTAAGTGTGTCACAGGTAAAAATAAATAAATCCTGAAATGATCTAAGTGATCTTCACAGGGGCAGGTGGTTCTTCAGGTAACCTGGCCACAAGTTGTTTGTAGTTTTATACATTATTAAGAAGACCTTGAGCATAGCCTGGGGCATTATGTGTTTTTATGTTTGCTTTGTCTTAAAATACATTTCCAAATGCATTTTCTCTCCAAATAGGCATTTTGAAATATATTTTGATTTTTCTCAATGAGCTGAGAACCTGCATCAGAACACTTGAGAAGCACAAACTTTGGTTAAGAACAAGGTTATGACCCACAGATTAGATGTGGAGGTGTTGATCAAGTCAATTTGTCTTGGGATCACAAACACTTTCCAATATGCCTTCTAATGATAGCTCTGGCCTTTGACTCTGGGGCTGCCAGGTCCCACCAACTTTTCCCTGACACACATTTATAAGCATGCATATATATATATATATATATATATATATATATATATATATGCAAGCTTTTATTCTTTTCATTTTTAATGATCGCATTTTGAAACTGCATGTGAATTTTCGCTCCAATGACACAACATCTGAAAAGGTAACTTGTCAATTCAAGAATATTCACCTCTCCTTCTCCTTTAGATCCATTGGTCTGAGCAGATGAATTTAAGCCCATGCAGAGCCCTGAAGATTTTCATTTTATATTGGTTCATTTCATTTTGGTCTTGTTTATAACAATGGATATGCTCTTAATTTATAATCAGTAAAACTGCAGATGGAGTTCAGGGGATAATGTGCCTTTTAGTTTATTACCCGTATTATCACTGTTACATTTTCCACCCTGTTCCTTTATCCTTCATGATTTGTGTTTTCTCTAGACCGACATTTTCCTCCTCTGATGAATTAACTGTCAATTGAAGTTAGCGAGATAAATCAAAACAAATGGATACTATGCACCATATTGACTTTCTTACTGACTGATTTTGAAAAACCACTTTCGGAAAACTACACCAATATTATGTTCACTTGGTCCTGAGCCAATTTGCACATGAGGGCTGGGGGTTGGGGTTTTGAGGGGCGGGCGGGCTGTCTTTTATATATTTCTGCCATCCTGTTCGACTTTTGTTCTTATTATGTCTGGGGAGAGATTTGGCTTGAATGTAGGGATTTCAAGACAATAAAATGCATGCTTAATGTTGGTTACAAGAGGTTAATTTAACGGTGTGCTGCTGCACTGGCTTATTTTCCCCCCTTTTTTATTTAAACAATTTATATTCCACTTAACTACAATTATCTCTAAGCAGTGCATGAGAAATACAATACAGAAAAGGTAAAAAAAAAGGATTAAAATTATAAAACCAGCGTTCAATTAAAATTCTGCTATGGGTGGGCGGGGAGCACTCTTCAATAGGTGCCAGTGGTTCAACAGGGAGGGGGCTCATCAAATCTGAACTGGAAGGGAGTTTCACAAAATTGGGCCTACGGTACTGATCATATGAGGATATAGCCAATACAGGCTGTGCATTGAAGCCACGGGGGACCACTAACAGTGACTCCCTGCCCTCCAGACCTCAGGGATCAAGGAAGGATATAAGGAATTAGGCAGTCCTTGAGGTATCCTGGACCCAAATTTTTTAGAGCCCTGCAAATTAATACAAAAAACATTGAGTCTGGCCCAGCAGTGTATGGGCACCCAATACAAGCTGCTGAGCACAGGAGTTGTGTAGGTTACTTACGATGTGGATGTGGCTCAAAGCACACCCTGGTTCTAATTTTGTATGGGGATTTTTAAAAACAGCAACAGCAAAGATTTGGGTTTCTGCATGCCATCATTGCACATTGTCATGGACTGGCTGGATGCAGAGGAGTGGCAGGGGGTACCAGCTGGGCAACCCCCAAGGGAATAAGGCTCAGAGCCAGGGAATTTGTGGTGGGATGATGATGAGTGGTCAGAGGGAGAAGAGGGGGGAAACTGGAAGAAGGAGGTGTTGAAAGCTGGAGAGGTGACAGGGCTTAGTGAGCAGGAAAAGTCTGTGGCAGAGAGCAGTCCAGAAGCAGAGGCTGGAGAGGAGGGGGCCAAGATCAGGCAGGCTGCTGAAGAATCCAGGGGGGGGTCCCCATTCTGCTGTAACCAGCTTCTCCTCCCCCCTTGGTCTCCCAGAACCAGAAGAGGCATGGAAAGGGTGGAGCAAAGATGGGCATGATGCAGAAGTCTCAGATTGCTTGAGAAGGTCCCAGGAGAGGAGGAGACTTAAGCAACAGTGGGAAGGCGGGGACCTTCAGTCCCCACAGCTGCCTCATACAGGCAAGATCTACCAGGATGAGTGGCTGTGCTCACTAGGTCACCTGGCCTCCTGGGTTGACTTTGTTTCCTCGATTAAAGAGTTAAATTCACTGAGGCCATGCGATTTATTTCTGACCTGCTCCTGACTCCCACTCCTGACACAGATTGACTGCTTGTGCATCTTCTGTTTTGGCCAAGCGGGACCCCCACAAAGGCTCAAAGCCTGGAAAGTACTTGGGGCTCAACAGAAATTGCCCAGTGCTAGATGCAGGAAGCCAGTTCCAGGTAGACTGTAAAACAGGGGCAGCTAACTTGTAGGCTTGAAGATGTTGTTGGACTACAGCACCCACCATCCCTGACCATGGATCATGATAACTGAGGCTGGTGGGAGTTGGAGTGCCAGCAACATCAGGTTAGCTACCCTGGCTGTAAAAGGAGGAGGAGGACCAGGCTTTTCAGAACCTGGGAGAGCTCCCATACAGGGCTGATATTGATGTGATGGAGTCGGAAGCACAGGTTTGCCTTTCTGTCTCCGGGCAGAGCCTGTTAACCAGGGAGTGAGCCCCAGCTCCACCCCTGGAACAATAGGTTGTCCTGGCAACTTGTTGCACAACAAGTTGGCTAGGTAGACTCAGGCCCTGTCTCCAAGGATGTACTGTTGGGTAAGCAGACCCAACCCACTTCTGGGAGTGCCTGCTTGCTTGCCCAGTCCCAACACATCGGATGAGAACCACCCAAATGTCTGTGCCCACCTTGCTCTTCAAAAAGGGAGGCCAGGGGGTAAATCTGGTATCATGTACCATACTGTAGAGTCCTGCTTCTGAATTTCTGAGTCATGCAACCTGTAACCTAATCTATGTTTAAACTATGCAGCAACTTCTGGAATAAAGTCTGGGGGGAATAGTTGAGTTGAGAGTCTGAGTACTGTGTCTGAGAGTGGGAACCAGGATGCAAGGAGGCAGAGTTCAGCTAAAGATTAGGAGAAATGTTTTAATGGCATGGATGGTTTGATGGTAGAATGGGCTGCCATGGGTGATGGCTGGACTGCCATCTGTCAAGGATGCTATGGTTGCTGTGGCAGGGTTGACTAGATCCCCTCCCAACTCTGTGATTCTGTGAATTGCCTGAACTGAATAAACTTTGTACTGGAAGTGATGTGGAGTAACAAGAACATTATCTGTGTTATGTGAGCGGTGTCTTATTCATGCATGTAAGCCCTCGCCTGAGTGTGATACAGAGAGACCCACACGCAAGCTGTCCCAAGCATCTTGAAGCAAGAGCTAGGCAAAAGTTGAATAAACAAATTGAAACGCACAGTTCCACGCCATTAGGAGTGATGTTAGGAATCCTTTAACCAAGCCCTGGCTGATGGGCACTTCCATTATTTTGGAAGGTTGAGACTACAGAGCAAAATGTGTCTAAAAATAGTTCAACACTCGTCTCTGTCTTGCTCTGTTCTTTCAAAGATACTTTGCTTTCCTGACTTGATTTTACATAAGACAGTGGTGGTTTTCAGAGCATTGCTTGTTTTGGAAACTATGGAACATTTTGTGATCATGACTCCAACAACTGTTTTATGCTGAGGTTTCCACTAGGGAATGGGAATTCAGCTGGCACCATAAATTGACAGAACAAGCTCCCCACGAGAAAGAGAACTTTCCATTATTTCTCAAGGAAGAGTTTTTAGATCTTTGTGCCATGATCTGTTTTCTGGCATTGTTTCAGAATTGGTTTCTTCAGAATTATTCTGAAAACATCTTTTTAGCGGTGCGTTATCCATAATTTGGGGAGTGGGCATGTTTATTTCAGAAAAAAAGAGAATTTTGTAGCCTCTTTTTTTGTAATAAAATAAAATGAGGTGTTGGTACCTATGCTTTGATAAATTATAAAATGCCTCTCCCACCCCACTCCTCTACTGAATTTTGGCTTACAATTTGGTTTGAAAAAAATCCAAGCTGGCTACAACTTTCCATAAGGAAGCTTCTCCTCCCCAGGTCTTCAAACATCCTCTCGTCTTGCCCCCCAAACCTTTAGAGTGGCTCTAACGGGTTGGCCTAACTGTTTCAAGCAACATGGGACAGGGTGATTTTTTTAAAAAAAGAAGGATGCTGTCATAGTTTGGGCAAGAGGAATATGCTGGCAAGCAAAACATTGTTGTTAAGAGTTAAAAGCTGGTGAGTACCCTCCTAATGCCCCTGGGGTGAAAGAAGTCTAAAGCAGGGTTTCCTCACCACAGGCTTGCCAAGTTGTGATGCTCTCTCTGTGTGTCTTTGTGTATAAAATGAGATGTTGATGCTCTGTACCAGCACATATAATCAGATGGAAAGCAGAGCTTGTAGCAACCCAAAGACTAATAAACGTATTGGCATAACTTTTTGTGGGCATTTCTCAGATGCATGAAGTGGCATCCTAGGTGGTTAGGGAAGAGGACATGGGATGGGGGTTGTGTGGAGTGAGTCTCCTCCTTTAAATTCCTGGGAGTTTACGTTAGTGAAGACCTCACTTGGAAAAACAATATAACTCAGGTGCTTAGGAAGGCCCAACAGAGACTCCATTTCCTCAGGGTCTTGCGAAAGAACAATGTTAAACAATAATTGATTACCTCCTTCTACCGGTCCACAATAGAAAGTGTCCTCTCATATTGTATCACAGTGTGGTACGTTGGGTTGACAGCCACGGACAGAAAGTCTTTACAGAGGGTGGTGAACACAGCACATGATATCATGGGCTGTCCCCTGAGCCCGCTAGATGACATCGCAAGGGATCAATGCTTTAGGAGAGTGAGAAATATTATCAGGAACGATTCACACCCCGGCCAGCACCTTTTTAATCTTCTACCCTCAGGCAGAAGATATAGAAGTATAACACTGGTCAACAACAAATTTGTTGTCTGCGTTTTTTCAGTTGATTTAGGATGAATCTGATGCGCTGAATCCAAAAATCACATTGGTTTTGCTCAATCAGGTCAAGTTTTTGAGCTATGGCCACATGGTTTTTTTTTTACGTTTTTGTTCACATATACGCTTATGTGGAGCATTTTAGAAGAAGTTGGTGTGGGTAAAATGCCATGTCGAATAATTGTTTTGATTGGAAATGATTATTTCAATGACAAGAAGTATTCAGGTCCGATAGTTCTGGGTGATTATGTCGAAAAGGGATCAGTTTGAAGTCATAAAACCTCGAAATCTTCCATAAATTGGTGCGGCAAAGCATAAAGTTGCTTACCATGCTTATTTTGCTATTAAACTTGGTGACCAGGATAAAGCTTGGGCGCCACACATGGTGTGCAAGGCATGCACCGAGACTCTACGTGGGTGGACCCATAGCAAGAGGAGTCTGAACTTTGGAATTCCCATGGTTTGGAGGGAGCCAACAAACCATGTCACTGACTGCTACTTCTGCGCTGTTGATGTGACTGGGATCAACAGAAAGAACCGGAGCAGCCTCAAGTATCCTGATCTTCAATCAGCACGTCGTCCTGTAGCTCATTGTGATGGAATTCCAGTGCCTATCTTCGGAGAACTTCCTGACATTAGTGACGAAGATGCCTCCAATGTTGAAGAAGAAGTGGTTCTTGAAGATGATGCTCTACATCCATTTTCCCAAAAGGAGTTGAATGATCTAGTTCGTGACCTCAGCTTGTCAAAGGACTCTGCTGAACTGTTGGCATCCAGATTGAAGGGAAAAAAACCTCCTCTCTGACAGTGCTTGCATCAGCTTCTTCTGCAACAGGCATCAAGAGTACCTCCGTTTTTTCTCGGAAGAGAAGGACTTGGTGTACTGTGCAGATATTGCGCAGCTTCTGCTCAAGCTTGGAGTGCCACAGTACGAACCCAAAGATTGGAGACTGTTCATTGACAGCAGCAAGCGATCACTGAAATGTGTTCTGCTACACAACGGCAACCAGTTTGCCTCTATACCCCTGGCTCACTCAAGTACACTGAAGGAGAACTATGAAGCGGTGAAGTATGTGCTGGAGAAAATTGGTTATGATCAGCATAAGTGGTTTATTTGTGTTGACCTGAAGATGGTGAACTTTTTGTTGGGACAACAGTCTGGCTTCACTAAATACCCATGATTTTTGTGCATGTGGGATAGTAGGGACCATGCTCAGCATTACACAAAGAAGGACTGGCCTGTGTGGGAGGAATTGGTGCCTTGCAAAGAAAGGAATGTCATCAATGACCCTCTGGTGGACAGAGACAGAATACTCTTCCCACCGCTGCACATCAAGCTCGGCTTAATCAAGCAGTTCGCCAAGGCTCTGGACAAGGATGGTGACTGCTTCACTTACTTGTACCAGGCTTTTCCAGGACTGACCATGGAGAAGTTGAAAGCTGGCATCTTTGACGGTCCTCAGATCCATCAGCTCGATCCAGAGTTCGGAAACTCAATGAACGAAGTGGAACTGGAAGCGTGGAAGGCATTTGTTCCGGTAGTGAAGAACTTTCTTGGCAACAATAAGGCCAGAAACTATGCAGAACTTGTCAACAACATGCTGACTGCTTTCAGAAACCTGGGCTGCAACATGAGCGTCAAGATGCACTACCTATTTTCACATATGGACCGGTTTCCTGAGAACCTGGGTTCAATGAGTGACGAGCAGGGGGAGAGTTTCCATCAGGACATGAAAGAGATGGAGACCAGGTATCAGGGTCGCTGGGATGCAGTCATGATGACTGACTACTGTTGGACTCTGAAGAGAGACCTCCCTGCCACTGAGCATTCCAGGAGTTCCAAAAAACGGAAGTTCAAGCCCTGAAGTTTGAAAAATGGTGAAGCAACATGCAATTTACGTGTACTTACCTTTATCAATGCCCACCATTCAGTTTACAGTAATCGATGTTTCTATCAGGTAATCAATATATGTTGTTGGGAAAACATTATTTTCTCTTAAAAACATATTTAGGATGATATGTGTTGACAAAAATCAGCTGATAATGCCACAAAAATGTAATCGATTTTATCACAAGATCTGATTTTTTTTCAAATCAACATAGCACAAAAACCTGACCTGATGGAGAGAAACGGATGCCATTTCCTGATTCAGCAGTGCAAAAATACCCTAAAGCAGTTGTAGAAATCTAGACAACATTCAAAAAGTAAAAAATTGTTGCCCAGTGTAATCAGTAGTACCAACAGGCTAAAAAACAGTTTCTATCCGTGGGCTGTTAGGCTGCTGAACGGAAAATAATATAGTGCAACTTACTTTCGGGGATGGTGTGTTGTGCGACAAGCACACAGAGCGCAATGAGATTGAGTGTTTGTGGGGGGGGGAGGCTCGGTTAATTTCATTGTACACAGGTTGTACATTGACAATAAATGTATTGTTATTAAAGGGGAGTAGATAGTGTGATGGGGTTTTTGTTTTGTTTTTTAAGCCAAGCAATACAAGAGATAGAGGTAGATGCGCCACACTCCTAGGCAGAACTCAAATAGCTACCAGAATCAATCAAAATAGATTAATCCAGCGTTGCCAACATAGGGTTGTATCCAATGATGCCCCGCTCAAAGTAGACCTGTTGAAATTAATGGATCAAAGTTAGTGATACTCATTAATTACAGTGGGTCTACTCTGAGTAGGACTAGCATTGCATACATCCATAGGATTTATTTATTATCCCGTTCTTCCTCCCAAAGGAGCCCAGGGCAATGTGTATCAACCAATCTATATGTTCTAGCTCAAGTAGTAAGCAGCTGGAGAAAATGCATAAAGGCTTAGGACCTGAGTGTATGTTAAGCACAGGTTAAGTCGTCCGAGATTAAGTATGCCGGACAGTCCTCTTTACAGCATTCAGGCCTTTGTGGCCAACAGGTAGTCAAGGACCTGCGGAAGAGGATGTATGCACTAGAGCTCAGAGGAAATGGAAATTCGACAACGCCTCACACCTACGACTGGATGCGATGCTAGCCCTACTCAGAGCAGCCCCAAAGAAATTAATTGACATGGCTATCATAGACCAAATAATTCCAGCAGGGATGCTCTGAGTTGGCTGCAACCCCATTCTCTCACCTGGAAAGATGTGCAAAATGCTTAATCAAAGCGATCTCTAATTATTGTACAACTAAAACGGTAAACAAAACACAGCTAAAATCCATACCTTTTTTTTTTTTTAGAAAAAGAAACTAATATAGTTGAAATAATAATTATTAAAGCAGGAAAGAACAAATCAGTAAAACTTTGCAAATGACTATGGGTAACTGGGTAGGCTTGCTGAAATAAATATATTAAGGTTTCAGCAGGTGTTTAAAAGAACATAGTGTTGGCATCAGTAGCATATGGGAGCCAATGTGGTATAGTGGTTAAGAGCAGTGGACTCGTAATCTGGCAAACCGGGTTCGATTCCCCGCTCCTCCACATGCAGCTGCTGGGTGACTTTGGGCTAGTCACACTTCTCTGACGTCTCTCAGCCTCACTCACCTCACAGAGTGTTTGTTGTGGGGGAGGAAGGGAAAGGAGATTGTTAGCCACTTTGAGACTCCTTCGGGTAGTGATAAAGCGGGATATCAAATCCAAACTCTTCTTCTTCATTGTTGGGCAGCACCAATCACTCGACCTCCTTTTGGCTGAGTTGCAGCTGTGTGCCAGGATGCGGTGGAGGGGGAGGCAGTGGCAATTTCAAACGTGCTGTCAGAAGCGCCAGATCAGCTTTGCCAGTGCATTTGCAATATGCCCACCATGCCAGTCACCTCACCTCTCCACCTCTCCATTCTAGTATGCACCGGTGACTCAGATGGAGGGAGTACAGTTGAGCTGCTCACTACTGGAGGGTTCCTGCCTGGTATCGGTAGGCAGGGAACAGAAAAACCTGCTTGCTGGTCTCTAGTTGGCCCCTGGAGATAACAGGGTTGCTGGGCTAGGTGGGCCTTTGGCCTGATCCAGCAGGCTCTCCTGCTGTTCTTATGGGACAAGACTATCCCTCAAGTCCCAGTTCACACTCAGTGCATTGCAATATCTGTTGCATTGCTATAAATTTGTGCCGGACTGTGGGAACAAGTGTCTGTCTTGGCGTGCGATTTAACTGTTGCTCATCTTCATATATATGCCCGTGTCAGGGGGTCGTGCCAGGGGTGAAGGGAATGGGAAGGGATCTTGTAGAGTTGAAAAGGTTTTTTAAAAAAGAGGAAGGGGGTGGGGAGAAGAGTGCGCTGGAATGGGCAAAGGAGAGAGAGGTAAAGCCGTCTCAGCAGTAGGTTAATTGGAGAGCGGAATAGGAGCACAGATAGGAGCATGCAGCTCCCACGGACAATGCGCTAAAGAAGCTGGAGCTGAGAAGAACCAGCCGGGATTGTTAGTGAATTAACTGAAGTCAGAAACCCCTGAATGGAGCAGAGACGTAAAGGGGAAATGAAGGTTAGGGTATAATTCAGTCTAAATTAGGTGGGCCATTCACAATGCATAAAGGGGACGCTGAGCTTCCTTTCTTGGGGGAAAATGGGCAGGAAAGCTTACTTTGTTTGAATTTGGAGCTGGTGGCTGATTTAAAGGATGTACTTACCTACAGCCAGGAGCGCTGAAAGCGCATTATCCCAGATGGATTTCGAAGAAGCATTGACAGCAATCTCCCTCCGTGTCATGAACTTGCACAGCAGACTTTAGAAGGCAGAAATTAATTCCGTGGTGCAATGAAAGTCTGTAATTCCCTCCCCTTTGCAACCCAGTATAAAATTATTTGGCAACAAGCCTCTTCCTCTGCATTTAGAACTACTCAGATGCATGTCAGGGGCTCTAGAGTTTGAAAGGGGAAATTTTGTGCTCTCAGGCTGCGTTCCTGCATTGCAATTTACTTGAGACTAAGGGGTGCTTGAGGAATTCAATCTGTGTGCATTTTAATGGGGGAGAGATTTGATTCAGTTCACATTTGAAGGCGAACCTGCATAGTTCGCCCTTTCAGAAACAAAAATGCAAACCGAAATGTAGCTGTCCTTCAAAATTAGCACTTCTTGGAATTTTGCAGGGCAGTTCTCCAGCAAACTAATACGTACAAAAATGCACATATTTGTGAAAATTACATACAAAATGCATCGCACTGAAGGAAATTGCTTTGCAAAAATGTGGACATTAAGACAAAATTGCATGCAAGTATGTGTATATTAGAACTTGGTATGCATGTTTGTGAATTTTTCTTTTTCTTTAAAGGGGTTTGCAAACCCATGTTGAAATGTGGAGAACTAAACTTAATATGGGGGGGGGGGAAATGAGAAATAGAGAAAAACCAAAATTGACAGATTCACCCATTCCTAATTCATGTATGGCTTAAATTATTGGATTCTAAGGGATGAAAGCAGGGATTGTTGTCAAAACAATGCAACAAGGCGTTTGTTTCAGGTAGGGTCTCTGCTTTGGGAAACAAAATGTCTCATTGGCCTCCACTTTGGAGTGTTTCCCAGACTTTTGGGGTGGAGATCTATGCTGCAGAAATGCTGATACTTATAAGCAGTGCAAACTTTTGTTGTTGTTGTTGTTCAGTCAGTTGACAAAACTGGCTCTAGGAAATTATTCTTATTGCCACTATCAAGATTTGCTAAGAACTGGCATGGGGAGCCTCTGGCTCACAGGCCCAGGTAGCTTTGCTAGGCTTCCCGTGAGACCATCTTGGCCAAACCATGCTCACCTGCCCTACACCTGATGTTGTATAGGATGTCAGGTGGAGGGCAGGCGAAGGCATGTCTGGACCAAAAGGGGTTATTCAAGACACTGGCAGTCAGTAGGCTGGTAGGCTGCCAGCAAAGCCCTGTGTTAAGACCCTGCAAAGTGCTTTGTAAGACCCAATGATCCGCTGATGGTTGGATCTCACAAAGCACAAGGCTATGTGTCTATGCTGACACTGTTTGGTTTCAAGCCATATGGGTAAAAAACGAATCCTCTGACATCATTGTAATGATGGGTTTCGACAAGTGTCTTGCCCACCTCTCCAGTATTGCCCATGGGTGTGGGAGGAATGGGATACATGGGAAACATAGAATATGATTCATGAATTTCACTGTCATTGTTTTTGGACTGTGTAATTATATCTGCTACCATATCAACTGACAATATTTGCATGGGCCTCTTCCCACGGGACTTGCTTGAGGGTTTCGTTCAACCCATAAATGTGGACTACACATGATGCATTCACACACACACACACACACACACACACACACACACACAACTCAAATCTTTATCCATTTCAACGGGTTGCGTTAGAGCTGCTCGTATGCAACAAGGCTCAGAAAAGCAAGGAGTCGCTCGGTGACATTGTTTGAGAAATCGCTCAGAGCAGCCTTGCAGGTTGCAAAGTCTGTAAATGTAAGTTCTGCTTTCATTTCAAGCTAGCAAATGTGACAGGAGTGAGAGACGGGGAAAGTCAAAACAGCAGAAAGGGGAGGAGGGAGGAGGCAGATCCTTTGATGAGATTAAAATGCCAGCAGTTTGAAGTGGTGAGCAGGTAGAAGCTTCTGGATGCCTCCCAGTACTCAGAGAGTACTTGAAAGTTTACAAAAGCAAATATACAGAGCAGCTTGATCATAGCATTCTTTTTTCTTCACAAAAAAAGTTGCTGCATGCAGGATCTTTGCAGGGTCTAAATTGGAATCGCACAAGAACAGCTCATCCTGTGTCTGATGACATTGGAAACAACAGTAAATAAAAAATGATGCACTCTCCCTCATTCATTAGCAGGAAAGATTGGGAAGACTTAGCGCAGGGAGGCAGAACTTCAGATTCAGGGACCAAATGCAGCCCTCAGGGTCTCTGTGTGTGACCCACATCCCTCACCAGCCCTGTGAGGGCTGCACCCTCCTGAAGTGGTTTTGCCTGGCTGGAATAGGTCCTTGAATTCTGATCATTGCCTGGTTAAAACAGAGAGAGAGGTGCATCTCAGCCTGGGTAGAAACTAGCCTAGCACCCAAGTTTTCCTCTGGCCTTGCCCATCACAGGCATGTGGCCCTAAGAAGGTTGCGCAGCAGGGACTTGGGCTACTCCTGTGCTAAGGGAAATAGACTTAGAGGGAGATGGGGAGTTGTTTTCTAACATCCCATGGCAACCACCGGGGGGAAAGGGTGGGCCTGGAGATAGGACGGCTGGTCCTTGGAACCTTCTGCAAGCAATGGATGTGCCGTGCCACTAAGACACAGATGCTCTCCAAATGCTGAGACACAGTAATGAATGCAAATGCTACCTTTTGCATAGATCAATGAGAGAAGATAGATGATAGATAGATAGATGATAGATGATAGATGATAGATAGATGATAGATAGATAGATAGATAGATAGATAGATAGATAGATAGATAGATAGATATAGATAGATGATAGATGATAGATGATAGATGATAGATGATAGATGATAGATGATAGATGATAGATGATAGATAGATAGATAGATAGATAGATGATAGATAGATAGATGATAGATAGATAGATAGACAGACAGATAGATAGATAGATAGATAGATAGATAGATAGATGATAGATGATAGATAGATAGACAGATAGATATAGATACAATTTTATAAATATACATGAGTTACAGTCTGGAATGAAAAATCACTACCCATTTTTTGTTCTGAGGGGGGGGGGAAGCTTTATTAATATTACATTAGCAAAAATTGTTGATTTAATATATATTAGCATATGATCTATTCCCACTCTTTCAGACCCAAGTTCTCTTTTAATATACAGCAATCCCAGATTCCAGCTTTTCAATCTTTCTTTATAATGTCCACATTTTAAAATGTTATTGTCACTATAATAATTGTCATCTCTTACCATAAGTTTCTAACCACATCTATGGTTTTCAGCTACTTTCCCAGGTTTTTGAGCACATGATTCTTGTGAAGGTTAGGATATGCAGCACTTGAAAATGATAACTTATTTGGAAACTTAGATCATTCACATTGCTCAGTATGCACAACAATCAGTCTGAAAGCAGATATTTCATGTATGATTTATGTTACCATATTCCACAAGTTTCTGGCCTCCCAGCATTTCCACCACACATGTATACAGCCCCCTTCCTTTCTTCGCAAAACCAACATTTGTTATTGTCTTTCCTTCTTACCAGTTCAGAAAAGGGCAACAAAAACGATCAATGGGAATGAGCGACTCCTCTATAAGGAAATGTTGCAGAGTTTGGGACTGCTTAGTTTAGAGGAAAGGGGGAGTAATAGGTGACATGATTGGCACATATAAAATGATGCATGGCATGGAGAGAGAAATACTCTCTCTCTCTCCCTCCCCTCCCCTCTTATGACACTATAACTTGGGGTCCTCCAGTGCAAAGTATTTCTTCACACTGTGCATAGTGAAAACTGTGGAATTCACTCTCCCAAGAGGCAGTGAAGATCAGCAACTTGGATACTTTGAAAGGGAATTAGACAGGTTCATGGAAGAGAAGTCTACCAGGGTCTGCTAACCTACAGGTGAAACTCGGAAAATTAGAATATCGTGGAAAAGTCAGCATCCCCATAAAGCTTGTCTGCAGAAGGAAGCATGAAGTGCTCCAAAATCTCCTGGTAGATGGCTGTGTTGACCCTGTACTTAATGAAGCACGGTGGACCAACACCAGCTGATGGACATGGCTCCCCAAATCTCTTTTCTGATGAGAGCAGCTTTTGCATCTCATTTGGAAACCAAGGACCCAGAGTCTGGAGGAAGAATGGGGAGGCATACAATGCCAGATGCTTGAAGTCCAGTGTGAAGTTTCCACAGTCTGTGTTGACTTGGGGATTTCATTTAATATCTTGACATATCTCGCTTTGCCTGTCATGAGTCTATCTCATATATTAGTTTCACCTTTTAAGTTGAATTTCTGAAATAAATGAACTTTTCCACGATGTTCTAACTTTCTGAGTTTCACCTGTAGATGGCTACGTTCTGCCTCCACTGTCAGAGGCAGGGTTCTGAATTCCAGTTGCTTGAGAATGCAAGTTAAAAAAGCACATTTGCACTCAGGTCCCGCTTGCAGGCTTCCCCACAAATATCTGGTTGACCTCTGTGAGAAAAGGATGCTGGACTAAATTGGCCTTTAACTGATCCAGAAGGCACTTTTTATGCTCTTATTATCACCTCTGTCAATGGAGGCAACAATTTTCACATCCCTTCTCCTTTGTATATGGCAGCTCCTCTCATGCAGGGTACAAATTCTTCTCCGGAAAAGCCCTTTGCTTTGTCTTGGCCCCCTTTAAGACCCATACTGCTTACCATTGCCACATCCTACCCCACAGCATTCCATAAGTTGAAGGCATTCTACATATTTAGTGACTGTCTTTTTTGACAAAGCCTACTGCTATTCTATCTGATCAAGGAATACCAACGTTCAGAGTTAGGCAAGATGGTAATATGAAGGGACCTGAGTTTTCCCTTCTTTCATAGAAAAAGAAAACATTGTTGCCTGTGAGAAGGCCATAGGGTGTGTTATTTGTTAACTCCTCCCTGTATTGCCACAGTGGAGGTTCTGGTAATAACTGGTTGTGGTAGCGTTCTTATTTACCAGCAACAAAGTATGACCACTGCTCCTGAGTGAGGATGAGGCACTTGCAAAACAAAACAGGAACTTTATTTGTTTGCACTCAAAGAAGTTGTAGCTTAGTGACTATTTTTGTGAGGCACAATACAAAGGGTGCCAACTTGAATAAAATATGGGGGGGGGGGCAGGTAAGCCATGCCTCACATAAATGATCAAATGATGTGGTGCATACACACCATTTGAATGTCAATGTCCATCAACTTTGGGGGTGGGTGGGGAGTGGCCAAAAGATTGGGGAGGGCCTCCTATGCATTAACAATTTTAACAGTGTTGTTTGATAACTGTCTTAACCAGGGCTTCCCCCCCCCCCAAACTGGAACTTGCTAGAACTCAGTTCCAACACCTCCCAGGTGGGCACCATTGCCATTATAAGAGAACAAGGGAGGTGTTCTTTTTCTAGAAAAATAGCACTGGTCTTAACTCAATACTTTCAAGCTGTCCCTGTTCCAGGATGGCTATTGTTTAACCCTATCTGTAAAACACTTCCAGCTGCTCTCCTAGCCTTTCCATCAGGTAGATGGTACCTTACCTGGCTCTGAACAATTCCCAGTACTGATGGAGAGCCACTTCACAATCTATTTTTCCTAACAGATTAATACCTAAGTCTGCTAAGATATACAGAGACTCCTTCTGCCCACCCAGAGATCAAGTCCTTAAATCTAAAACCCAGGTCCCTGTCCAAACACAGGCAATTCTTGCCTGCTCTGTCAGACAGTCCCAGTCCCTGTCTCACTGTTAACTGTCAGGTTCCAACTCTCCGTCTCTTTTGATTGGCTGATCTACATGCCAGTCCCTGCTGTTTGTTGGTCACAAAGTGGCAGACACCAAGGACTGTTGGGAAATACTGCTGCCTGAAACCTTGGAGGGTTACCACCTCCTAACATATACCAGAGATGGAAGGCCTATGCTCTTTCAATGGTGGACTGACTATAAGTCCTATCACTCCCAGCTGGCTGGGACTAATGAGAGCCAGAGTCCACCAGTATCCGGATGTCCACAGGTTCTCCATCCCTGGAGTAGGAAGACAAACAAACGCTCCTTCCTGCCTTTGTTGTGCTTGCCATTAGACAGGTATGAAATGATACACCCTGGGTGGGGTAATTTCCCGAGGGAAATTGAATTATACAGCACAGACAATAATTATGCAGATGAGGATCCCTTCCGTCCGTGGTTGGAGTCTTGTAGGCACGGGTAGCTAAGGGGGTACTTGTGTGGCGCATGTAAGCTCCTCATCCACCGATCCATTCTTTACTAAAAGCTTCCCTGCAGTGGGCAAAATGCATGGAATATTGTAGGAAAAGGAGAAGAGAAGGGGGGGTGGAGGGAAAGGCATACAATGGTGTGTGTTTTTTTATAAAAAAAGGGAAAGAAAAAAAGAAAGAAACCTTTGCTCAGCTAAAGGAAAGAGGAAAGTCCGTTAGGTTTTTTTATTAATCCTTATTTCCCTTTTTGGACTGTCAGGTCTGGAGTGACAGTGAAAAAGCTCGTCACGACGTTGGCTAATTTGCGCTCCATTCAGTTTCTCCTCAAAACCCATCAGGAGGACTGAAGGGTTGCTCGGCAGTTGACCTTATTGAATGGCAGAGTGATATACTGGGAAACAAGCCAGTTTCCACAATGCCCAAAAGAGCAAATTGGACGGAATCTTTGTTCTAATCTTACACACACACACACACACACACACACACACACACACACGTCCCTTCCCTTCTTTCTATGCCAGGCCGTGCTGTAGTTAAGCTCCAGCGTTTGTTCCCTCAATCGCGTTGGGGCTCAGATCCTCCCTGGGGTGCCATTGCAAGAGGATAGCTGGAGGCCTGGCATTGGAAGCAGAAGGTGGCTGCCTCAGAAGGACCCGATTGGGGAGAGAATGGGACTTAAGGGGGTTTGAAGACTTTGTCACGACGAGAAAGGACTGCCATCAAGCCATCACAGAGGTTCCAAACAACCAATGGGGAAGAGTCCTCGGGGACAAAAGATTTGCAGAAGTAGAAGGGGGAGAAAAGGCTTGCTCCGATAGTCCTGACGAGGCAAGGCCATAATTGCAAGCCGCAGCACCTGCCTCCAGACCCAACGTCTTTGCTCTCGTCCGCAGTCCTTAAGGTTCTTTGGGTCAAGCTTGCTTCATGGGGATGGGGGAAAGTTTTCAGCACCGGGGCCACATTCCCTTCTGGGCAACTTTCCAGGGGCCACAAGTCCAGGTTGGGGGGAGAGGGGAAGCGGAACCAGAACAAAATCAGCAAAACAATGAATGTATTTGTTACCTTTGCAGCTAGTTTACACATACACACACACACTCCAACATTTCTCTGATGAAAATAGGGACATTATTATTATTATTATTATTATTATTATTATTATATCCTGCCCATCTGACCGGGTTGCCCCAGCCACCCTGATTGACTTCCAACATATATAAAAACATAATACAGCATTAAACATTAAACAAACCTTCCAATGCTGGGCTTTCTTCAGATGTCTTCTAAAGGTTGTATAGTTATTTATGTCCTTGGCTCAGGGGTCACATAATTCCCTACCCTCCAGCATTTCTCTGATGAAAATAGGGACGTCCTAAGGAAAAGTGGGACATTCTGGGATCAAATCAGAAACCGGGACGACTTCTGTAAATCCAAGACCCTTCGAGGCTCTGCACATACCCACACACCCCTCTTTATTTTCCACTCAGGCAAACAAAAAGCATTATCAGAATTCAAGGACAAATCCTAGCCAGGCAAAAACTTGTCGTGGGATGGGGGAAACGGGTCAGTGAGGGGTGTGGCCTGGGAAGAGGAGGCGTGGCCTCAGGAGAGTTCCAAGTCTCAGAGGATCTCTAGCAAGAGAACACAATGCACGTGCCTAAGAGCTTGGAGGACTGCAGCCTGAGGCCTGTTGTTAGTCTGGGTTAAGCCAGTGTCAGAGTTCAGGAAATAAACCCTGATGCATTACTCGTCTTGTCTCAGCTACTGCTTTCTGACCCTTTTTGTTGCATTTATATCTCACTTTTGCATTATTATTTTTTAAAATAAAATTTTAACGCCACACAAATGCACTCTAATTGCTCTTCTCCCCCTGCCCCCTGCCCAAGTTAAAACATGATGTTGCAAGCAGCCAGAGACTCCCACATGCCACACAAAGATGCTCTTGGTGCACAGTGAGTACTGGGGAAGTTAAAAAGGTGGTTCTGGGGGTGGGAGTTGTGTTACCTCATTTACACCCTCGTCTCCACTGGGATATCTCTCAGACAACTGAAGGAAGTGAGGACACTTAAAAAAAGAGAGATTCCTATCCCTGCTTTTAGAACCAAGATACAGTGGTACCTTGGGTTAAGTACTTAATTCGTTCCAGAGGTCCGTTCTTAACTTGAAACTGTTCTTAACCTGAAGCACCACTTTAGCTAATGGGGTCTCCTGCTGCTGCCGCGCTGCCGGAGCACGATTTCTGTTCTCATCCTGAAGCAAAGTTCTTAACCCGAGGTACTATTTCTGGGTTAGCGGAGTCTGTAACCTGAAGCGTATGTAACCTGAAGCGTATGTAACCTGAGGTACCGCTGTACCCCCCAGAAAACAATACAAAACAATACAAAAATGCTATTTAAACTTTTCAAAATAGTCCCTTTAAACAGGGTATCACAGAAACCACAGTCATCACAGCATGGTCAGAAAATGTTATATAAACAAATTTTAGAAGACCAGTTAAAAGCTGTCCATAATCATGATCCTGAGATTAAGCGTCTCATCCTCTACCGACTGAGCTATCCAGCGTTAGTTACGGAAACGTGTGGGGATACAAGCAAATGAATTTAGCATACAGAAGCATTAATCTCTCATTCAGTTCAATTCAAGCTCTGCTAGAGCAGTGTGGATAGGTCAAAGTATGCAGCAGGGGGAGAAGAGCAGTTAGGGTGCATTTGTGTGGCGTTCAAATTTGCGAATGGAATGAAGGAACCTTTTGCCTTAGCTGGAATTTAGAAGGCCTCATCCTTCAGAAATGTTGTGTACACAGAAGGTAGCAGCAGTTGTAGAGCAGCTGTGCCTCTCTTTGAACTCTAAGGGGAACGCTTATGGGATGTGTGTGGAATTGCCTATAAAATGGGGGCCTTTCCAACAACCTGTTGGCAATCTGACAGGTCCGATACCTTGAATGGGCATGTAATCATCTGAAAATCACATGCCACTTGGTCACAGATTACAGAAGTTACAGGCAACAGAATTCTGCTTCGGTTTCCCATCGAAAGCAGAGGGAAGCAAAACAGTGCGGGAATAATGAAAACAAATGAACTGGTTTTGATTCAGTTATGAAAGCAAATGAAAAATAAGCGAATGAGCCATGAAACAACTGACACTTTCAATAATGAAAACAAATGAAGTCACTAAATTGCTATTGTTACTATTATTCTGGCACGTGTCTATTGTACATCCCTGAGCTTGAATAAAGCACCAAAGTATGCATGCAGGCAACTCCTCTTAGCTTACCAAAGTCCTAGCCTTGGCCTGTGCAGGTCCCAATTCAGTCTTTACTGGGCTGTAATGCATACCCTGAGCTTCGCACAAACAGGGGCTCTAACTTCAGTTTCAGTACGAAGCTTCATCTGCATCTCAACTGTAAGCAAGAAGTTTCCCTTTTGAATGAATGAAGTCCCCAGTACGATAGAGCTCTATGTGTGCATTGGAGCTAATGGATGGAGATTTTTTGAGTCATTGCTATGTCTGATTTATCTTCTAAAGAAGCAGAGGAGCTGGCAGGCTATAGGCTTGATCTGCCCATAGAGCAGTTTTTCTTGCTAGAAATTGAGGTTGCGGGATAAATTTTGAAGGCGAATTTGCCTAATTTGCACTGACCAAAACAACCGATAAGGTCAAACACAGCTGTCCTTCAAAATTCACAGTTCTCTGAATTTTGCGGTGTCGTTCTCCACCCCACAAAACGTGCACGCATAAATGCATTTATTATGGGGAAATGTGCAATGCAATGTACATATATTTTTGAAAAGTGCCTTCTATTAGGCAGAATTGCAAGCAAACATGCGCATATTAAGGAAGATGCACATTAAGTGCATTTCTGCGAGTTCTTTGTTGTGTAGTAGTAGTGATCACAATTAATAATAACAAGTAACTAATGGAGAAATGTGGAGAAGTGAACTTGAGTGGGAAAATGAGAATCGTGAGAGGAAACAAAGTGAACAGATTGTCCATCGCTGCCTACAATTGTTTTGGCAAGTTTTGATCAAGGTGTGGTGTGGAAGTCCGTTTCCAAAGGGTGTTTGTGCATAACAGAGAGATCCCTCACCTTGATGTTCTGTGCTTCCCCTAGTTCTGCCTATTGTGTCCCTGTGACATCAAAGCACAGGTGCTCCAGAAGTAAACAGGTAATGCCCCCCCCCAAAAAATGAAGGGAAAAACAACAACAACACAACAGCTTCTCCTCAAACGAAAAGGTCCAAAGAAATTTTGGAGAACTAAAGACTTGTGCCATTAGCTAAGCTTTCTCTCACATTTAGTAAGCTGGCCACCAGTTTTCACATAAAGTGAAATCCTAGCCAGATTTTGAACCTGCCTGACAGAATTATCAAGATTTTGGGTCTGTGGGGCATAGATTATTGCATTTTGTAAGGGGAAATTTATATAGTCACATTTCTATAGTCCTTGCTGCTATGATTCCCCAGGTGTATTGCAGCTATTTCCATGGGCGAGTGAATATCTCTATTTTGTCTGTTTTCACATTTCAAAGAATCATAGGGTCTTATGTTCACCAGTAAGTCGATTCCATTTCTTCATTAATTGACGGTTTGCATGTTTGTTTGTTTAAAAAAATCTTCACAGACATTTATATTTATTTTCCAGTGTTCTCTCCAATTACACATTGCTATTTTAACACCATATTTCTTGAGCCAGGAGCTGTGTCAAAATATTCAAGAAGCGGGAAAACCAAAGGATAACTTAAGTTGCAACCTGCCTATTAGTCTGGGAAGTGCAGGCAAAAACAGTGGCTTTTGTGCACATGCCCTGCTTGTGGACTTCCCCTCAGCATCTTAGGTGGGAAGAGAATGCAGGACTCTTTATATGTTCTTAGATCGGCTTCCTCAAGAATCGTTAGCTAATTCTGTTTTCCCAGATGCTCATCCCATATTTTCAGCCTACTTATCAGCAAAAGATTATATAGGCAGTCCTTTCAATGACATATTCTTAGCCTCTCTTTTTTTGCAATTGCTGTTGTGCCTCATGATGCACATCAGAGGCACGTTTGGCTCAATCACCCATGATCCCCCACCTTCAGAAATGTGGACCTGGCTTTATTTTGTTGTGTTCCTCATTCAAAAGCCCAGATGAATGCCAGCCTAAATGGTGGCTGCACAACTGCCTGGATTGTGCATCATCTAATGCAGACATGTCCAACAGGTAGATCATGATCTACCGGTAGATCACTGGACGTCTGTGGTATATCACTGATAGATCACTGGCTCCCCCCGAAGAAGCTCAGCGACATTGGCTCCCCTAAAAAAAGCTCAAGAACTTTGACCTGAACCCCTAAAAAAGTTTTGAATCACTGTCATTTTTTAACTCTGTGAGTAGATTGCAATCTCTTGGGAGTTGGCCACCCTTGATTACAGTGGTACCTCGGGTTAAGTACTTAATTCATTCCGGAGGTCCGTTCTTTACCTGAAACTGTTCTTAACCTGAAGCACCACTTTAGCTAATGGGGCCTCCCGCTGCTGCCGCACCGCCAGAGCACGATTTCTGTTCTCATCCTGAAGCAAAGTTCTTAACCCGAGGTACTATTTCTGGGTTAGCAGAGTCTGTAACCTGAAGCATCTGTAACCTGAAGCATCTGTAACCCGAGGTACCACTGTATTCAAATGCATGGAATCACCACTTCCCCTTTGCCCCAGATCTCAGCAGGGATGGGGGGGACGACACACAGACACCAAACCCTTGCTAGCTTGCAGTGTGGTTGGGAGGCTTACCTATAAAATCAAGTACAGTGGTACCTCAGGTTACAAACACTTCAGGTTACATACTCCACTAATCCAGAAATAGTACCTCAGGTTAAGAACTTTGCTTCAAGATGAGAACAGAAATCGCGCGGCGGCGGCAGTGGGAGGCCCCATTAGCTAAAGTGGTACCTCAGGTTAAGAACAGTTTCAGGTTAAGAGCGGACCTCCGGAACGAATTAAGTTCTTAACCCGAGGTACCACTGTACACGGTTTTCATTTTGGGAGCAGATATTTACAACATCTCTCTTCTGAACCCTGGAATACTAACTGGAGAGAGCAGTGACCTCTCAGGGATAAATGCCACTCCTGCTGCGAAGTAACATCTTCAGGGCTGTGGCAACCTTGTAGGGTGGAAGATAGAGCTGGGTGACCCTCGCTTCCCCCCCTTTTTGCCGTGCCTTTGCAATGAAGCTGGCACAGTTCTGGCACCCCGCTGTCACCTCCTTGTCTTCCTCCTTCTGGTGCCCCCAGGTCCTCTTAATTTCCCCCTTCCCTCTCTCACATTCTGCCCATGTCCGCACCCTCATTAATCAACGTCAACTAGCAGAGAGGACAACAAGGGCGGTATTCTTCAGCTGCCCCCTCAGTCTTCATACATCCCATTGTTCCGGAGGGCGGAGAAGAAGGGGAAAAAAACCTGATTCAAATGCCCCAAAACAGCCAATGCAGCACTTAAAAGGGATGAGACAAAAATGGAAAGAATTGAAAGTGTGTGTGTGTGCGTGCACGCGGGGAGAATTATAAAATAAATAACTAAAATTAAAAAGAGAGCAGGCATTTCCCCACCCCGATCTCTCGAATAAATAACCCTGGCAATGATAATTTAAATTATTCATACATTTCTGAAAACATCCATTGAAACGGGAAGTCTATGATGCTCTTTGTCTTTCCCCCCTCTTGTCTCTTGTTTGCGATTAACCTTTACTGTAACTTGGGCAGGCTGTGGCGTTTTCACAAAGGCCGGCCTTTTCCTTCCATGGGAAAATATGTTTTGTCGGATCGAAATGAAAGAAGGGAGGGGAGCAACCGTTTTGAGTGGAGGTATTTTGTGCTGATGCGGCTGATTCTTAGAGATGAGCCTTTGATTGGTCTGTTGCCAAAGGCCAAGATCTGCCTGTACGAGGCCGGCCAGAGGCGTACAAAGCACGCTTGCAAGCTCTTCACGTTGTCCATGCTTGGCACAAGGAATGACTCAGGCGCCAAGAGCCTTGACAGCACTTGCTAGCCAGCTGGGGTTTGCTCTGCTTAAGTGAGAATAGATGCATATGCTTAGTGAAGAGCGCATGTGGGCTCACATGGAGCAGAGGGAGTTAAACTCAGCATCTTTTAAACCAGGGCCTCCCAAACTTGAGCCTCCAGCTCAGCAGTTCTCAACCTGTGGGTCCCCAGATGTTATTGGAGTACAACTTCCATCATCCCTAGGCCAGAGCTCAGGGATGATGGGAGTTGTAGTCCAACAACACCTGGGGACCCACAGGTTGAGAACCACTGCTCCAGCTGGTGTTTTGGGACTACAATTCCCATCACCACTGGTCCTGCTAGCGAGGAATGATGGGAGTTGTAGTCCAAATCCGATCCAAATTTGGGAAACCCTGGTTTAAATGCAGCATCTTCTACCTTTTGGACTGCCTTTCTCTTTAGTCTTTGTGTTCTTCTGTCCGCCTTGCATTTTTTCCCCAAAGGAGGTCTAAGGCCAGACAGGGAGGGCCACAGTTCAGCCACAGAAGCATCTGCTTTGCCTAGGTTCAGTCATAAAAAATCTGAGAAGAGTCTGCTGGATCAGGCCAATGGTCCATCTATCCCTGCATCCTGTTCTCACAGTGGCCAACCAGATGCCTGTGGGAAATCCACAAGCAGGATTCAAGCATAATAATAATAATAATAATTTCATTTGTATGCTACACATCAGAATGGGTTGCCCCAGCCACTCTTCTCTCCTGTGGCCTCAGCAACTAGTATTCAGAAGCATTGCTACCTCCTACTGCTGAGGCAGAACATCCATTGACAAGCCTTCTCCGTGAATTCATCTAATCCTCTTTTAAAGCCTAGGTTTGTGTCCCTCCCTGCCTCCTGTAGGAGTGATTTCCATAGTTTAACTATGTGGTGCATGAAGAAGTACTTTCTGAAGAAGACCCCTGGCATCTCCAGGTGGTCCAAAGCCCTGGAGATCCACTGCCAGTCAGTGTGGGCAACAATGAGCTGCCCACTAATCTAGTTTTGGACCCTGCCCATACAGTGTGCTTCACAGCCCTAAATGCCTGATCCTCCCAGTCTATTCAGTGAGGTCATTTGGAGAAGTCCTTTTACATGCCTTTCCACTCCCCTTGCAGTGAAGGATGGTCCATTAGGGTGAACAGGGCCCTGCCAACCTCAGCCTGCTCTCCACCAGCTCCCACCTGCCTGCCTGCCTTCTTATATACCACTGGTCCAGGGAGGGGCACGGCCTGCCAGCTTCCCCCTTGTCAGCCCCAGAGTTGCCTCTTGTAGAACTCAGCAGAGAGAAGGATGGGGGCAACACTATAGCTGTCTCCTCTTGTCATTGGCTGTAATGGCACTTTCTCTTGGCATCTACCACCATTGCTCACCTCCATCCAAGGCATTCTCAATGCCTGCACCTCTGAAACTCTTTGCCCTAGGAAATCCATTCTGGCTCCTCCTTGATGACATCCCATCACCACTGGAAAATCTTTCTTTCTTTCTTTCTTTCTTTCTTTCTTTCTTTCTTTCTTTCTCTCTTTCTCTCTTTCTCTCTTTCTCTCTTTCTTTCTCTCTCTCTTTCTTTCTTTCTTTCTTTCTCTCTTTCTTTCTTTCTTTCTTTCTTTCTTTCTTTCTCTGTCTCTCTCTCTCATCTATCTATATCTGTCTATCATCTATCTGTCTATCATCTATCTATCTATCATCTATCATCTATCAATATCTATCTATCATCTATCTATCATCTATCTATCATCTATCTATCTATCATCTATCAATCATCTATCATCTATCATCTATCTATCATCTATCTATCTATCATCTATCTATCTATCTATCTATGTATCATCTATCTATCTATCTATCTATCTATCTATCTATCTATCATCTTTCTATCTATCTAATCTATCATCTATCTATCTATCTATCTATCTATCATGTGTATCTATCATCTATCTATCTATCATGTGTATCTATCATCTATCTAGGCACTTAGCATACCAATTGTTTAATTACACCCTTTCATTGTAAAAGAATGAATCTCCCTGCCCCCAAATTCTCATTTGTTCTCAAAACTTACATAGCATCACCAATGACAAAAACAACAACAAAAGCGTACTACTTTAGTCTTCATTACACCCTACTAACTCCTGTGGACATCAACACCAATGGGAAAGACAGTTTCCTAGAACCGCTGGGAAATGTAGTTTCCTTGGTCACCTCCACGCCATGCCTTCCAAGCGACCTTATCCTACTCCAGCAACCATTGATTCCTCCAAAAGGCCTGGGAAGCATAGTTTGCTAAGGGTGCTGAGAGCTGATAGGAGACTCCACACAGAGGGACAGTTCCCAGCACCTTTAACAAGCTGTAGTCCCCATAATTCTTTGCAGGAAGCAGGGCTTTTTTCTAGCCAGAGTTCACCAGAGCTCAGCTCCAGCACCTCTCAGGTTGGCACTATTGCCATCCTAAGTGAACAAGGGAGAAGTTCGTGGTGACCTCAGGGACCTCTTTTTAGAAAAACAGCACTGGGGAAGCCACGACAACTAAAGTGGGATGAGAGCCCTTTAAATGCATGGTGTAGATATGACAATGACAAAGGTCTGTATCGTTAAAGCTATGGTTTTCCCAGTAGTGATGTATGAAAGTGAGAGCTGGACCATAAAGAAGGCTGATCGCCGAAGAATTGATGCTTTTGAATTATGGTGCTGGAGCAGACTCTTGAAAGTCCCATGGACTGCAAGAAGATCAAACCTCTCCATTCTGAAGGAAATCAGCCCTGAGTGCTCACTGGAAGGACAGATCCTGAAGCTGAGACTCTAATACTTTGACCACCTCATGAGAAGAGAAGACTCCCTGGAAAAGACCCTGATGTTGGGAAAGATGGAGGGCACAAGGAGAAGAGGATGACAGAAGATGAGATGGTTGGACGGTGTTCTCGAGGCTACCAGCATGAGTTTGACCAAGCTGTGGGAGGCGGTGGAGGACAGGGGTACCTGGCGTGCTCTGGTCCATGGGGTCACGAAGAGTTGGACACGACTAAACAACTAAGCAACAAGAAAGATAGGAAGAACCAAGGTGCCCTAGAGAACTTTGTTTCTGGATAGTCTTGGTGCCCTCAAAGAATGCAGCAGCAACCCTCCAACCCCCTTTTTACAAAGAAATGGAAAGGGGGCCAATTTCAGGCAGACCCCAAATTTTGGATAGGCTTGGGTTCAGCTTGAAATGAGCACAGTAGTTGCGAACAGAAAAAGTGCATACTCCAATTTCTCACTTCAGCAGCTTCGCTCTGTGAAACAGATTGGCATCAGGCACCCACCCACCCAAACACACACTATGGTGTTCTGCCACCTTGTGAATCTGAACTCAAGTTTTGTTATCATGGACCTGTTTGTTCATAATTCGGCTTTTTTTCAGTTGAACCTACATTGCAGGCAACAGTGTTTATTTAACCAAATGTGTTTCAGGCAAGCTGGAAGAGCATATGTTGAAAAATGGAAAGGGCAGTAAATATCCCTAAATCATATTCCTGGCAATATGATATTTGGCTGCATGTTACTACTATATTTTTTTATTTTAAAATTGGCTGTGAACACAAATTCTCTCTCTCTCTCTCTCTCTCTCTCACACACACACACACACACACTTGGGAGTTTTCTGGATCTTCCCTTGGCTCACGGTTTTGGATTAGTGGTAATCCAGGCTAATTTTATGTATAGTTTATATGAAGTAATGGGCAGACTTCAGAAGGCTTGGGGGATTAATTTGAGTGCATATTAATATCCTGGTTTTCTGAGGTTGTTTGCGTAAGATGCTCGCCAGGCTACTGCTTTCCGTGCTTCCTATTGGTTTGGCACAGAGAGGTTTCGTGCATGTTTACCATATTATGCTGAGAATGTTTACCCATAAGTAACTTTAAGTAAGTCTCACTCCATACTATTATTCTCACCGGGGAAGTTTGAAGCATTTGATCTTTTCTTTCATTGCAATCTTTTCATTGCATCTTTTCCTGCAGTGCAAATCCACACCTCCTGAACTAAGGTGGATCAGAACTGCAGTTTTTTTTAAAAAAACACCTCAGTGGGGCTTACATCTGAGTAGATATGCATAAAATTATAGAATTGTAGAGTTGGAAGGGACCCAAGGGGTCCTCTAGTCCACCCCCTGCAATTGCACAGTTAGTTACTCAGCAGCTTTCACACTTCCCAAATCTTACAGTGCAGTAAAGGTAAAGGACCCCTGACAGTTAAGTCCAGTCGCAAACGACTCTGGGGTTGGGACGCTCATCTCGCTTTACTGGCCGAGGGAGCCAATGTTTGTCTGCAGACCGTTTTTCCAGGTCATGTGGCCAGCATGACTAAGCCGCTTCTGGTGAAACCAGAGCAGTGCACGAAAACGCCATTTACCTTCCCGCCGCAGCAGTACCTATTCATCTACTTGCACTTTGATGTGCTTTCAAACTGCTAGGTTGGCAGGAGCTGGGACTGAGCAACGGGAGCTCACCCCATCACAAGGATTCGAACCACCGACCTTCTGATTGGCAAGCCCTAGGCTCAGTGGTTTAGACCACAGCGCCACCATACATTATTTGGAAAGGAAACACATTTAGAAACTTTCAAGAGAAATTTTGAGAGAAGAATAGCCTTAGAAAAATGTGTTCAAGTATGATTTCCTTTCTTGTTTTTGCTGCTTTGATGCAGGATAAAACAGACTTGAGAGTAGGGATATCAAAGAATTCAGACAAAAGTGGTAATAATAGCAGAAATCACTGCTGTTCACTTATTTGTCCATTTCCGGAAAGGAAATCAAGCTCTTTTTCTTGTTTGTCAACCAGCAAACAATCGACCCATTTAAATTGTGTTTCCTTTCCATTGAAATAATTTTGTCATTAATTACATTTAATTAATCAATTGTGCAATTGATAACATAAATTATGTTAAATAGTGGACAGTGAGACAAATAATATAGTGCTTGGTGGAAACTGAACTGCAGCAGAACAGAAACAGTGCTAATTGTGTAGAAGACACGGCAGAGCAGGTCAATGGCCCATCTAGTCCAACCTGCTGTTTTCACAGAAGCCAACCAGATGCCTATGAAAAACCAGGAAGTGGGACTTGACACCACTCTCCCCACTTGTGATTCCCAGCAACTGGGTATGGCCATTGATTTCTGAGTAAATTTTTCCAGTTTTGCCGGTCTTCAGTTCAGCTATCTATCCACATGCCTGCATCAGTCTGCTTTTTAAAAACAACCCTCATGAAAATTTACCAGCATTTCAGTGCTAGTTTATTCTAAAGTGCACATTTCCCCCCATATATAATAAACTTTTGCATGTTATTTTAACCAATAGATGCATTCGAATGCACACTTTACACTAATGCATACATGTTTGTGCATGTTATAGAACAACACTGCAAAATTCAGAAAATTGCAGAAGAATTGCAGGAGATGACACGGATTTCATTTGTGCACTTCAGAAAATTCAGATTAGGTTGGTTTGCAATTCGGTGCAAACTAGGGGATCATAAGAAGCAACAGTTGGAACAGGGTGGAACTGGAAAATGTTCGCAAACCGGAACACTTACTTCTAGGTTTGGGTTCCAAGTTGTTTGAGTACCAAGGCATTTGAGAACCAAGTTACCACTGTACTTTAACCAAACGTTGCATTGTTGGTGAACTCAAGCATGTCCGAACATGGCTAGAACATCCAGGCACTTCTCCGAACGTAACAACAAGATGGCAACATGTGAAGGAAACATATTGCGCCATCTGCTGGCCGGAGGTGCTCTGTAGACACCCAAACATTTGAAGACTCCAGATAAAATCAGAATGGTAGCTATTTCTTTTTAGGCACTTAGTTTTTGTTGTTGTTCATGATGCCATCTGGGCCGATCTGAGTGTCCTTCCGGCATCTCTGGGATGTCTCTGTGTCATCAGAGCAGTGCTGCTGCTGCTTTTTTACGCCGCTGCCCTTTCTTCTCCCCCTTCTCCCCACCCACCATCCCTTCACTTTGCCCATACAAGGTAAATATCAAGATTGCTTCAGTTATGGAGTCGCCTCTGCCCACTGCTCTCCCTCCCACCCAGAGCCACCAAAGCGAAGGTCTGGGATGGCAGCCAAATGCCACAGAGGACACTGGACTCATAAATCATCCCTTTTCCAACATCTGCAGGCCCCCCAAAGGCCTACCCTGATCTTCCCCTCCTCTCTCTCTCTCTCACACACACAACCCATTGCCCACTTTCTGGCTTTTTTTTATCCTATCCCTCTCAGACAAAACACCTATTGTCGCAAGTCTCAGTGAAGAAGACTCCCTTTCCTCCCCACCCCCCTCACAAAGCAACCTTCTGAAGCCGCCATCAAAGATGCCTGCATCACGGCAGGGAGCCTGTATCTCACTCTTTTTTCTTCCTCCCTCTCGTACGTAGTTTTTTAATTTTTTCTTTCCTTTCCCCCTCGTTCGTGGGGGTCAGGCCAGCGCTTTTCATTCCAGCTTCATATTCGCATAAAGACATCAAGTTTAAAAAAGGGGAGGGGGACAGAAGGGGAACTCACCAGAAAGAATTATTAGGCATGGCTGTCAAACGCTTTTATCGGAGGGTGGGTGGGTTGTGGGGGAATCAGTGCGCTCCATGTCCTTGCATTGTTTCCAGAGCCAATGTACTTTTGCCTCGGCCCGGTGTGCAAGCCCTCCTTAACGAATTCCGGAAGGAGGGAAACTAAATAAAATAATAATAAAAAATCCCTTCATGTTGATTGTCCGAAATGACTTGTCCGGTTTGCAAGTATGTTATTGTATGGAATGTTTAATGAAGAAGGGGACTTTATTTAAAGGAAAAAATGGCGTGTCAGTGCTCAATGGTGCTGAGCAATTTATGGAGCAGTTTAGTCAGTAGCGCATGAGGATCTTAATCTCAGAATTATGGGTTCGAGCCTCACATTGGGGAAAAGATTCCTGCATTGCAGGGGGTTGGACTAGATGGCCCTTGTGGTGCCTTCCTAGTCTAGTCTAGTCTAGTCTATGAAGCAAAAATATTCCCAGCTAACTATTGTTTTGCCCCCTCCTCTGAGGAGAAAACAGTACATGAATTGCTGATGGAAACATCATCAAATATTATATACTAAGCAAATGAGAGGATATCTCAATCCACAGCTGAAACATCTGACATATTTTGAGGGGGGGGCTGCATTTCCTCAACTCTCACTGCTGAAATAAAGCCCAGCTCAGCAGCAAATCCATATTGGCATCCAGTATTTGTACAGCAACTATGGTAGCTCAGTAGTAGAGCATCTGGTTTGCATGCAGAAGGTTCCGGCTTTAACCACCAGCATCTCTGGGTAGGGTTGGCAGCATAGCTGTCAACTTTTCTTGCGAGGAATCCTATTCGGAATAAGGGAATTTCCCTTTTAAAAAGGGAAACATTGACAGCTATGGTTGGCAGCATCCCCTGCTTGAAATCTTGGAGAGCTGCCACTGGTCAGTGTGGACAATATTGAGCTAAATGGAGCAAGGACCTGCCTCAGTATAAGTCAGTTTCCCAGGATGCCACGATTGTCTTATCAGACAAGCAACTTCTCTGTTGGGGAAGGGCCATAGCTTTGTGGTAGAGGATCTGCTTTGCATGCAGAAAGTTCCAGGTTCAATCCCCAGCATCTCCAGGTAGGCTGGGGAGAGAACTCTGCCTGAAACTCTCAAGAGCCTCTGCCAGTCAGTGCAGACAACAGGGAGCTAGATGGGCCAAATATCTAACTTAAAATAATATTTTGCAATTGGCCTGAAAATCTAAATCAGGTTCTATGTTTTTGTTTGTTTGTTTGTAAGCTTTAGTAGGCCTCAAAGCTATGGCTTGGAATGACAGCTGAACTAAGATCCAGAGTTCTACCTTTTGCTCAGATGTTTTTTTCCCCCTCCCCTGAGGAAAAAGAAACCCATTGAAGAATTTCACCTCCCTCCCCCAAGGAAATTTGCCAAAAATGCCTCCTCCCCCAATTTCCCACCAATAATAATAGTAATAATTGAGTTTATCAGTCACTTTCCACGCACATGCGTCAGGGTGATGTATAAAATGCAATACGGCACCTAAAACAGTGAAAAACAACACAGAAAATAACAACAGATTTAAAAATACAAAAATAAATAAATAAGCGCACCGATGGCAGAGACCCATTTCTTGAGCTGAAAAGCGCTGTCAAAACAAAAAGGGCTGTCTCCAATTGGTTTTTGGAAAGTGTAGATAAGTGGTGCCCATCGTACCTTGACCAGTGTGCTATTCCACAGTACAGGGGCAGCCACCACAAAGGTCCTGTCCCCAGCCACTCTGGGCGGCTTCCAACACAATATTACAATGCAGTAATGCATCAAACATTAAAAGCTTCCCTAAACAGGGCTGCCTTCAGACGTCTTCTAAAAGTCTGGTAGTTGTTGTTCTCTTCGACATCTGGTGGGAGGGTGTTCCACAGGGCGGGCGCCACCACCGAGAAGGCCCTCTGCCTGGTTCCCTGTAACTTGGCTTCTTGCAGTGAGGGAACCACCAGAAGGCCATCAGCGCTGGACCTCAGTGTCCGGGTAGAACAATGGGGGTGGAGACGCTCCCCCTAAAGATAAAGGTAAAGGACCCGTGGGTGGTTAAGTCCAGTCAAAGGCGACTATGGGGGTTGCGACACTCATCTCGCTTTCAGGCCAAGGGAGCTGGCATTTGTCCACAGACAGCTTTCCAGGTCATGTGGCCAGCATGACTAAGCTGCTTCTAGCGCACTGTGATGTAAGCCACAGCGCATGGAAACTCTGTTTACCTTCCTGCCGCAGCAGTACCTATTTATCTACTTGCACTGGCATGCTTTCGAACTGCTAGGTTGGCAGGAGCTGGGACAGAGCAAAGGGAGCTCACCCTGTAATGGGAATTTGAACCGCCAACCTTCTGATCGGCAAGCCCAAGAGGCTCAGTGATTTAGACCACAGCGCCACCCGTGTCCCTACTCTGGAGACCTGCTGGCAGTCAGCACAGATAATGCTAGGTTAGATGGCCCCACAGTCTGACTCAGCAAAAGTAGCTTTCCATGTTCCCAATTGAAAGGGAAACAGTGATGTCAGGTGAGATTTTCAAAGTGGGATTTCCCTGCAATCTATCTGTTTGGGGAAGGTGGAACTTTGATCACACTGTAAGTGCCAGTTTCTATCCAAAAACCAAAGCATAAGAATGTTCAGTGCCATAGCAAGCTTTCCCCTTGGAGAATCTTGTTGTGTTTTTTAAAAATAATATTAATTAAGTTTCCATTTTTTATTATCAAGATATAACCACATTTTCCCACAATATTTGTTCAAATAAAATATCGACCTCCTTCCCTCTCATCTCATGGTTACCTTAGTTCTTTTTTATATCATAACATTTGTACATCTTCCTCCTTACCTTATATCCCATCATATATCAAAGTTATAACCAATATGCAAAAAGGTATATATATATATATACATTATAAGTCTTATTAATTGAGCCCTGCCAATGTTGTCAGTTGCTTGCAATTGTCCTTCAAATATTGTATAAATTTACTCCAGTCTTTCTGGAACGTTTGATCACACTGATTACTGAGTTTCCCTGTCAGCTTTGCCAGTTCAGAGTATTCTATCATCTTCATCTGCCATTCTTGTATCATTGTTCTCTCCTGATGCTTCCATTTTTGAGCTAGTAAAATCCTTGCTGCAGTTGTTGCATACTTAAACAGCTTTTGGTCTTTTTTTGGGTGGGGGGATTTCTTCGTCTATTATTCCTTGTAAAAATGCTTCTGGTTTTTTAACAAACATACTTTTGTACATTTTCTTTAACTCATTATATATCATATCCCAGTAAGCCCCATGGAGAATCTTCTGGTCTTGTTAGTTTTTGCCAATATCATATGTGCAGATCCCCAGCAGTCCTCCCTAAAGTGATCAGTGCTCTCCCATTCCTGCTTCTGCAGACTGTTCACAGCAAAGTTTGTGTGTATGTGAGGGGGGGAAATCAATAGAAATTTTAAGAAGCCCCCAGTGGCTTTTAGGAGCTAGAGATAAATGAAGAACTATAGCTAATAGGAACTGGAGATAAATGAAGAACTATAGCTAATCTTTTGGGAGGCTGATGCCGTGAACGTTTTAACAGTACGCTGTTAAAATGTGTGTCTCAGGGAATAAACACATGAATCTGGAAAACAATAGCATGTTAAAAAAATTAATATAATATAATATAATCCCAAACCAAAGTGCAAAGCCATTGACCTCTTACTGCATTTCCCCCCTCCTTTTCCAAATTCGCCCCTTTGCAAAACATTTTTATTTCCAATTAGGAAAAGAAAAATTGCTAATTTGCTGCAGTTGGACAGGGCTGATGTCTCAATCTGCAAAGTGTCAGCGCTGTGAAAGGAAATGTTTCACACTGTGCCGGAGAGACAGAGCCGTTCTAAAGAGGGTCAGGGCACCGGGCCCAGAAACCACATTGACTGGCCACAGCGCTAAATTACTCACACAAGACAGACATTGTCTGCGGTGCCAGCGATGATGGTGGACTCACTTTCGCATTCTCCCTCTGTGCTTCCTCGGTGTGTGTCAGCGAGGGGGGAGGCGAGGAGGAGGAGGAGGAAGGGACAGTCCGAGTGAAAGGGTGAGCAGGGGACAAAAAAAGCTCCAGAACCCCTTTCATGCAATTCTTACTGTAGTTTGATTTTTAAGAAAACAAAACAAAACAGCAAAACCTAAGCTGCCTGGTTAAAGGTTATCAGAGATAAGGTGTGAAATGGCCAGACGAGAGGCACATCTTAGAAGAACAAAGCACCCAGCCCAATTAGCACAGTAGTCTTTGGGCTCGAAAGTGCGTGTGTGTGTCCGTGTGTGTTTTAATTTGGCTCTGAGTTTTTGAATCTTAGCATTCTGGTCACATTTCGAACTCTTCACTGACAAGTCCATGGATTTTTTTATTTTTTTTTTAAAGAAGCTATTTCCCCCCCCCCCCCAAATCATGGGCATCATTTTAGAGTTGGCCACATGGAGAAGCACAATAAGATTCCTTGCTCTTGGACATAACCATAGGAAAAATGCATTAAAAAAACTCCAGCTCCCCCCCCCCCATTTTGTTTGCATAACAGCGTCTTCAGCTGGTGAGTGTTAACAGGGTTGTTGTCAACATGGGACCAGTGAGGAACAAGAGAGAAGCATGAGTGGTGTTGGGGGAGACCCAAGATTTTCAGAAGGCGAAGAAAACCTTTATTTTGAGCAGGGGGACGAAATCTAAAAGGGCAGAAAAAAACCCAAACATCCCAATGAGAACTATGCATGCCTAGTGGGCACAGAATGTCGAATGTTGGCTGGGAACATAGGAAGCTAACTTTTATTGCTCTATCTTGCTTAGCATTGTCTACACTGACTGGCAGCAGCCCTCCCAGGTTGCAGACAGCAGCTTGCTCCCTGCCCTGCCTGGAGATGTGGGAACGGAATCTGAAACAGTCTACCTGCAGAGCAAATGCTCTGGCACTGAGCTATGGGCCTTCCATGTGTGGGGAGGGTAATTTCGAGTCTCAAGCAAAGAAAGGTCTTTCCCATCTCTTGGGTCACAAACACGGTGCCCGTGGGCACTGATGTTTCCTCAGAGGTTCTCCTTGGCAGCCCCAGGGTCTCATCAGTCACCCTTCCCTCCCTGCACTTAGACTTTGGGAAGCTGAGTCTTGCTTCCCCAACTGATGGAAGATCAGACTCCCAATAAGCTTGAGAAAAGTGGTGATGCTTTTTCAGGAGTAAGTGTGGATGGATGTGCGTGGTCAGGGGGCATACATGCGCAGCTGAAGCATCAGTTTTTCCAGTTTACCCAACAACTCAATGATCCAGGTGCTACCTAATCGTTTTAACTGGATATGACATGACAGTAGCGATAGACAAATCTACTGTGGGTTTTTTATTTCTACCAGTTTCTCATTTTTCCATTCTTAAGTTCTGTTTTCCACATTTTCAAATCAGCTGGGTCCCCCCCCTCCAAGTTCTCATTAAAATTCATTATTTGCATTTATGTGCAATTTTCTCCTAACGTGCACATTTTGTATGCAGTTTTCCCCTAGTGCACACTTTTTCTGCAAATCAATTGGCCTTAATATTTGTTATTCTTCGCACATAATATAAATTCTTTTTGTGCATGCTTTACTCTGGTTTGTGCATTTTTGTACACAAAACTTGGCTAGAGAGCTGCATTGCAAAATTCAGATAAGTGGCGTGTTGCAAAGGATGGCTGCGCTTTAGTATGCATATTGCTTCGGAAAGTGAGAGTTACGTGAACGAGCCTTTAAATGTGAACTGAATTGGATTTCTACCCCATCCCTAGGCGAGGAAGTGAAACTCTGATCTTCCACATGCAAGGCTTTACCGCGGAACTATATAGTCTCTCCATAAGGGCCGGATTGGGGTGGGGGAAGCTTTCGGAGAACTTAATGCCAGCTGCTGCCTATATCTCTCTTTAAAGAGAGATGGATTGCAAATGTTCAGCTATCTTTTTCTTTTTTCTTTTTCTTTTAAGCTGTGTCTAGATAGCAGTCCTGCCATATGAGAGGGTTGAAGTGTTCCATTCCATTGGAGAGAGAACAAGGATAGGTATCTGTTCTGTTTAATGCACAGGAAGCTATGAGCCATCTGAAAAGAACTCAGCTGAGGGCTGAGGGTGTAAGGGAGACCTTAATGTGTTTGGATTATGCAGAAGGAATTCAAGATTATCAGGAAAACAAGAGGTCCTGAGGGGACTATCAGTGGAAAGTAACCCAGAACTCTGCCATGCAAGAAGGTGGGGGGTGGGGGGGGAGGGAGAGGTTTCTCAATAGATGTACAAAATTATTCCATATCCAGGTGGCAATCTCAAGTAATTGCTGTAGACAGCGAAATGGCTTTGCCTTTTCCCCCCCTTATAAAAACACAATATAGTTTCCGTGTCGCCATAGCTGTTTTACCAACAAGGTTATTCGTTAGTTAATTACTACATTGTTACACCCATACCATCGCTGACATCCAGTGAGCAATGGATAAATAAAATACAATTTTAAAGTATGTTGAATTATTTTAATCAACGTATGCCTGCCCTACCTTCACAAAACAGTGCATCAAGTGAAGATAAGCATTGTGGTACTAAAGAAATAAAAAAAATTCAAAACATCCAATACATAATATGCTTTGTAAAAGTAATTACAGTGGTACCTCTGGTTACGTACTTAATTCATTCCGGAGGTCTGTTCTTAACCTGAAACTGTTCTTAACTTGAAGCACCACTTTAGCTAATGGGGCCTCCTGTTGCTGCCACACAATTTCTGTTCTTATCCGGAAGCAAAGTTCTTAACCTGAAGCACTATTTATGGGTTAGCGGAGTCTGTAACCTGAAGCGTATGTAACCTGAAGCGTAACCCGAGGTACCACTGTAAATGAATAAGCAAGCAGGCAAGCTCCTGGTCATCTTCTCGCCATTTAGGAGCACAAAACTTCCAATGTTTTTCTTTTCGCGCCTTTTAAAAAACAAAGCATCATCCAATTAATGGAAATACAAGGTTGGAACAAATTATGCCATCTAAATTTGCAACTATTCACACAAAATAACACAAAGATGGTTTCTGAGCATAAATAAAAATAATAAAACATGCAGAAAAGCCAGCACAAAAAACAACAACCCAGCATTAATGAAAAACCTGAAGTGGAAATAGACATGGAGTCATCAGAGGATGAACCAAACACCCCAGAAGGTTGAGGACCTTGAGGAACTGGCAGGGTCCAACCTAGAACCAGCATGGAGGAGACTTGCGGAAGAACCCATGGAGATGTCAGAAGAGGTGGTGGAGCCACTACCCTATCTCCAAGAAGGCCAGAAAGAAAAGGTCCCAAGGGTGACATAGGATGCCTCTACTGAGCCAGTCATTGTGTGGCTTGGGGAAAAGCAATCCCTGAAATTCGTTCCCTACCGGTCGGGGTGGTCTAGGAGGCCAGAGTAGATTCTTCTTAAAGCTGTGCTGTTGCTGGAAGTGAGATAGGTCTCTGGCTCCTTGTTTTGGTTCCTCCTCCCTGCAATGCCACACATTGCCTGAACATCCTGTAATATTGAACTCTGGGCTGCTTCCTGACCTTGCCTTTGAATCATGTTTTGGACCTAAGTAGTTCCCTGTGGCTGACCTTGCTGCACCTGCAATGTTGCCCTCACTGGCAAGAGTTTTGCTAAGGGGCTTACACCTCCTGAGACTGGGCCTTTGAGGGCACCCAGTCAGGAGTGCGGTGAGTAGAACAGGTCTGTGTAAGGAGGAACTTCACCTCTTCACATCCTGCCGCATCGAGTGGCTTCCATGCCGCTGCTGCAGTTCTTTAACTTTGATTTCTGTCGCGTCATGTTCAGCAGATTCGTGATCAGCTGAATCATTTTCACTGTTGTGTGGCTCACGGTTGCATTGTATTGCTGACAAAGAGACTGTTGGCTTTGTCCCTTTTGCAGTCAATTGTTCTGCAGTCCATAAACTCTTTTGTCTGAAATTAAGAAAATGACAGCGCAGTGTTGAGTCAGAGCTCACTGCAGCTCAATACTTATGTTACGGTGAACTAGTCGGGGGAAGCCTGAGATGTTTTGTTGCCTGAGGCCGAGGGCAAGATGGCATTCCCATCTTCAAAAATTGGAAGGGCTATCATATGGAAGCAAGCTTGCTTTCCACTGCTCCAAAGTGGAGGACCTGATCAAATGGATTCAAACTACAAGAAATGAGCTTTTGACTAAACGTTAGGAAGAACTTTCTGCAGGTACAAGCTGTTCAACAGTGGAAAGAACCAGCTTAGAAGGTGGTAGACTCTCCTTTATTGGAGGTTTTCAAACTGAGGTTGGATGGCCACGTGCCAGGCATTCTTTAGCCTGTATTGAAGGCAGTGGACTAGGTGGCCCTTGTGGTCCTTTCCATCTCTACAATGGTATGATTTTATGATTCAATCTTAGCAGGTGTACAAAGCTCTTTTCAGGTGTCACACACTACCCCTGGCCCCCACCCAACCCACATTAACCACTACCAGAGGTGACTGTTTCACTTTGCCTAATGGTAGGGCCGGCCCTGTGCTTAATCCTCACTGAGGCAGACAAACTATGCTTGGGCTGCACTATCACAGGCTTACAGACTGGGAAACGTGAGGCTGAATGCTCCTCGATCCAGACAAAACAATCCCTTGACTGTAGAAAAATCATCCATGAGAGGGATCCTAACCCACCTTGCTCTGTGATCTGATGGCTTGCACCAATGAATGATACTCTTTCTCCCTCCCTGCGCAAAGGAGCCAACTCCTAGGGGCCGAGGTTCCTTCAGCTCCCCCCTAAAATATTTGAGGGGGCTGGGCCCCCCAAAGTTGATGGGCGTTGCCATTCAAATGGTGTGGGTATGCCACATCTTGTGGTCAATTATGTGGGGTGGGGCTTATCTGCCTCCCCCATATTTTATTCAAGTTGCCCCCCCTCCTGTCCTTGCTCCAGAAGGTACAAGGTCACAATATGCTTTGCATACCTTTCCCTGCTGTAGCTTTCTATGTTCTGCACCCAACCACCGAGACTTGCGGGTCACCCTATGAAACTGACAAATGCCAACACAAACTCTGAGAGGATTCTGTTTGGATCTTTTTTTAACAAGCTCACAAAACTGCATACATTAAGGAGAAAAAGATGGCCTTAGCCATTAAGACCTCTAAAAGCATTGTAAGCTGGCCGGTTACATTGTCAAATAGCAGCACACCTATTTACGCTTAACAATATGCATGCACACAACACCAATTTTATTATTTCCTAAGATATGGCTCATACGATGCTGGAATCCCTTTTGTAAAATAACATAATAATAAAAAAAGACCCTGAATTAATAGAAAAATCTAATCAAAGCCTCTTTATCTTTCCAAGGAGCTGGTGTGAATTCAGAGGGGCAGCTGTATATCACGGGCCTGTGTCTCTCAAATAGATAATCAATTTCCATGAAGGCATCAATAATCATAGCCTGACGTTTATGACCCTCTGGATGGTTTATCTTTGGGGCTAAGAGGGACAGCAGGGGCAATGACAAATGCCAAGGCTGTCACGGAAGACAATTAAATGGCACAGGGGTAAAGGATTTAATATTATAGAAATATATATGAAGCAATCCAGTCCATTCATAATTGAACAAGATAGTATAAAGTATATAGGGATATAAATATGACATTTGCCTGCTTGAATAAACGCTGGCGGTTTAGCCAGGGGGATAGGCGGAGGGGAGGCGGGCCTGGAAATCTGCTCTGCGCCTGCCTTTCAGACTTGGAGTGAACTTCAGCTATCATGGTTATGGAGAAATGCTTGAACACGCATGAGTAGCGTCTGCCAGAGATTCAGGACTCGGCACACTCGAGCCGGCGCACAAGTGGAAATGGATTTAGGGCTGTGGAATTGAAAGCATATGCAGGCTGGAGCTGAAAGAAAAATGAGAGTGGGGGATTTTCATGCTCTTGGCCAGAATGAGCTTGTTTTAAAGTTTTGATTTTATCAGTCGTATCTTATGCATAGTTTGTCTAGTTTTATGTGCACGCTTGGAGGTTTTTGCTAGTTAAGTAGTAATCCGGGCAGGTAGGATTGTATCCAACTGAGTTAATACTCTGAGCCGGATCCATTGACGTGATCGAAGCCGAGTTAGCCATGCCCATTCATCTCAATGGGTCTACTCCGAGTAGGACTAGCATACAACCCAGTGGAATTGAGGGATCCAAGTTGGCCATGCCTGTCATTTTCAAGGAGTCTTCTCTGAGGAGCACTAACGCCATAAGCTTTGCTTTAAAAAAAAACAAAAAAAAAACAACACCTAACATTCCAGAGCATTTTTCTTTCCTTCCAATATTCCCAATTAATTGGCGAGTTTATAGTTAAGGATTTGGCAACAGAGCACAGGAAGTGGAGAATCACTGTACATAACTAGTTACTACTTCACATCATTGACTCTCGTTCATCCTTAAGAATTTTTAAAAGTATCCCCTGGACTCTAGTTACAAAAATGTCCTTTAAAAATTGTGATTCCAAAGGTTTTTGTGTGTGCATGTGTTCATGAATTCTGGAATTTTTTTCTCCTGTGCACGAGGTAGCAGCATTTCATCCCAGCACCAAAGCAAGTTACGTAAGGAGAAAAGAGAGAAGGCAGTGGTGGTTCTGGTAGGTGGTGACTTGTCTGCATCTCCTGGACTATGTGCAGGAGACTTAGCTGTCCGCTGCCTTTCCCATTCCCCCCATGATCCAATGCAGTTTTCAGCTCAAGCAGCATACCATATTATCCATACTGTAGTTGGGTGGACGAGATCTGGATGAGCAGAAAGGTCGCAGGCAGGGGGAATGTGTCAGAAAATGAGCAGAGAGAGACCGAAAAAGAAACAAGGTCATGGGAAGCTTTTGAAGGTGAGGACGAGAAGCTAAGGCAGATGCGGAGGACAGAACTGGCAGCTTCTGGGAACTACAGGCGAGGAGAGTTACTATTTCATTGACCTATGTGAAAGCATCACAGGTTGGCACAGACTTGGTTGCTCTCTGTAGCTGCCTTGGGGGGTATATATACATATCATTATAATAAACAAGTGGAACCCAAATTTATACATAGTGTCATTTTTTGAAGGTCCCCCTGGGCTTAAATTTGGAATGGTGGTCTTGGGGAGTCTAAGCATGCTCACCTTGTAGTTGTTGTATTTCTAAAGCAGCGGGTGAAACCAGTAGCAGAGCTTTGGATAAGTCCAGCAGCCTTATTACAAGGGGGAGACTATGCTGCTATGCCTCCAAAATTCAAAACCCAAAGGCTTGGCTCACATGCATAGCGCAGTTGGTTAGAGCGTGCTGTTAATAACACCAAGGTTGCCGGTTCGATCCCCGTAAGTGATAGCTGCATATTCCTGCATTGCAGGGGGTTGGACTAGGTGATTCTCAGGATCCCTTCCAATTTTAAAAAAGATTATATGATTCTATTACAAGCACTTTGTTCTGCCCTTTGCTTCTAGCTCTGGGTCCAAATTGCCATTACATTCTTCTTCTTCTTTTTACTTTGGATGAGCTGGAAATGGTTTCTTCATTCTTTAAATGTGCGAGCTTAAAAAAAAATATATGCAGAGAAAATTTGGACACAGCTACAGGGCTCGCCCTGCTGAAGGCTGAATTCCCTTGGGAGAATATGGTGGGCATATCTGAAGCCAACCGTTGGCAGGGCCAGAGTAAAAAATGTTAAGGCGTCCCCTTCTCGTTCTCTCGTTCTCTTGTTGACACCCCCTTTCTCTCTTTCTTTCAATCCCTTCTCCCCTTTTCTCTCATTATGTCACCCCTGCTTGCTCACTCTCTTTCTCTCTCTTTGACACCCCTTTTCTTTCTGACACCTCCTTCTCTCTCCCAAATGGCTCACTCGCAGAGAGCTCTTGATATTGGGCTGAAGGTCACATGCAGATCTCTGGCAGCAGGTTGCCCATCTCTGCGTTAGGATGTCAAACACAGAGACTGAATATTCAGGAGACATGCAGCAAATGTAATATTGGACCCAAAGCTGTCCATGTGCTCTTGGAAAAGTTTTCCAACTTAGAGGGAAAGCTTTGTGGGATAAAGGCAAGGGCCGTAGCTCATTGGTAGGGCACATGACATTGTATGTTCTTGGGCTTCCAAAGGCATCTTAGTTGGTGCCAGTTGGAAACAAAAGTTCTGGATTATGAGGATGTTGGTCTCTTCTAGCAAGACACACATTAAATCCTTATTACTTTATGTTCATTGTGGAACATCTTCTACTTGGACACTTGCCAGTGTTCAGATCCAACCAAACTATTGTTGTTTTCCTGTTGAATGCAACTCTTTCCAGATGAAAATTAACCTCCAATACAATGGCTGAAAATCTTGATCAAGGGCTACAAGGTCTTCCCAGTTTGTTTGCACATTCATTCAGAGGTGCCCATCTTTCAGCGCCTTGATTAAGGCTATTCACAATCCTGGAAAAGTAGCTGAATGTCTGTGGTTCTGCTATGTTCCTTGAATGCAGCTTTGCAGAAAATTCAACGCTGAGTATTTATTTCAGTGCCTTTCTGACTTTGCTTCCTTCTATTATGCCAAAAGGAACATTGATGGTAAGAGATGCATCTCTCTTTCTGTCTGTGCAGCGTTGCCAAAAGGCACTTCTGTTTATGTCTTAAAACTATGACCAATATTTCATGGACACCACAAATGTTCATAATGCAGCCAGACGCTAGAGAGGAAATTTCTTTACGCTGTTGAAGAGGGTTTATTAAAGTACATTTTTTGGATTGAGGCATCCAAAATAAATAATCATTTATCTGAAGGCAGCCAAATTCTATGAATGGCCAAAAACTTTGGACGCACCACCAAGGAAACTCTTGCTAATATAGAGCTCAAAGCATAATAAAGTACTTGTGAATTTGGCAGTCTCCCAGCCCCACAGCCGAAATCTTTGCCGGCGGCAACAGCGGAAAGCAAATCCATATAAAGGAAAACCTTCTCCAAGTCTTTTCAGTAGTGCTGAACCTAAAATGGGGGAAAAGATTTTATGGAAATATGTGCCAAAAACTAACCATCTTCTTTTTGAGCTGCACATACACTCCAGTTTAATCTAGAAGCAATGGAGGCTAAGTACTCGGTTTTTTCTACCATAGTTATACGCATTCTAGATGTATTACTTTTTTTGCTCTGAAAATGTTTCCAAGAATTAGAGAAAACTGTAGAGCTTGAAGGAACCCCAAGGGCCATCTGGTTCCACCCCCTGCAATGCAGGCATCACAGCTCTTGAGAAACCGGTTTCGTTGCAAAAATAAAAGCACACTGTAGAGGAGTCTGCGCCACCATTTGTGGGTCCATTTGAAAACAGATGTAAGCAGTTCCAGCAATGGGGGCTGTATCCACACCTGCCCATTGACATGTCCCTTGTGGTTAGCAAGGTCTACAATCAATCTAGCTTGAAAGCAGTATGTTGAGGACAAGTACTAGGAATTCTGGATTGGGGCAGGGGTGCCACAGCATTTTGCACTACAAACAGGTTGGTGTGCATGCAGCCTTTTCAGGTCACTTTTCAGAGATAATTGCAAAATAACTTTAAAAACAGGGTGCTAGAATAATTCCTGGCTGACTAGGATCACTCATGTAGTGAGCTTCATTCATCACCTGGTGCCTTTATGCAGTCTTGCAGATTCCTAAATGGTATTAATCACACCAACATGATTGCAGTTTCTGCACAGTATCTTGAAGCTGCATTCAGGGCTGCCCCGCAAAATGAGCCCTAGCTGTTGGGCACACCAAGACTAGGGAAGGCAAACCCACCAATGTGTAAAACTGACCTATGGCTGGTTAAAATAACCAGCACAAGGACATCAAACCTCAGGTACCTGCATCTCATTAGCAGAGATGCAGACTGATGGTGGAATTGGCACAATGCATATGAGTAAATGTTCAGAATCTTCTATGCGGTTCCTAGCATAGGGCAAACGGCGTCTTGTTTTTATTTTGTGACTTTGGCTCGGTCTGGGTCAGCGGATCTTCATTATGCCTCACTTAGCTCAGCAGGGAAAGCAGGTTAAAAGAATGTGGCATCATGTGCTGAAGCTCACTCTCTGAACAGAGACATTCTTCGAGTGAAAGTGAAGGGGGGAAAGGGAAATTGAAACATGGGCATGCTGGTTACTACATTAATCGGTCTTCCCTTCCAGTCCTATGATCTTTCACCATCTTTGGGCTGTTGCATCAACACCCGGGCAGGGACACCTTGACCACAGTAGTCCATAACTGACAATCTCAAGGCTGGATTACTGCAATGTGCTCTATGTGCAGACTTGAGCCTGGTTAGCACGCTTCAGCTAGTATAGTGGGCCCTCTAGAAATGAATTTAATTCATTCTGGGGGTCCATGCACACCCCAAAAAATTCGCACCAGGGGAGCCCTTCTGTGCATGCACGCAGCACGATTGAGCGCTTTTGTGCATGCACGCGGGGTGAAATCCCAGAAGTATACACTTCCGGGTTTGCCATGTTTGCAACCCGAGGATTACGTTACCCGAGGGTCCACTGTACAGAATACCATGGCTAGATTGGTGGTGTGGGCAGAGTACCATCAACATGTGACACCAAACAGAGAAAGCCTAGACTGCCTTTCCATCTGGTACTGGGCTAGATGAAAGATTTTTGCACCAGTGTGCAGAGCCCTGAATGACTTGGGCCTACCTTACCCAGGTATGGACGACCTATCTGAGGAAGCACTAGTAGTGGTCCCCCATAGTCTCGGGTTAACAAGGACCATGCCTTCATTGTATTGGGCCCAACTCTATCCAGTTCCCTTCTATTAGGAATCAGGCAGGCACAGTCCCTACTAAGTTTCAGAGACCAGGTTAAAATAATTTTATTTCAGGAGACCTTTAGCATTACGAATACTTCTGTTTGGTTTTTCAACTTTCCAGTGTTTTAATCTCTGATACAAAGGTATGGTTTGGGGGTGCTTGTTTTCTTTTTGATCCTTTTTTTTGGGGGGGGGGAATGGTCGATTTCTTCCATGTTTCACAAGTCCACAAAGACGCATGAAATAACCCAAGGGAATCAAAACAACAGCAAAAAAAAAAAAAAAAGTGGGAGGGAAACCACATTATGCTTCTTGAATTTTATTGTGCTGACGATATGAACAATTCATTTTCAGCTTGTAATCTTGGGGGGTGGGAAGTGCCTAAACATTGCATTGTGGTGACTGTAACCTGGTCTTAAGGCTCCATGTGGCACCTAGTTTATATATCTGAGTTCCTCGCACTGGGTGTATCCAGGATTACCTTATTTTTCTATGTATAAGACGCCCCCATGTATAAGACGGCCCCTATTTTTTTAAACCCAACATTAAGAAATTAAGCTGTTTAGCTGTTTTGGGTGGTGGGGGAGGTCACTTCCTTCCAATCGCTCACCCGCCTGCTCACCACAGCCAATCGCTTGCCACAGCCACTGCCAATCACACACCTCGCCGCAGCCGCCAATTGTCTACCTACTCACCACCACCAACAACCCACCTGCTCAATTGCCACAGCCGCCAATCGCCTGCCCAATTGCTGCAGCTGCAGCCAATTGACAGCTGGCCTTGCCACAGCCACCAATCACCCGCCCAATCTCCACTGCCAATCTCCTGTTTGCTGCTGTCATTAATCGCACATCCCCCCTCTGCATTCACTATCCATGTATAAGACGACCCCCAATTTTTGCCTATTTTTTAATAGCAAAAAGCATCGTCTAATACACAGAAAAATACGATAGTCCTCCTCAGATTAGATCCACTGAAATTCATGAATCTAAGGTAGTTGTGTCCATTAATTCCAATCTTACTCCGAGTAAGATAGCATTGGATACAACCCATGTCCTAGAGTCTCTTAGTGGTTAGTCACACTTACCTTTCTGCTGCAGTTTCGAGACATGGTCCATGCTTTAAAGCTCTGTATCTAAACGTTTGTGGGGTTTTTTGCCCTGGAACTTTCCCTGCAAAAATGTACTCCTTACCGCTCAATTAAGAGCAAATGGCAATGCACAGAAAATGCAAATTGTCATTTGTTGTGTTTCAGCCTTAAACAGTGGGTTTTCATGGGGAAAGTTCTGGGACAAAAAGGAGAGACCTCAGATGCAGAGCTTTAAGGCATTCATCTGTGCATAGAATGTGTGGGGCAAAAGGTAGGGGTGGATAAGCTCTTATTTTGAACTGCAAAGCCTTAACAAAACAGAGTTCTGGAGACGGGTATTCCACAATGAGCACAGATTGTATGTAACATTTTAATGGCTCCAGAACACATTAATTCCCACCCATGGAAGGCATTGTCATCCCTTACAGAACTGGTCTCCCGGAATTCCTGTCTCAAGAAAAAGCGACGAAATTACCACCCACTCTCCGTCGTCTGGCGGATGAAATAAAATATTGGGTCTTTCCAAACATAATATTATCATTCCAAGCATAATATTATCAAATTGTGCCCAAGATTGTTTCAACAGCTCTTAAAAGTGAACTCACCTGGTACCCCCATCTGTTCAGATAAAACAACATTGTGCACTTTCTTAAAAATAGGAAAGCGATTATATGCTTATGACGAAAGTTAATCCATGGAATTGCTGTGTTAACCTTTCTCTGGAGTGAATATCAATGGCCCACTATTAGTTCAGAAGAAAGGAAGAAATGGGGCTCTGTTTAATTCCCTCTATTGTTTCTTTCCCCTGTTCAAAACGATTACTGCCAGCAGTCATTCTCTCCCAAGTTAACATGTGTTTATATATATATCCTGTTTTTGAGCAGCAGAAGTCTTTACGATGTTGTGGCAAAACAATACCACAATTTGCCTGTAGAAAAAAAATTGCACTGAACATTAGCTTATGCAAGAATGCTGCATATATTTTCACGTACCTCTTAATAATTTGAGTTTTCCATGGGATTAAGGCTGCAACCCTAAGCATACAGCAGCCTAGTTCTCTGCAAATTCTTCCAGAAAAGAAGTATTCTCTCCTCCTCTCACAAAACTAAAACCTGAAAGTTGTCCAGTGAAGCTGAATGTGGGAAGATTAAAAACAGATACCATGATGCACCTAGTTAAACCATAGGCCCAAACTGCACTACATATTTAAAACAGTATCATGCCACTATAAACAGTCATGCTTTCCCCCTAAAAAGTCCTGGGTATCACAGAATGATAGAGTTGGAAGGGACCATGAGGGTCATCTAGTGCAGCTCCCTGGGCAGGCATCCCCAACCTTTGGCCCTCCAGATGTTTTGGCCTACAATTCCCATGATCCCTAGCTAACAGGACCAGTGGTCAGGGATGATGGGAATTGTAGTCCAAAACATCTGGAGGGCCAAAGGTTGGGGATGCCTGCCCCTGGGGCTTGAAACCCACAACTCTGAGAGCAAGAGTCTCATGGTTTCCCAACTGAGTTTGTTAAAAGTTCTGGGAGTTGTTAGGAGACCCTTATTCCCACCATGGAGCTACGATTCAATGGAGCTTTCAATGAAAGTCTAGAAATCATAGCTCTCTAAGACAAAGCTTTTTAAGTCTCAGCTTTTTAAACAAGCTACAGCTCCCAGAATTCTTTGGGGGAAGCCATGACTTCTTAGAGTGGTATAATACTGCGTGAAATGTACATTGCACAATATGCTCCCTCAAGATAGAGTGATGTTTTATAGATGGTACTTAACACCTGCCAAAATAGCGAAAATATATAAAACAAAAGCAAACCTGTGTTGGAGGTGCAGTAAAGCACAAGGGACACTTGTACATATCTGGTGGACCTGTGAAAAAAATCAAAAGCTTCTGTATAGTATATGATGAACTTTAAAAAAGTTTAAATATAACTTTGTGAAAAATACAGAAGCTTTCCTATTAGGAATAACAGACACAGGTATAACAAAAGAAGATTGGAAAATATTCCTTTATGCCACAGGTGCGGCGAGGATCTTAATTGCCAGAAATTTGAAAAAAGGATTTGTGCCAACAAAAACGGAATAGCAGGATAAATTATTAGATTATACTGAACTGGCCAGATTAACAGAGACAATTAGGGGTCAACCCAGACAAGAATTTCAAAAAGAATGGGGAAAATGCAGAGAATACTTTACCAAACAGTGCCCCAATATATATACCTGGATTTGTTTCGATTAATTTCTATGGGAGACTTTGTGGTTTTTTTAAGTCATAACTAGGAAAAATTGTAATAATCACATATAAAAGAAACAGTATACAAGAAGTAAATAAGGAGGCCATTTACAGGATAAGGGAAGTCTTTTATTTTTATGTTTGTTTTCTTTATGTAAGGGGATAGGAGTTTAATTTCAATAATTAAATTGTCAATGGTGGTGGGTTTGTTTGTATGTATGTATGAGTTGTTGTGGACTATGCTGTAAATAAATTATTAATTTAAAAAAAGATAGAGTGGTGGTCATCACATTGGACAGGTTTAGGACGGGATTAGACAAATTCATGAATGGTAAGGTAATCACTGGTTACTCCTGTATCAGAGGCAATATGTCTCTGAATTCTATTTGCCAGAAAACACGAGTAGGTCTGTGCTACTGCATTCATGCTTGTGGGTTTCCCATACACATCTAGTTGGCCCCTGTGAGGCAAAAATTCAAGTCTACACCAGGACTTTTAAGTTCTTAAGGAAGTTCTGCTTTATTGAAAACCCTCCCCACCCCTTAGCCTTAGTCGGAAGCAAACCCCATTCCACTCAATGGGCTTTGCTTCTGTTTGGCCATTTCCCCCCACCACTGTGTTTGAAACTGTAAGAGACACTCTCCGTTAATATACCAGGTACAGATCTTCATTTTCACCTTGCTGGGATGTCTCAACATGACAGATGCTGAGTACCTGTCACCCTGTTCCAATTCAGCGTGGGGTTTGTGGGTGGGTGTTTTTTTTTTCTACTTCACCTTTCAGGATGCAACTTTATTTTCTTCCACAGCACTAATGGGGGTCATTTTTCTCCGTCTAACAGGCAGACTGACTAAGACCCTGTCATGTTAAAGTGACATTTGGCTCGGTGGCTGGTGGGTCTCAAACTGACATATCCCATCCTTTCTGTCAGGGTACCAGGAAGGGTTATGTTCCCAGACAGTATAGGAAAAATAACCAGCTTCCCCCCTGGACTCTAGCAGTGTTTAAAAAGGCGGATGTTTCATGTGTCTTTTCACCACATAGGTGGCTGACTTAAGTGGCGAGATTGGGGGGGCGCGCGTGGAATACCTTTTCCATAGCATTAGCACAAAGCAAAGTAGCATAGCAGTCCTGCGCACATTTTACTTATGAGTTACTCAACACAGCAGGGCTAATGTCTCAGGAAAATTGCATAGGATTGGGCTGTAAAGTGCTAGCATTACTACACTCCCTAAGAAGAGAGAAGGTTTAGCCACCAAAGAAACTTAGAAAATGTCCTTTGGCTAGGGAGGCTTCCCCTGTAAATCTGTTACTGGCTTTATCAAAAACCGACTTTATCGGGCGCTGGGTCCCCCACCCTTCACTTTGAGTTGAATTAAAGGTAAGACCCAGTATCAAAGCATCCCCCCCTCCCTTTCAAAAATTTCGCTAGCCATCTCAGCTCCTCACAAAATTCTGACATCTTTCGTAAGACTCATGGAGAGCCTTTCAGGTCTACCAGTGTCCTAAAGAAATAAACAAGCTAAGTGGGTCAGTTGAATTGTTATTCCAGCCACACAATACAAATTGGGCCCACACTGACAGGGGAGCATTTTCAAGGTCCCTTTGGAAACCCCCAGTTTTGAGAGTAAAGTGTACATATCTCATTTGAAGAAATAACTGCCAAACCCAGCCAAATAAATTATTGTTGTTATTGTTATTATTATTATTATTATTATTATTATTATTAACATTTCATTAACTTCAGGGCAGTGAAGCCCCTCTTCCCCATTCAACACTCCTTGTGAGTGAAGAATGAAAGCTGAACGCTACCTTTTAGCAAGATATATCTAACCTGGATCTACCAGTTATCGCTGTCTCCCTCACTCCCTGTGCATTACCATTACAGAAGATATATGGGCAGCCCTTATTTACTTATGATTATTACAGATCATCTTAACAAACAGCTTATCAATAACCAAAGCACCGGACAAATTCATTCCCTTTTATCACTTTGTCAATAACGAGGTCAGTTCTATAACGAAAAAGGATTGCATGAAATGAAGAGATGGATCATATGTGTACAGGCAAAACCTACCCATGATTTATTGTGCCTACTTTGTTTTATTGAAGTGAGGCTTTGAAACCCCCCCCCCCAATATTAAAGAGGGACCCCCTCCAAAGAACAAAAAATAATGTTAGTTTCTCCTGAAAATTGTACAGTACAACTTCGTTATATTTGTTTGGATTGGGGTGGTGAGTTTAAAAATATGAGAATGCCATGAATAAGTCTACAGAGATCTGGGTATTCCAAAATGTGATGCTTAATGAGTCAAGGCAAAGCTGACCTGCTGCTGTCACTGAGCCTGATTTGAGTCCAATCGGTTGATGGCAATCCAACATTTCTCCTATGAAAATAGACATCCTATTTAATAATAATAATAATAATAATAATAATAATAATAATAATAATAGTTGTTACCGTATTGACCTGATTATAAACTGCACTTTCCCCCCAAATTCCGACAGTGAAAAGTTAAAGTGCATCTTAAATGTGCAACCTTACAAAAATTGGCTTATTTGTGGGTGTGGCGTATATTTGGGCCAATACGGTATTATTATTATTACAGTTGTACCTTGGTTTTTGAACAGCTTAGTTCTCAAACGTTCTGGCTCCCGAAGGCCGCAAATCCAGAAGTGATTGTTCTGGTTTGCAAACTATTTTTGGAAGCTGAACGTCTGATGGGGCTTCTGCAGTCAATTAGAAGCCTTGCTTTGGTTTTCGAATGTTTTGGAAGTCGAACGGACTTGTAGAACAGACTTAGTTCGACTTCCAAGGTACGACTGTATTGTTATTCTATTTAAACCACATCCATTTGACTGGGTTGCCTCAGCCACTTTAGCATATATAAAAACATAATAAAACATCAAACATTTTAAAACTTCCCTATAGAGAGCTGCTTTCAGATGGCTCGGGGGTCGCTTAACTCCATACCCTCCAACAGAATATCTGGTGGAAATAGGGACGTCCTAAGGAAAAGCGGGACTTTCATGGATCAAAACAGAAACTGAGGCAGCTTCTGTAAACCCGGGACTGTCCCTGGAAAATAGGGACACTTGGAGGGCCTGACATAATAAATAAATGAAATGTCCCAGAAGAGGGAGATTGCTACATGAAAGGAAAAGAATACACCTCATAATTAGATTTCTATTTCTTCTACACACAGAAACACATGTAATGAGCTTACAGTATTTATTTCCCCCCTTTCTCCTTGAGGGGGGAAAACCTTGCCAAAGCTTGAAGTACATTTCATCAGCTCACAAACACTGGACTTTTAAAGCCTGATAAGGACGCCATATAAAAACCAAATAGGCCCTGAAGACTGTGGGATTGTACTTAACATCCTCCTATCACCATCCTCCAATTACTTGGCAAAGGGAAAGGTGCCATTCTGCAATCTCTACCTTGTCTTCTGTTTGTCTTGGCCAAAAGTCTTAAGTCCTCTGCATACTGAACTTCTTACAAATGATCCCCATTAGACGGCGTGTTTAACTTCCTGATATTTATCGTGGGATATGATCACACCAAAGCCGGCGGGGGGAGGTTATTACTTCTTGCTGTGTGTGTGTGTGTGTGTGTGTGTGTGTTTAAGCCAGGAGTTTTGATATATTTTTCGGTTTCATCTTGGTTTCATCTCTCAACAAAGTCGACAATCGCTTTTAATATGTGCTGTTCATAGAGAAAGAACAAATCTAAAGCTTCAATAGTAAAGGTGAACCTGTTTGTGAAGCTGCACAAAACTTTCGAACTTTCAACTTTTTCCCTTTCAGTTGCATTTCACTGGTGTTGCCCATTCCTTATGGAACAACCTTGCAAAAACAGTTGTCTAATGGGATATGCATGTTACTTGCATATCTTTGACCCTTTACCCATTAAATACTGTCTGTGTTTAAAAGAACATCTTACCTAATTGCCCTGTGCTGCTCTGAAACATAGATTTTTATTTTTTGTATTTTACTTTCATTTGTGATATTGTTAGGATATCAGAGGCTTCTTTAAAGTATGGAATTGTATATAAATGACCAAAATGATGATCTATCTATCTATCTATCTATCTAGGGACTCACCCTATGCTCTTGATTGTAATTGTTTTAACTGATTTTAATATTTTTTTTATAAGTTGTTGTAACCTGCCCTGGAATCTCACGTTGAAGGTTGGGTAGGAAATCTAATAAACAGATAAAGGATGATAATTATTGATCGAACATTGGTCATTGATCAAGACTGGTTCTGTGGAGTCAGGTGCTATGGAGTCAGACGTCTCTCCTCGCCCTGCCATTAGTTCATTTTAACCATGTTATCATCATTATATATGAACTTTCCCACACCTGGGAGTTATCACAGCTGGGCTCTTGGGTGTGGCCTCTCTCCACAGTATCTGCCTGGTGCCATAGCCCAGAGTGACAAAACGATTAATCATGGCTGTGTTTGAGGACCGTCTGGAGGGATTAGGGTGAAGAGTGCAACTCTGCATACTGGGGAGACAACAGACACTCAGCTTGGAGGTGAATGCTAGTGCAGAAAAGCATCAGATCTGTGGTTAAATATTAAGCCAGCTCCCCACCACCACCCTCTCTGTTTCATATTCAAATAACATCAAACACATCCTGATCAAACGCCTCATCTTCAGCCCATCAAAGGCCCTCGCCGGGTCTTTGAGAGCTGGCATAGTGCAAAGTGCTGAGACCATGCACACATGCCATGAAGCTTGCTGAGTGATCTTGCGGCAGATGCCTGATAGCTGTCTATCGGGGGTGTTGTGGGGATATACAATCTGTGGTGGTTTTCTTTTGTGGGGGATGTATATCTCCCTTGGCTCCTTGGAGTACAAAACTGTTTAACCATTCCAGGACAACTTGCGCAGATTTGGCAAGCCCTTATGGTCACCCCAAGACCATCAGCCTAGAACAGGCATAGGCAAACTCGGCCTGCCAGATGGTTTTGAGACTACAATTCCCATCATCCCTGACCACTGGTCCTGTTAGCTAGGGATGATGGGAGTTGTAGTCCCAAAACATCTGGAGGGCTGAGTTTGCCTATGCCTGGCCTAGAAGGATAAACACCTGCTGTCCATTGTGCAGTGGTCTGAGGACCTAATCGTCCTTGTGGCATTTGAACATGCTTCTTATGCATGGCAATTTCACGTGGATACCTATCTGGACATTGGATTCATGTGCTTAAATTAAAAATGGGTGCACTGGTGGTTATTGCATCTTAATGTGAGCTTATGGTTGGGTTCTACCCCTTCCTTCCTTCCTTCCTTCCTTCCTTCCTTCCTTCCTTCTCCTCCTTTCTTAAAGAGTGGGGGGGTATCTATCTATCTATCTATCTATCTATCTATCTATCTATGCATTCCAAGAACCAATACAGAATTTTTAATTTAGAGAGGAATAAGTCCCTTGACTTATTGACTCATCCTTTGCCAACCTGGTGCCATACAGATGTATTGGACTACAACTCTCATCAACCCCAGCCAACACAGAGAGATCACCCATATATTTCTGGACCAGTGGGGACCAAGACCCCACTGGCCATTGTCAGGACACACCCAGCAGAGAGGAATCTCCAGAGGAAGAGGAATTGGCTTCACCTGAGTCGCCAAGAAGTAGGAGGCGGAGCAAGAGATTAGAGCAGAGGTGGGCTAGCATGAGGCAGGGGAGGACATAGTGTATATCTGGCCTTGGGAGAGGTCAGAAGCCAGTCGAGTCAACTGACTCCGACAGGGAAGGATGAGTTATGCAAGCTTGGCCTGCTGTAAGCCTGTTATTGAGAAATAAACCTCAGCTACTTACCGTATTTTTCGCTCTATAGGACACACTTTCCCCCCACCAAAAATTAAGGGGAAATGTGTGTGCGTCCTATGGAGCGAATGCAGGCTCCTTGGCTTCAGCGATAGCAACGCGAAACCTCGGAAGCACAGAGGGAGCGCTCCCTCCACGCTCTGGAGGCTTCGCGTTGCTTTCGCTGAAGCCTGGAGAGCGAATGGGGTCGGTTCGCACCGACCCCTCCGGAGTGCAGTGGGAACTTGCACTGAGCTCTGAAGGCTTCACAGATAGTCGCCTGAAGCCTCTGGAACACAGCGGGAGGTCCCGCTGCGCTCCGGAGGTTTCGGGTTCCTTTTGCTGAAGCCGGGAGAGCAAGTCTCTCCTGGCTTCAGCAGCGAGGGAGAGCTGCACAGCGCCCCTTCAGCCAAGCGGGAGGAGAAATGGAAGGGGCTCCGTTTCTCCTGCCGCTTCGCTGAAGGGGCACTGAGCAGAGAGGGGGAGAATTTTTATTTCTTGTTCTCTCCCTCTAAAACAAGGTGCATCCTATGGTCGGGTGCGGTAAACTGCCAGCATTCTATGTCTTGTGTGGGAGAAGCGCTAAACCTGACAGCCATGATGGCTGGGGTCTTGGCGTTTGAGGCAGAAAATTGCACAAGTGCCTCGCCTTGGAAGTAATATACAACAATAATAAATCAACCTCTTTTTTTGCTGCCCATTCATGATATCCAAAATCACTTGCTAGAGAGGACTACTGCCTCATTATGCCTACTGATAGGATCAGAATTGCATCAACTCTGACTCCTAGCTTTGTCCCTCATCTTTGACTGCCAGACACAGGAAGCAGCCTATAGCTCAGTCCTGACAGGAGCTAAGGAGTAGAGCTCACAGCTTAGGGCAGTCTTAACCAACCTGGTGCCCCTCTAGATGCTGCTGGACTCCATTTAACATCAGCCCCAGCCACCATGGCCAATGGCCAAGGATGATGGGTGTTCTGGTCCAACAATATATGGAGTGGGGGCACAGCTTCCCCATATTTGATCTCTCTGTGCTGGCTGGGGTTGGTGAGAGTTATAGTTCAATACATCTGTGCAGCATGAGACAACAGTATGCAGAGCAAAGGATTGGCGGCCCATGACAGCTCCTGACACCTGAGGCATGAATTGAGCTTTGTGCAAAGTCATCTATCTCGGAGATGTTGTTGGACTCCATCTCCCATCAACCCCAAGTCCATTAATTTCAATGGATCTACTCTGAGTAAAAGTTAGTTGACTTCAACCCACAGCTACCTCATCCTTGACTTCTCTGTGGTTGTTTCAATGTATCTCCTAACTGGGTGTTTGTGTGAGGGGGAGTTATGGGTGAATTTGTCAATTTATGTCCAGTTTCTATCCACTTGGCCTTTTCCCAAGTGTTATCTTCAGTTCACTACATTTCCACATCAGTATGTGATTATTATTTTTAAAATCTTTGTGAAAACATGTCAGCATTTCAGCGCACATTTTCCTATTCCATTTTGCGAAATGTACACATTTTTGCAATGTGCTTTTCCCTAAAACATTGCATGTTTGTGTGTTATTTTCATAAATATATGCATTTTTAGGAACACTTTACCCAAGCATTGCTTGGCTTCAGAAATGGATTGCAAAATTCAAAGATGCATGAATTTCAAAGGAAGGTTGTGCATTATTATTTTTCCCCCAGAAAATGCAAATAAGATAAGTTTGCCCTTGGGTGTGAACTGAATCAAATTTATCCTACTCCTAATATGCTTCAACGTGACCTGGTGGCTCACCCCACAGGGCAATTGCACACAGAACCAAAGATTCCTGGTTCTAGCCCTGGTAATTCTCAACAGTTCCAGGCATGCACAGAGGGTTGTGACTCTTCAGTGTTGGCACTCAGCACATCTCTAGAGACAGCTAAGTTATACTCAGAATATGCCCACTGAAATCAACAGACCTGGGTTTGTCATGTTTGTTGACTTCAGTTGGTCTACTCTGAGTAGGTCTAGCACTTGGTGCAACCCATTACCTGTCTTCAAGCTTAAATCTATTGATTCTAGCCTCAACCTAAGATACTGGAAAAGGAAATAAAAACTCTGGATGCCATATGCAATCTTGAGCACAGCAAAACAGCGGTTTGGCCAAATAGATACCGTAACTATACATCCAATATATCCATCCATTTTGCATGCCTGTGTGCTTTAATTTCACACACACACACACACACACACACACACACGGGATAACCATTTATCCAAGCACATGGGATGAATGGATAATATTACTATTTACATAAGCTCATTGTGATCCGTCTGGGGAATGTAATCAAATTAGGGCTAAGCGCAGATGGCGCATGCCAACTTGTAAACTGTTTTTGAAAAAGATTCACATGGCGTCTCCTGACATGTTTGGTTGTAGAAAGTGGGGAGGAGTTGCACAAACCCCAATGCGCCAGCAACAAAACCTCTTCCATCTCCCAACTCCAGGAAGGAAAATCTAGGGACAGGATTCCTTCCCCGCCGCTGCCAGCCCTAGAGCAACAGCTAATGCAAAGCTGTCCTTCAGCAGTGGCTGCTGAAATGTTGTTATGCTTGTATGATAGAGCGCATATGTGTGTGTGTGTGTGTGTGTGTGTGTGTGTGTGTTCAAACTCCTTTGGAAATTTTTATTTCTCTCTCTGTTTATCCAGGAACAAGGAGTGGATTTTTGCTGGAATTGTCAATGCTGGGATGGAGGGTAGCATTCTGCTCAGTCCTGCTCAGAGGAAACACACTTAAATTAATGAACCTAAGTTAGCCATGTCCACTAACACCATTGGGTGTGTTCTATGTAGGACTGTGCTGAATACCACTCAGAATTTTTCAAATTTGATATTTCACATATTGGAGACTTTCTCTTCAGTTCTTCATTGGCAGTTCCATTGTGGTCTTGGTCTCTCTATAAGGAAATGTTGCAGAGTTTGGAGCTTCTAAGTTTAGAGAAAAGGGGAGTAATAGGTGATATGATTGGTACATATAAAATGACACATGGCATGGAGACAGAAATAATCTCTCTCTCTGAAATTCAGTCCGGTGGTTCACATTTTAATGCAAAACTACCTAATTAGTACTACCTGAAATGATTTGCAAGCTGAAACACAGCCATCCTTCAAAATGTCACGGGGCATTTATCTAACCAAGTAACTGGATATATCAGGGGGGGAAGTGTGTATGAAAATGCATTTGATTGCAAAAATAACACACCAAAAATGCATTGCAATGGGGAAATTTGCTTGCAAACTTGTGCATACAGTGGTACCTCGGGTTACAGATGCTTCAGGTTTCAGACTCCGCTAACCCAGAAATAGTACCTCGGGTTAAGAACTTTGCTTCAGAATGAGAATAGAAATCATGCGGCAGTGTGGTGGCGGCAGGAGGCCCCATTAGCTAAAGTGGCACCTCAGGTTAAGAACAGTTTCAGGTTAAGAACGGACCTCCAGAACGAATTACGTTCTTAACCCAAGGTACCACTGTATTAGGATGTAGAATGCTAACGAATTTCCAGGAGGAGTCTTTCTGTAATGCAAATGTATGCAGAAAAGTGGAGAACTGAATTAAGATTGGGGGAGTGGGTGAGAAACTAATATTGACAGTTTCATACATTCCTGGTTCTCAGACAATATGGTTGCTTGCCCCTTCAGCCTGGTGGGAACTCCAAAGAGAGACTCAATGAGGATCAAAATTGGCTTTGTTATCTTAGTGTATATTGCGCTAGGTAGCTAAATCCTCCTTTAGACTGTAATGAAGAAATTTCACACTCTCCCTAAATTTCCGTATATCCTGATTGGGCTGACAAGCTGAGTGGGGGCTGCTGGCCTGGCCCAGAAGGACTGTCCTTTCCCTTTAAAACCCCAGCTCGGTTCTGCTCCATCGAACCAGCCCCATCTGCTCGCATTGGGGCATGCAAAACTATTTAGCATGCAGCCTGGAGTGCTGATTTCCCCCCGACAAACTTTGCTTTGTTCCTCCGGCGCTCACCTTTCACTCCTGTTTGCTTTTCGCAGCTTTCCAAAACCACAATTTTTGGTGTCTATTAAAAGAAACGTAAAACATCGGAGGGGTTAGAAAACCCTTCATATTTAAAATCTGACACTTTGTTGTCACAGCTGAGCTCGGGGAAAAGCCCTGCCAACATATTTGAACTTAGGAAATTGGGCGGCCTTACCCAGGCCGGGTCATGCAAACACAGAGATGGAGCCAGACCCACTCAGCTGGCACATTTATTGGGCAGAACGTGTAGGACTTCTGTAGCTCAGAGTTCCACCCTGGAAAACGGGGGTGGGAGAGAGAGAGAAGAAATAGCTGGAGTAGTCTGTGAGTTCCAAATTAGCTACTACGACTCCAGAAAGACATCTTGGAACCATTGCAGGAGCTTCCCAGAAAACAGCTGTGCAAATGTGTCCAAAAGGAAAGAGAATATTGAGGGTTATTAGGGAAGGTACAGAAAGAAAGAAAAATACAGTGAATATATTTAGGTCTGAAATCCTGACGATGATAATGAGTGATTACTGTTAATATTAAGAAACCAGGGGAATGTCTACACGTGGGCCCTGTGTATGGCAATGATCTATAGGATAGGAGGGGCAAAGGGATCCGTGTTGAGTCTGGACCACCCATGATTAGGTGTAGGGAGTAGATTTGCTCCACCACAACTTTTCCGTTGATTGAAGACCTTTATCGGCCCCATGGAAATAAATGGCAGGCATTTATGTGCAAGAGAGTAAGTAAATAGATGTCTGAAGGGCGCTGTGAAAGCATGAAAGGGTTGTAGCCATTGCTAGTCCAATTCAGAGTAGACCCTTTGGAGTTAATAGACAAGGCTAACTTAGGTTCATTAATTTACATGGGTTTGTTCTGAGGAGAACTTAGTTGGATGCAACCCGAGTTCTGCTGGATCAGGCCAGTGCGCCATCTAAACTAACATACTTTTTTGGGTTTCCCACAAACATCTGCTTGGCCACTGTGAGAACAGGATACTCAACTAATTGTGCCTGGTCCAAAGGGCTCTTATGTTCTTCTCGGGTTCTCACATTACCCAGCCAGAGGCTGATGGGAAGTCTGTAAGTAGGGTCTGAGGAGAGCAGCACTGTCCCTACCTGTGATTCCCTGAAACTGGTATTCAGAGGCATGATTCCTCCAGGTAGGACACAGCCATCATAATTGGCAGCCATTGATAGCCTCAACGAACTTGTCTAATTCTCCTTCAACGCCAGCCAAGTTGGTACCCACCACTACCTCTCTTAGCTATGTGCTGCTGTGTGCAGAAGCATTTTCTTTTGTCTGCCATAAATCTTTAGGCATTCAGCTTCACAAAATGTCCTGAGTTCTAGTATAGGGAGGAGAGGTAAACTTTATCCACAATCACAGCACCATGTATAATTTTGCCCACCTCCGTCAGGCCTTCTCTTACTCACCTTTCCCTACACTAAAAACAGACAAACAACCAGCAAACCCCCAATGTTGTGACCTATCTTCATAAGAGAGTTGCTCCAACCTCTTGATCATTTTGGCTATCCCTTTCTGAACCTTTCCCCAGCTCTTCAATATCCCTTTTAGAGGCAAAGCAACTAGAATGGACACATTATTCCAAGTGCACCATCCCCAGTGAAGGGAGTTTAAATGGCACCACAGTTAGTGGGCAAAGAACAGATTTTGCCTCAAATGGCTGTTGCCTGTTTCTTTTCTCCAGTTGTGACAATCAAATCTGCTCCTAACTGCATGGGTTCAGTATGTGGCAGTGAGGGTGCGTGTGGAACTGTTGGCTCTGTACAGATTCCCCATGTCACCAAACTGTAGGTGGCTGCTTTTCAGTGAAGAGCCATGAGACTCTGGACCGACTTCACCCATCCATATTCACCATTGGATCCACCTGGACCAATGAAGTACAGTGGTACCTTGGGTTAAGAACTTAATTCGTTCTGGAGGTCCGTTTCCGTTCTTAACCTGAAACTGTTCTTAACCTGAGGTACCACTTTAGCTAATGGGGCCTCCCACTGCTGCCGTGCCGCCGCCGCACAATTTCTGTTCTCATCCTGAAGCAAAGTTCTTAACCCAAGGTAGTATTTTTGGGTTAGTGGAGTAGGTAACCTGAAGTGTCTGTAACCTGAAGCGTCTGTAACCCAAGGTACCACTGTAGTATAAAGGGCTTCCTGTTCTTTCCTGAAGCAACATGGGTTTGTCTCTGACAAAACTCTCCTGAGAGTGGACCTGTTGAAAGCAGTGAATCTAAGTTAGTCATGTCCATTAACGTCAGTGGGTCTCCTCTGAGTAGGAATAGCATTGGATACGATCCATAGTCATACTGAGCTCTGCCATGATTCTGCATGCTTGCAGCACATCTCTGGTGCCCTGACCCTTTTTGCAAGCAATCAATTGGGATAGTTCATGTTTGCCCATCACCTGTTTAGTTTATCACAACATCCCTGTTGTGCTTATAAACAAATAATCCTTCCTGCAATCCCCCAAGTTCCAAGCATATTGTCATTCCTGTGTTGATAGGAAAGAGTATGAGAATGAGGGGCTTTCTGAAGACCACTTGGTAGGTCATGGCAGAGGTGAAAATCAAGCTTGGGACAGGAGTCTTTAAGCAACAAACTGCATGCATGTATATACCATGAGAGAGATAACATGCTAGTTGACATGTTCATATGTCAACTACACCACGAGAGCCAGTGTGGTGTAGTGGTTAAGAGCGGTAGTCTCGTAATCTGGGGAACCGGGTTTGAGTCTCCGCTCCTCCACATGCAGCTGCTGGGTGACCTTGGGCCAGTCACACTTCTTTGAAGTCTCTCAGCCCCACTCACCTCACAGAGTGTTTGTTGTGGGGGAGGAAGGGAAAGGAGAATGTTAGCCGCTTTGAGACTCCTTAAAGGGAGTGAAAGGCGGGATATCAAATCCAAACTCTTCTTCTTCTTCTTCATATTGTTCTGCTTATCCCCTTAACGAGGGTGCTTTTGAATGGAGTGATTTTTTTATTTTTTTTAGTGTGCATTTTAGATTGATGTAGAAATTGAATGGAATGGTCTGCAGTGGGAGGGGAACATATGTCAAATGAGAATTAGATTGATTCCCCCATCCCTGGAATTCTCTATTCAGTTTGAATGCCTGGTTTTACCCTCCTTGCGTTCCATCTAGAGACTGGGGAGGAATCCAACTCGGTTTGCATTTAAAAGTGAATCAACCTAATTCAGTTTCTGAAGCGCTATGCAAACTGAAACACAGCCATCTTTGAACTTGGCCCTTCTCTGAATTTTGTAATGCGGTTTTCTAGCCAAGCAATGTCTGCAGAAACACACACATATATATATGTTATGGTAAAGCATGCAAATGAATGCCCATATTAATGAAGATAATATACAAAACAGTGTTGCATGTTAGGAGAAATGGTTTTGCCAAAAAAAAAACACCATTTACACCAGGCAAAACTTCACACAATCATAGAATCATAGAATCATAGAATCATAGAGTTGGAAGAGACCACAAGGGCCATCGAGTCCAACCCCCTGCCAAGCAGGAAACACCATCAGAGCACTCCTGACATATGGTTGTCAAGCCTCTGCTTAAAGACCTCCAAAGAAGGAGACTCCACCACACTCCTTGGCAGCAGATTCCACTGTCGAACAGCTCTTACTGTCAGGAAGTTCTTCCTAATGTTTAGGTGGAATCTTCTTTCTTGTAGTTTGGATCCATTGCTCCGTGTCCGCTTCTCTGGAGCAGCAGAAAACAACCTTTCTCCCTCCTCTATGTGACAATGAAAATGCGTATATTAAGAGGAAATGTGGAAATGTGGAAATCAGAACTTAAGTTATGAAAAACAAGATACCCAAACTGACAGATTCACCCATTCCTAGTGCCATCACTGTATGCAAATCATTGTATGCTTGTTTCCCAGTCTAAAATCATACTTTTACTCGTATTATTTCAATATGATTTGCATTGTCTCACTGCTCCCCAGATCTGCCAAGTGACCTTTGTTTTTGTTTTGCTTTCAGCAAATGCTTACGGATCCTGAGACAGCTTTGCAAGCTGGCTGCATTAAAAAGGTAGGAGAGAGAAAAAATGCCTTTTGATCTTGTCCAAGTTGTGCAACTTCTGTATTTGGTTATGACGGGACCTAGACTGCTTCCTTGTTCCAGGGGCGAGGAAGTGGGTGTGATATATGTCTCCTGAATATCCACCTAAATTTGTTGAGCGTGTTGTTTGCATATTGGAACAGGAATGCCCTATTTATTTTGTGGGGGGTTCCGCTTGTGTGTTGTTTGTGGACTCAGCATGCAGACAGAAAGACAGATTTGCAGGTAGGATGTAGGCCTCAGTTCTGGGTCAAGCTGGACAAAAGTTCAGAAATCCTCTGTGGCACTGAAAATAAAATTGATTGTTATAAATAGGTTTTGAGTCCACTCTGTGGAGGCAAATGCTTTGCCTAAAATGTTTGTCTCTCAGAACTCTTCAAAACCACGTGGTCAGCTATACATGCTGGAAGGGGGCTGTTGTGACATTAACATATGAGAGTGCTGGAGGTGAAATAGTTAAACAGGTTACCCAATCAGAACCCGGGGGGTGGAGACAGAGGGACTATAAAACCAGCTCTGGGAGGGGCGAAGGGAGAAGTTCATTGAGAGTTGGGTGGTTGGTTGGAGTGGGAATGAATGGGGATAGAGTCTGTGGGTAGGTTGAGTTAGTGTAGCGAAATAAGCTGTCAGGAACAGCTAGGAGCTAGGAAGACAAGTAAATATCTGAGCGGTGGTTATTGAGTGACAGCAGGTAGCGGAAGTTATAGGTCTGATAGGCACCCCATGATTGTAATTGACTGATACCGTTTATGAAACCACACGCTTGTTAAACTGCAATAAATAAGCAGAAGTTTATGTTCCAATTTAACCCTGACTGGACTAAGAATTTTACCAGGTAGGGCCTGGGTGGTGGCAGCGAGAAATAAAGTGGTGGCACAGGGATCAATAGACGGTGAAACGTCCGGGGACCCTGTGCGATCGCCACAACTGTATCCATGACCTGGTATCAGTGAAAACCTTCTCCACCCAAGGCCCAAACAACTGAAAATCAGCTACACAGCTCCTTCCAAAGGCTACTTTGCTGGTGACACGGTCACTGCAGTAAGCCAGGAGGATGGAAATCTGGATGCAGAGCTCCAGTCCAGAACACCACTTTTGGCAAATGTCCCGGTAGCAGTGTGCTTACTGCATTGTCAGTGTGGTTACTTTTCAAATTGAGGGAGTTGGGGCCAGGGCACTTCCTTGTAGGCTAGATTGTCAAGCCATGGGCAGGGCCTGGCAGATTCTGCTGTATCATGTGTGGAGCTTTGCAGATGTTGCTGATTCATGGGCAGAACCTGGAATATGCTACTGAACCAGTGGTGGGAATATTGTGGCTTTGGGTGATCTGCGGACGGGGACTGGCAGATTCCAATGAGTCAGGCATCACGCCTGGCAGATTTTGGTGACAGAGAATCCTGAATCTTGCTGTCTTTCTAGCCCTTAGTACTGTGTTGTTGTTGTTTTAATTGGACATGAGTTTTAGAGGTCACACCACAGCCACATTCACACCATACATTTACACCACTACAATACTTGTTGTTGTTGTTGCTTAGTCGTTTAGTCGTGTCCGACTCTTCATGACCCCATGGACCAGAGCACGCCAGGCACTCCTGTCTTCCACTGCCTCTCACAGTTTGGTCAAACTCATGTTTGTAGCTTCGAGAACACTGTCCAACCATCTCGTCCTCTGTCGTCCCCTTCTCCTTATGCCCTCCATCTTTCCCAACATCAGGGTCTTTTCCAGGGAATCTTCTCTTCTCATGAGGTGGCCAAAGTATTGGAGCCTCAGCTTCAGGATCTGTCCTTCCAGTGAGCACTCAGGGCTGATTTCCTTAAGAACAGATAGGTTTGATCTTCTTGCAGTCCATGGGACTCTCAAGAGTCTCCTCCAGCACCATAATTCAAAAGCATCAATTCAATACTTAGCAAACCACAACTCTCCGGACTCTTTGGGGGAAGCCATGACTTTTTAAAGCAATATGAATGTGCCCAAAATATATTCTAATCTGACAATGCTAGCAGGGTTATATGGGATCTCACAGCAGCCCTGCTTACCATTGCCTATTTATTGAATTAGGCCAAATCGTTACACTTATCTCAGCCAAAGTCTATCCAGTTTGCAGTTTTAGTGGAACAACTAACTGAGTTGGAGGGCATGCTTCTTTGCATCACCTATCTAGGCAATGGCAACATGTGTTTGCCTAAAGGTGTTCTTTCTGTGCTTCACTTTGGCTTATTTTCTTTTTTATGAAATCCCATATTTTCGGTAGCATACCTCCAGAGACTTCCTTTTAAGAAACCATTGCTGTTTCAGATTGAAAACTAGAGCAACTCTCTCCCTGCCCCCTTTGTATGGCTGTCTTGTTAATGACACTTTCTGAGCTCTGAAAGTTAAAACGAAACACCCGGGCAGCTTCTGCCAAACATTGTGAAACTCTAGATCTGGCTGGCTCCAGAGGCAGTTTGAAAAGAGATACATAGACATATCTATACGCAACACAGTCTATTCCAATTCTCTCCAGGATGAGATGAGGCAAATAATCTTTTCCTTTAGAAGCTAAACTTGAGGGCTGGGGGGTAGGATGTCCCACATGAAATGCCCTCTGTTGACCACCCTGTGACCTTGCAGTAGTGCTGAACTTTTTACCTTGTTCATCTCATAACTCATCGGCCATTTGTCTGGACCTCGGAGGGCTCTTATTATCCCAAGCCATGTGGGGACAGTCCTTATTATCATAACCTCATTTATCACCCCAAAAAATGGAATCCCATCCTCCTTGTTTTAGAAGACACTTTGCAGTTTTCCTGGACTTTCTCATGATGTGTTAGCAATAAGTCCCATTCCATTTGTACCCAGTCAATGTGAACTCATCTCTAAATGCTTGTTATTGCAATGAGGCACACATACAATTTTTTATTTTGATTTTTTTTTGGGGGGGGGGAGAAACATCCTCCTTAAATGTCTCACAATTTTTAAAATGTGAACCTACTTAATTTGCATTTCTCAAAGTGATGGTTCATTTGACATGAAACTGAGCTGCTGCTGCTGCTGTTAAATTTATGACCTACCCTTGATCAGCAGGTCTGAGGGCAGGTTATAAGAATTAAAAATTAAAAATGATTGATTGATTTGATTTACTCCGTTTCTATGCTGCTTTTCATTCAAATGAATCCCAAAGCAGCTTACAAACAATAAATAAGAATAGCATGATAGAACATAATAGAACATTACGAATACAAATCATATAGAATAATCAACAATTCATCGTATTGAATTAACAAATCACCAGATGGCATTTGTAGGAATAGGGTGGGGCTGTCAAAGCACACATCTTAGGTGTCAAAGGTCCTGGTAAATATGCATTTCTTCACCATTCAGCAAAAGTTATATGGTGAAGTTTCCAGATGTACCTCTGTGGGGGAGGGGATTCCATGACCTAGGGGGCTGCCACAGAGAAGGCCCTCCTCCAGGAAACCCCTAGAAACTTCTCAGGGAGGTGGAACTGTCAAGAAGGCCCCCTTTCCTGTCATTGGTCCAGGCATCTTCCAGTAAAGATTCAGCAGGTGTCTTCTACATTGGCCTTTAAACATTTGCTGAAAACTTTTCTTTGCCATTGGGATTATGGGGGCAGTTAAGATAAACTAGTCAGTGATCTTTACCTATGTGGCTTTTATTGTGTATGTACAATTGTTGTAAACCGCTTTGATTTTTTAAAAATGTAATTGCCACATACAAGTTATTTATTTATTTATTTTGCTATAAATAAATAAACAGAGCTATCCAACAAGATTTGCAGTGTTCCCGATGTTGCAGTGCTCTTCTCCAACAACAGCAGCAGAAATGCATACTATAATGCGGGGGGTTTTTAAAGGAGAAATTTGCACAGAAATGCATGCAAATATTCATGTAGACTTTGCCATGACGCCCGTAAAAAAGACTTGAGCAACATGAATGTGGTGAAACAGGTTATGTCTGTTAAAATATAACAACTTAGAGGATCTGCAAAAACCAATTAAACCAGTTAGTGAAATAAAAGTACAGGACTTATGGGTACAGCAAATTCACATTGGATGCTCATGAGTTCTAGTGTCATGAAAGAGGGAGGAAAATGTTTCCCTACCTACTTCTTGCATGACATCCATAATATCTTGCACACCTTTTCTCTTAACTCAACATCTCTTGCACACCTTTTCTCTCAACTCAAAACTCCCAAATGCTCCAACCTTTCTTCGTTTAGGGATGTTGTTTCATGGCCTTGATAAGTTTGGTTGCCTTTTTCTGGGCAGGTGTGCAGAAGGATGCAGAACTGAACTGAAATGAACAGTGAGGTGGCAGGGAGGAGAGAAGGCCAACTGGACATTCACTATCCACAGTTGGGTTGGTTCCTCATTTTCCTGCCTTAATTCACACACACACACACACCCCACCAACTGCAAACATAAACTATGACAATTATAATATTTGACATAGGCTCTTGCCTAAACACATTGTAAAGAAGCACTACCAGCGGTTTATGAGGTGATAAATTTGCTGAAGGCCAGTCGGATTTTGAAGCCAGGCCAACAGAGGTCAAAGCAGTAGGGTAAAGAGTTCAAGTCTAAGCTTAATGGCTTGTGAAGGAACCTGGTGCTAAACAGAAGGAACCACCGCCAGACAGTGGAGAGGAGTAAAGAATGAAAAATCACCCTGTACCAGTGCCTTTCTCTGCCCTAAAGGTGTGAGCAGAATCCGTCATGTTTGATTTCTGCAAGGGATGCCACAAAGCGGTGCTTAGATTCTAGAGATGAAGACTTAATGAAATGTCTACTAGCCATGATGGCTATGTTTACTACCTCCACTGTTGGACACAGTTTGTCTCTGAATACTAGCCTCTGGAAATTGGAGGTGGGGAGAGGTGGCATTGCCCTCAGGTCTTGCATATGGACTTCCCATAGGTTGGCCACTGCGATAACAGGATGCCTGATCCAGCACAGCTCTTCTTACATCCTTAAATCCTCTTCGCTGGCTTCAGTGGGTCTGTTCTGAGTAAGGTTACTATTGTATTTCACCCATTTTGTATGGACTTTTTTTTATCAAGGTGTGCTCCTTGCAGAGCAATGCTGGGAAGAGCAGAGGGTCCAGGTAGTAATGTCCCTCCAGTGAATGACATAAATCAGAGTTTCCCAAACTTGGGTCTCTGGGTGTTTCTTTAGACTACAATTCCCATCATTCCTGACCTCTGGTCCTGCTAGCTAGGGATGAGGGGAGTTGTAGTCCAACAATGACTGGGAAACCCTGGTGTAGATCAAATTGGGGATGGAGGAAATAAACCTAAAGGCAGCTTTGTATCCTCTCTGTTTCTAATGTCAGAAAGGGTACCACACTCCCTACTTTTCTAGTGCATGATAAGCCATTTCCAAGGCAAGACCTCTTTCCCCTGGGGGGGGGGGGAATGGTTGAAAATTGCAGAGAAGATGGAAGAAAGAAGCATCCATACAGGCCAGTCTAGTGTGGGCTGTTTAATTTTATTTTTCCCAAGCATGATGACTAAAGAACCTTGGAATACATCTTTCTCCAGTATGCTCTCCCCCCCTTTAGCCTCTGTTTACTTAGAGGGAATCGCCTAAGGGGGCTACTGGAGGGAAAACAGCTGTGGGAGATAATCTATAGAGTTATCTATCTATCACTCTTTGTCAACCCCGTCTCCCCAGAGACCACGCGGAGAGACTTGTAATAAAAAGGCATTGCTTGAAGAGGCTTTAGGGACAAATAAAGAGACATGTTAAGGGCCAGCTGAAATGGATAGGCAACATTATTAAAGCTCAATAGCCGTCTTATCAAAATCAAATAGGATAGACATTTGCCCAAGAAGGTTGTGGGGGTGGGGGGAGGCTCTGAATTTATTCTGTGACTTTCTGGCGAGTCCAGATTTATCCATTAACAAGGAGAAACTCTGTGGGGAGACCGAGAGATAACATTGTCTTTTAAAAAAATAATACAGAGAGAGAGTCAATCTTTAAGATGATAGACCTTTCCTTTCTGCTCGAGTTTGCATTATGAATACTTTTTTAAAGTAATAAATGTGATTAAGGCTATGCAAAATGCACTGAACACGTTGGCGGGGAAAGCCCCTTTTGATATATGCTGACCTTGTTTTCCTGAAGAGCGCTAGAGACTGTTGAAGACTGTATTGCAAATAAATAAAAGGGGGCACATCTTTATAGAAATTTGGAACATTTGTTGTTGTTGTTGTTGTTGTTGTTGTTGTTACTTTTATTCTTTTGATGAGCCAAATCCTTTAGCTCTGAGAAACTGCATCCCATATCTAAGCTTGGCAGTTATCGGGGCAGATTTATTCCCAAATTCACTAAATGTCATTGCAGAGAAGCATTAGCAGCCATGGAACCAATAAATCTCTCTCTGTTTATGTTGTTGAACCACACACACACACACACACACACACACACACACTCTACAGGTCACCCAAGCCATCTGATACTTGCAGAAGGCATTGTTCAAAAGAAGATGATTGATTGATAATTATGATAATTTGTGAAATCATTATTTGGATATTATAAACATAGCTCACCCCACTGGGAGAGAGTGGAGACATTTTATAGAGGACAGGGCCATCAAAAAAAAAAAAAAAAAAAAAAAAAAGGAAAGGCCTCCGGTTATAAGGGAGAGAGAAAAGGTCTGCTGGGCCTTCCCCAGTGGGATCTGAGGGGCTGATGAATGATGACCTCAAGGAGTGGGAAATTAGGCTTCAATGGGAAGTCAGGAAGGTAGTTAGAGAAGAGCAGGGGAACTGTTAACTGTCTTTTGTGGAGCAATTATGACTTGGGCCAATTTGCCGAAGGCCTTTGCCACATTTATAATAACAGTACTAAACACACACACACACTTGGTCTGGAGATTTTAACTTGAGTTGCTCAAAGTTCATAGATTCCCTGCAGTTCCAATGCTGTGCAAAGCAAACCATGATGTTTATTTTGTATCCTCTGAAAAACTCCTTGCACTTATTGGCATCAAATGTTCTCAGTTCTTCTCCTGTTTTTTTGGTTTTTGGTTTTTTGTTTAAGTATGCATTCAAAGCTATGGTGCTTGTGAACATATCCATTTGGGGAAGGGTGTGTTATTAAAAATATCAGTCGGGCAGATTTTATGTGTTTGCAGCCAATGGCTATTGCCATATAAATCACACACAAAACAAGACAGTCAAAGGGTGAGTTTAAACATATCCGTTTTCAGAAGCTGTCAAAACCTGAAATGTTCCTCAAATGAATTAGTGTGGTTTTTGTTTTTGTTTAAAGTGCCTTGGTTTTTTCACTGCTGGGGCTCCTATAAGTAGAGATGTTGGAGAAATCTGAATGAACAGGAGCGGAAATTGCACATGTCTACTTCCGCATCCCATGTCCAGAATGGAAATGTATTTAGCAAATATGATTCGCATTCACTGTTATTCCACAGACAATACATAGTTACATTGCATTTCCTTTGCTTTGAAATGAATAGGGAGCAATAATGTAACGACAATGCAATTTGCGTAATTACATAAATTACACAAATTGTGCGATTTCGTCACAGCAGACAGTGAGACAAGCAATGTAGATTTTGGTGGGAGATGAACTGCAGTGGAACTGAAACAGTGCTGCAGACGGTGAAGGCGGCAAAACAGAAACCAGCTCCTTCTTCCATCCTTACCTAGAGGTAACAAGCCTGTCTGCATTGGCCAGCAAACCCTCTGACTTAGAAAGCACTTAACTGGCATGTTAAAAAATTATTGAATAAATAGGATTAAAATAATGTTATGAGTTTGTGGGGTGCAAGACTTCTCTAAACTCCTGGATCCAGTAAGTGTTATAATTTAATCTAGGTATAGGGTGTTAAACTGGGTGCCAGACACTTAACCCCTGGAGCCAGCAAGTGTTAAAAGAGAACAAAGGGAAAGGTGACAGGCCCTTTTAAGAAAGCAAAAAGGGGGGGGGGGCTTTGGGCCAGACGACAAATGAGTGGGGCACTTCCTCCAGCTCTGAGATAGTTAGAAGGACAAAGCTTGAGTTTTGAGGGCAGGGTTTGCTGTGATGTGTGACCTAGAGGTAAAGCTGCATACTGGAAAAGCAGAGAGAGAGAGAGAGAGAGCTGATTTCTGCTTGCATACAAGGCTGCAGCTATGGGTTAAACAAGACCTTTTTGGGTCTCCCCTCAGTCCTAAGTGGAGATGTTGGGGATTGAACTCCTGCATGCAAAGCAGTTGCTCTGACAACGAACCCTGGCCGTTCCCCAAAAGCATAACTGTGAAATGTTGAAGAGCTATGTGTTATGCAGGCCTGACCATGCACTAATTCACATGCACTGCTCCATCACATTTTTGGATTTTTAAAATAAAAAATGCATTTATTTGTCATGCCTTTTCCTTATTAAGCATTTTGTAAATAATCTATCTATCCTCTATCTATCTATCTATCTATCATCTATCTATCTAATTTACATTCCCCCCCCCAAAAAAAGATGCATTGTGATACATTTCCCCCATAGCATACACATCGCCTTTTGTATCGAAACTGCCGAGAAGTACACATTCCACCTGATAACTGCATTCTAGTCCAGGAGCTAAAAATCAGGTGGTTTCACTTTAAAATGTGGGCAGTACGAGGTTTTCCTCTTCCCTAATGGTGACCCACAGTTATGTTATCTCACTCCCAAGTCTATTTACATTTCTTACATCAGTCTTGTGTTCAAAAATAAAAACTAAAAAATGGAGGAATGAGTGAAGGTCCAGTTGTGGTTTAAGAAACAAATTGAACAATAGCGGCTAAGAATCACAGCCTTCTGTATAACAATATCTATCTGTTATATCTCAAATCCACTTTCAACACACTCTGCTGTGGTATTTCAGGTTCGTTCAGCACTTCAATTTGCTTGTTTTATAGTTTCTGACTCTATGAAATAAAAGTGTGTTTAGCTGCCACAACAGAGGCAGCTTTGAGTTGATTTTTATAATCTCTCTCCCCCCCCCCCCTTTAAATAGACTCACTTCATTGCAATAAGCCCTTCAACAAAAGACTGGACAGTTGTCTGAGGGAGAGAGAGAGTGTGTGTCTTTATTTTTTTTAAAAAAAAAAAAAACACACCCAGCATTTCTCTCTCCCTCTCTTTTTTTCATTGTTAGGCCACCGTTAGTAAAAGAACGAGGAGTCCATTAATTCAGTGAATGAACATATAGTAAAGTCAGTTCCCCTCTTGAGAACAATAATGTTGAGGTCAGCTTAGGTTACCATGGAAACTAAGTACCTCTAAGAAGTTTGCATCCTTGATTTTCCTGAAATGAAGCATGGAACGCAGAGGCAGGAGCAAAGCAGCCGCTGGACGCCTTGCAGAACAAAGTTTAACAGACAAACGACAATTGCCATCTTGATCTTTACATGTCTGGCAATTCCCGAGCAAATGTCCTACACTGGGGCTGAAGGTGGGATCGAACCAAAATCTCTCTCCACACACACCCCCCCCCAAAAAAAACCACCACAATTTTCATAATTCTGGGAGGGGAAGTAAAGGGCAAAAAAAAACCCAATACATTTGGGGGTTTTGTTTTAAACTCTCCTCCTTAACATTCCCCATATTTGGGGAATTCAGAAAAAGAATGACATGATGTTGGAGACTTTTGACAAAAACAGAAACATAAATTGTTGATGTTCGCTTATTAATCCCTTGTCTGGAATGGAAATCATAGAGTTGGAACAGAACCCCATGGTCATCTAGTCCAACCCCCTGCATTGCAGGAATCACAACTAATTCATCCCTAATCAATGGCCACCCAACCTCTATTTAAAAACTTCCAGATTCCGATTGGTACATGGTGTTGTTGCTTTCAGTCAACAAAGGATACAGAATTGACCGAGGTTTCCCCATTTGCAGTGTTCCCCCCCCATTGTCATTACATTATTCTACTCCAGGCTTCCTCAACCTCGGCCCCCCCAGATGTTTTGAGACTACAATTCCCATCATCCCTGACCACTGGTCCTGCTAGCTAGGGATCATGGGAGTTATAGGCCAAAAACATCTGGAGGGCTGTGGTTGAGGAAGCCTGTTCTACTCCATTCATTTCAATGTAATCTGCATAATTTGTCACGTAAATTACGTAAGTTGCATAGTTTCACCACAATAAGCTGCAAGACGAATAATGTAGTTTTTGGTGGAAGCCGAGCTGCAGCAGAAAAGAAACAGTGCTGTGTGCAGTGAAACAGAAAACTGTGTCTTCCTACATCATTAGCAACCATTCCATGTGGGTACTAGCATTTCCAAACACACACTGAACGTCCCAGAATGACACAGCGCCTGTTGTGGGTGGGATATGGCAGCCAGAAGGTGGCCACCAAGAATAACCAACCCTGCTGACATCTGTTTGACATCTGTACTTTTTTTTACTCAGTCATGGCAGCTGATGCTGTTTGGGGGCAAAAAAATTCGTCTGTAATTTTATCACTGCTTGAAAGCTACATGACAGATAACAAGCTTGACTACACTGGCCAGGAACCATCTAATTTCCATCTAATCTGATTGACCTTTTAGAAGATTCTGAAATGAATAGAGGATTCCATCCCTAGAGGAGTTCTATCAAGGGCAAAACATAATATAATGTCCCATGTCATAGCTCTGGTCTGATCCACAGACACCAAGATGGCTAGTTGATGGCCTGTTAAAAGAAATTACTGGTCAAATATTCTGTGAGCATTGTTTGAAAGCTGAGCTGAGCAGTGCATGTCTTAACAGGAAGGGAGGTAACTCCTGCCCCCCAGAAGAACTTGTAGGTTGAGCAGTTCATGCCAGTATTATATCTTTTTTACAGTTCCAGTTCTCTTGTTTCCATTAAGAATATGACTTCTGGTGCAGCTATGACACCCACACCTCTAGCAGGGAGTGTTGCTATAAAAGAATCTGTTGGTAGATCTCTGGGTGATTTGCAGTAGATCTGCAAGGCTTTCTGACTCTTAACAAGAGTCTATTATCCCTCCCTCCCTCTCATATTGCTAGCCATTAGGCAGGAGAACATAGGGTGAATTTTTGTGTGAATGGATTGCCAACTCAGATCTGGTATTGAAAGCAGTGCTAGAATCCCTGGTTCACAATAAAACATTGGTAGATGCTTGCTTGTATACAGAGGCTATCCCTGAATGACTCATGGAGCACAGTAGGCCAACTGGCTCCACCTCCAAGTCACCATTTTGAATCTGGTTTGGTCACCACAAATGCCTCATGCACCAGTCGATTCTAGCAACAAAATGTGACTCGTTAGATACCGCAAACGTGAGGTCTGCTGACCCCTCTGGTATGCCACAAGAAAGTAATGTTGTATTTGTGTTCCTTTAGCTTGTTCATTTCGGTTATCTCACTCGCATGGTGTTGACACCCATCCTTCATTCCCTTGGCATCACAAGGCTTACATAAATCTGCAGATATAAACTGGGTTCTAAGCTAATGAAGAATTGATTTAGCTTCACATCTCTCTGCCAACCCAGGCAATTTAAAAGGGGGGGGGTCAACAAGAGTGTCCGAGGGCTTTGGGAAAGAGGTAGCAGGCAAGATCAACTTGATTTTACAAAAAGGTTGCCATGCTAATGATCTAAAGGGTGCTCTGCCCTCATCCATTTATTTGCATTAACAGAGAGGGGAAAGGGCTTTGCCAATGGATGGTTAATCACCTACATCATTATGGTATTGACAATATTGAAAACCCAAGCTGTTACCAAGGACTCGAGCCACCAACTGCTTCTGCTCGATTCAATGGAGTTTCTTGGAGATAAAGATGGGAGAAAACTCTTGTGGAGAAGTGTTAATCTCCTTACCACGGCCTGATTAATTGGCACGTGCACTAAGAAGCTATTGATTCTTAATTACTGGATATTTGGCCTTGTCATTCCAAATGGGAGCATGGAAGCTGGTCAAGGAAAGTTCATGGACCTGGACTGCCCAGGTTGACCGAAATTGAACTTTCCACCCTTGTTCCTGAACACACCAATGCATTTTGTGTTGCTCCCTGGTGCTCAGTGTTATATGTTGCCTTTTAAGGGTGCCCCGAGCACTCAAAAAAAACACAAATATGAGCACAAATAGCCAGAGAAGGGAAAGAAATTCAGACCTGTTTACATTTCAATGCAGCCTTCCCTAATCTGCACTTCTGGAAACAATATGCAAATCAAAACAGTGCTCTCTTTTGAAATGCACACTTCTCTGAATTTTGTGGTGCAGTTCTCCGACCAAAACAAATGAGTGTGAGAAATGCATTTTAGGGGAAAGTGTGCTTTAAGCTTGCCAAAAATACGTATGCTAGGAAAAACTGTATGCATATATATAGTTATAGTGGCATTGAAAAGGAGTCCGTGATGGCACTAGGTGGACCTCACTGGGGAGAGCATTCCATAAATAGGGAGCCACAACTGAAAAGGCCCTCTGGCTTGTCATCGCTTTCTTGAGTCCCCTTCAGAGGGGGAGGGCAGAAGAATCCCATAATATTGGGGACTATGTACTAGGATTTAAAAAGAAATATTTGTATGCTACTGGCTTGGCTTTTTTCATTCATGTTGGGCAAGGCCCACTTGATGTTTGCTCCCTCTGCCACAAGGAACTCAAGCACTCTATTTCTATATACTTTCTTCCTCTCTCCTTTGATGAACACATGTGCCCAGATTGTCTGGCTCACTTTACTGAAAGAAAACCATGACTCAAAAATAGTGTGTTTCAGAATGGTGGTTGAACTGAGCATTTGCCTGCTGAAATGCAAATGAATGCTCACAAAGCTGGAATGGCTCATACAAAAAGTCATTCCTAAATGTGCTTTAATGCACATTTCTCCTAACATGCATGCATTTGTATACAGTTTTGCCTAGCATATCCATCTGTCCAAGCAAATTTCCCCAAGTAGAATGCATTTTTGGTAAAAGCGAAAAAAATCAAAATAAGTATTTTTAATTTTTTTGCCTAGTTTGAGAAATGCATTGCAAAATTTGTAAAAGGTGTGAGTTGCAAAAGAGAGCTGTGTTTCAGTTTGCATATTAGTTTGGGACATGCAGATTCACTAAAAGGCAAACTAAACGAATTCCTTCCCCCATGCCAGTCACAAAATGAAATGAACAGCAAAATGGTTGGCATTAACATGGACGCATCTCTCTCTTATCCCACTTACCCAGATGATTGCTTGTGAAATAATAATCTGGATGCCTAAGAGGCACACAGCCCCCACCCCCAAGCCTCTTCATTTAAGAATGCTAGAAAGCCCCCAGAGAGCTTTCAGGAGTCTGTTGCCAGCCGGCCCCTGTCAAAGCTGAAGGCCGCGCTGTCTGGGGCCCGAAATCAACTTCAGGAAGGTCATGTGAAAGAAAATCCTCCATCATCAGGAAGCCCTCGGCCTCCTGGCCTTTCTGACATTCTCTGACAAACCTTAAATCACCAGCCCCAGCGGCAGACAAAACACCACAAATTTTGGACCGCTGCCCCTCCTGGGATTCCAAAACCGCATTTCTAACTTAGGCAGCAGGGCAAAGACTGGCGGGTGACGTAACGGTCTCTATATTGGCATGGCAGTGAAAGGATTGCGGGGGGGGGGCTGAACTCTGAGAGTTTCTGCCAAAGTTGATCAGGTCCTGGCCCCTTGGGCTGAATGAAAAGAAGCTTGGATCACTGTCTTGCAAAAATGAGAGCAAATGTGTTTTTTGAGAGGGACATAATGTTTTCTAACAGTGTTTTAGCCAATATTAGTCCTACTCAGAGTAGACCCACTGGATTCAGTGCCCATGGGTAAGTTGGGTTGGTGAATTTCAATGGGTCTGCTCAGGGTAGAGACCTCTGGGTATAGGGCGGCATATAAACTCATTATTTAATAACAACAACAACAACAATAATAATAGGTAACAATAGGGCATTTTAACAAAACATGGTGTTTCATAATATGTTCCGGTAATGTTTTCTATGGGGGAAATGCACACAGGACACATTTCATTGGAGGTAAAATGCAGACTTATCCATGGGCTTGACCCAAAGCAGTGCTTGAGAAGGTTGATCTTTGAGAGCTCTGACACAAATTCCGGCCCTATTGGCACCCCCAATGAATGCAAATAAAAATCAAAACTTGCAGTGTAATCCCACCCGTGTCTACTCAGAAGTAAATCACATTGGATTCTATGGGGCTTACTTCCTGTAAGTGGGGTTAGAATTGCAGTTTTATAGCTATGCATCTGTTCTCCCCCCCCCCTTTCCAAATGTTCTAAGGCAGTTCTCAGATAAAAAATAAAATCAAAACACATTTAGAAATTTTAAAACACCTTTAGAAATATGTACCTTGAGAGAAAAAGAAATACAGATTTAAATATGAAATGTTTAGTTGTCATCATTGTTTAATGGGGGGAGTATTGGATTGTTGCTTTTATTTTGCTTTTGATTATGTATTTTGTGGTTTTATATTTTGATTTTGTTCTGTGAACCACCCTGAGACCTCTGGTTATAGAACAGTACAGTGGTACCTCGGGTTAAGAACTTAATTCATTCTGGAGGTCCGTTCTTAACCTGAAACTGTTCTTAACCTGAGGTACCACTTTAGCTAATGGGGCCTCCCGCTGCCGCCGCGCCGCTGCTGCACAATTTCTGTTCTCATCTCATCTCAGGTTACATACGCTTCAGGTTACAGACGCTTCAGGTTACAGACTCCGCTAACCCAGAAATAGTACCTTGGGTTAAAAATTTTGCTTCAGGATGAGAACAGAAATTGTGCTCTGGCGATGCGGCAGCAGCAGCAGGCCTCATTAGCTAATGTGGTACCTCAGGTTAAGAACAGTTTCAGGTTAAGAACGGACCTCCGGAACGAATTAAGTACTTAACCCGAGGTACCACTGTATAGGAAACTCAAGGGACACAACAACAAAAATTGGACAGATTCAGCCATCCGTAATGGCCTAGCAAAAGGTTTTCCCATTCTCTGAGGCTCCTGGAATGGTCTATTATCAGTAACAAAGGAGAATCTGTAAATATACTGGAAATAGATGAAGACGCCTAAAATTAATAACTGAGCACATGTCTAGTCTAAACCTTTAGAGTCTAAGGGGGCAATGTATTCTTAATCTTGGGGCAATGCTGCCCTGGGGGGGGTGTAATATTATAGCATGGTCCCGTCCCCCCGCACCAGTGATTGGGACAGTGTTCGCGAATGCCTTCAGGCTTTTAAGAGGGTGGGTGGAGGAAGGTCACCCTCTGGTGACCTGCTCGACTTCTGTGAAGACTGGATAATTAGAAAGGCTTGCCCATACTGAAAGTTTACCATGTTTGTGCTCTATGAAATAGAGCCATAGCTCCCACCTCCCACCTCCCCATAGCCAGCTCCTGGTCTTCCTTCCATGGGGTGCTTTTGAGTAGAGACATAAGTTGAATATGCCTAATGAGCAGACTTTTCTAGAAAGCAGCATGGGAACGACTGTCTCTTGCATAATGCGAAACCTATTTAGATGCTCTGAGATTAGGCTACGGAGCAGAGCAACATTTATTTGTTTTTTTTCCTGGCCAGTATAGCATTTGGAAGAAGGGTTGTTTTAGTGTACATATTTTATACGTGCATTATCCAAGCCAGATGGTGACATCAATAATGTCACTTATCATCAGGCGTGCCTGATATTGAGTTAATTGAATTGTGCTGCACCATTTGGAGGGAAATATATATCATCAGAAAGGCCTATTAAGATCTCTTAAACCAGAGTTTTGCAGAAGGAGAAAGGGGTGTGGGGAGACGTTGAGACTTGTTTCCCCCTCCTCCAGGAAAATGAGTGCTAAAGACTGAGCCAATTAGATTCTTCTAGTAATATTCCTACCACTGCTTTTCAGAGTAAGAATGGAGAATTTCCTTTGGCCCCCATTTTTAAGTGATCCCAACCTAAGTTGCACCACCCAGATCAAAAGATGTAGAATTTGCACTTTTCTGAATTTTGTGATACAGTTCATGGCTCAAAAATAAGCAAACAGGTACATTAAAATAATATTTTAGAGATGTGCATACCTTGAGATAATCACATATTTAAATGCTGCTTTGCAATATTTAAATAGAAATGTTTGTATGCAGTCTTTCCTTTAATTCCTAGATTCATGCAGCAATGCGATGGAATGCCCTTAAATGTCTGAAATTGACACAGTGCAGAAATAGATGTGCCTATCCTTTTTTAGATCTAATGAAATGTCTTTGTATTGAGATGAAATGAACTATCAATGGTGATCAAAAAGTATGTTTCTAAAATGCTGGGATAGAGGAGCCAGGCTCTGGAAAGCTCTGAGGTGGGCTGAGCTTGGTGTTGATCTGGTTGTTGTTGTTTAGTTGTTTAGTTGTGTCCGACTCTTCGTGACCCCATGGACCAGAGCACGCCAGGCACTCCTGTCTTTCAAAGCCTCCCACAGTTTGGTCAGGCTCATGTTTGTAGCTTCGAGAACACTGTCCAACCATCTCGTCCTCTGTCGTCCCCTTCTCCTTGTGCCCTCAATCTTTCCCAACATCAGGGTCTTTTCCAGGGAGTCTTCTCTTCTCATGAGGTGGCCAAAGTACTGGAGCCTCAGCTTCAGGATCTGTCCTTCCAGTGAGCACTCAGGGCTGATTTCCTTAAGAATGGATGCGTTTGATCTTCTTGCAGTCCATGGGACTCTCAAGAGTCTCCTCCAGCACCATAATTCAAAAGCATCAATTCTTCGGCGATCAGCCTTCTTGATGGTCCAGCTCTCACTTCCATACATCACTACTGGGAAAACCATGGCTTTAACTATACGGACCTTTGTTGGCAAGGTGATGTCTCTGCTTTTTAAGATGCTGTCTAGGTTTGCCATCGCCTTTCTCCCAAGGAGCAGGCGTCTTTTAATTTCAGTTGATCTGGTTAGAATGGGTTAAAAGTCTTGTTTCAAATCAATAGAGCAAGTTAGCTGTAAGTAAAGTTCTATTGATTTCAGTGGAAAGTAAATTTGTCCAACTTATTCTGGATCCAGTCCAATGTGTATCCAAGGACATAGTGGTCTGTTGGTCAAATTTGATCCACTGATCCAATGGGATCCATTGGCCAACTGTTATCCACAGTAAGTCATGGCATCATCATGTACACGTTCACACTGAACACAGAGAATTCCACAAACTGGGAGCAGCCACAGAAAAGGCACTTTCATGTCACCATCAACCCTGCCTCTGATGTTGATGGGACCGAGAAAAGGTGCTCAACCAAGGATCTTGACACCAGGGAAGGTTCAAAAAGGAAGATAAAATCAGTGGTGGAGACAAATCAGCTACAAATCCACTATTAAAGATTTTAGATCAGACGGCCGCTCTGCCACTATAAAAAAAGTAAGTGGAAAAGGACCCGCAATGTGTGAACACATCAATAAATATTGTGTAGAAAAGGGCAAGGACAGAGGGGGAAGTAAGAGAGAGAGAGAGGAGTAGACAAATAACCGGTCCACATTCATCAGCTGGATGAGGTGTTAGACCAATATAAGCAGGATGTGAAGTCAGAGTGTGGATCCAGGATGTGAAGTCAGAGTGTGAATTTGTCTGGTGGGAAAGTTCTAAGTACTGACAAGAAGGACAATAGAGGAAAAGAGCCTTGTGAAAGCAAGAAATTGCTAAGAACATAAAGTGTTGCTTTCTACTAAGCCAAACCATTGGTTCATCTAGCTCCCATTTATCCACACTGGAGGGCAGCTGCTCTCCAGGGCTTCTGGCAGGGGCCTATCTGGGTGTTGAAATTGTGACCTTCTCCATGCACAGCGGATGCTTTGGAACTGAGCTAGTGCCCTTTCCGTTGCCTTCTCAAACTCATTTGTTTTTCCCCAAAAAATTATCCAATGTTTCAAGCAAGCAGGGACCCTTAACTGACACTTACATGCCTAACTTCAGCTGTAGCATTTAATGAAGGCAAAGAAAGGGGTTGCCAGAAGCCCGCTTGCTCAGCCAAGAGCTCGATAGTGACCCAGAAGGCTTTGGAGGTAACGCCAGGGCAAATAAGACAGTTGAGGGATGGTGCCACATCAAAGCCATTTATTTTATATTGTCTGTTGCTCACCTTTCCTCCCAGGAGATCACGCTCCAACTACCCATTTTATCCTCACAACAACACTGTGAGGTAGGTAAGGCTGAAACACAGTGATTGGTCTGAGGTCATCCAATGAGAGCTTCAAGACCAAGTCGGGATTCAAACCCTGCTCTCCCAGGTTCTGTCCAGTCCAACACTCTAACCACTACACCACAGCGGCTCCTACATTTCTGTGACTTGTCAGTGGAAGGTGAGTTTGGGCAACCGAGGAGCCAGGCTATGTCCATGCCATACAGCCCTTATCAGTGGCTCTCAAAAAGTCAGAGGTTTGCAGAAAATAGAAAGCTAAGTCTTTATTTAGTCTTTCCCCCCTCCCTCAATATATAGCTCTTTTCCGGTTAACAAGATATTCTTTTCCCCACCCAGAACACAGTGTTGATGAATTAGGTCATAAGAGCAAGACGTATTATTCAGTGCTGGAATTGTGCCTGGGCTGTTCCTGAGTTACAGCCAAGTCTGCAAGCATCTGTTTCGCGAATGTTTGTGTACCTCTGAATGTTAAAATTATGCCATCAAAAAAGAAACAATAGCTAGCGTGGGTGCAGAAGCAGGATATTTGGTCGAGGGGTGGTGGTGGTATAAACCTGCCCTTCTCTTTGTACCACTTGCCTGCGCAACGAATCAATCCGTGAACTCAAAAGTATTCATATAGCATCTTACTGCAATAAGTTTTGTGCTTGAGACAAACGGTAAATGAAATATCAGTAGACATTTAGCTTTTCTAGTAAGAGATTGAAAAATGAAAAGCAACGCAATGCAACACTTTGAGCTTCCAAAGCAAGGGACAAGGAAACCTATTTAGCTCAAGCTTCACATTTTCTTCTGTAAAACCTTCCAGGGACCAAATAATAATAATAATAATAATAATAATAATAATAATAATAATAATTTATTATTTATACCCCGCCCATCTGGCTGGGTTTCCCCAGCCACTCTGGGCGGTTTCCAGCAAAACACTAAAATACAATAACCTATTAAACATTAAAAGCTTCCCTAAACAGGGCTGCCTTTAGATGTCTTCTAAAAGTTCGGTAGTTATTTTTCTCTTTGACATCTGGTGGGAGGGCGTGCCACAGGGCGGGTGCCACTACCGAGAAGGCCCTCTGCCTGGTTCCCTGTAACTTGGCTTCTCGCAGCGAGGGAACCGCCAGAAGGCCCTTGCCGCTGGACCTCAGTGTCCAGGCAGAACGATAGAGGTGGAGATGTTCCTTCAGGTATACTGCTCCGAGGTCGTTTAGGGCTTTATGCCAACCAAATGCCAGCGGTAGGAAGAGTCGTGAGCAAAATGGGATGGAGCAATGAATGCACAGTAGGCTATTTTTTACACACAACCCCAAGCACATCCTTCTCTATTCTCCACTCAGGCAAGGAAGAAGCATCAGAGTCCAAGGACACATTTCAGCTGGGCAAAAGCATTCAAGGAGGGTGCATAGCAGGGCCATTGAGAGGTGTGGCCTGGGGAGAGGGCATTGGCATGGGAGGAGTTCCAAAGGCCAGATATAGAGGCAGGACTTGTATTGCTTACTTGCTTAAGTTGCTTACATATTTCAGCAATACCTAAGTTCTGAAAATGAGAGAAAGGTCATCCTCTGAAAAACAAACAAACCCATGTGTATAAAAGTGCAGAGACCTGAGTTGGCAATTATTAATAAAGTACAAATTGGGTTCAGAGTTAGAGTAGACCCATTGAAATAAATGAGCCTTACATTCTGACTAACTTAAATCTCATTTATTTTAATGGGTCTGTTGTAAGGATGACTAAGTTTGTGTCCACCAATAATGTGGCCACCAATAATGGGGAACTTTCTATTGAACACTTGTGAAACCCAACTCATGTATGCACCTTCCAAACTTGGTTCAAGACCTTTCAGTTGACCTAGCTTTCAATAGACTTTTCTTTAACTTTTCATTTAGAACAGGCTCCTTTTAGATAAACCATTGTGATATAGTCAGATAGAAAAATGGAAACAAGTAAAAGATGGGAAGTAAGACTTTTTAAATAAAAAACCCACTAATCAAATAATATTGGGGGTTGGAAATCTTTATCCATCCAAAGCTCTGAAGCTATTTGTCCTTGCAACTGACATTACTCAGTTTCTATGCAGTGACGCGATGGGTGGAAACATCCTTTAACTGCCAGACAGCACTTTACCGATAAGCTGGCCAATTAATAATACTGATTTGAAAAGCCCAAGAGTAGGTGAGAAAGCAAAGTCCTCTGGCAAGTCATATTTGCACAGCATTTAAGAGTCCCTTTTTTTACCTGGCCTGGTAAACAGAGTATTTGTGGAACTCTGCGGCTATTGAGAAAGTTCGAGGGACTACAGCGATACGTCGGCCTGATAATTGGCCACTCCCAGCCATTCGGCTCCACTTATCATGCCTTTTGTACATACATACCTTTTGAAAGAGACATCTCGCCGCTCATGTTTGCCACCTCCTCTTGAATGCTGGGAGGCCGGCCTCCACCATTCCTGCTTTATCAAGGCGGGGGGTGGGGCAGGGGGAAGCGTGAAGAGAGAAGAAGTAGAATTGGCATTTCCACTTCTGGGGCAGTTGCAAGTGACAGGCTGACTTAGTTTTGCTCTAGATCAGGGATGGTGAACCCCTTTTTTCAACCTGCATTTCCATCTTGCAACCTTGTGGGGGCCGAGTGCCAGCTGTTGGCAAGCTCAGAGGCAAAAGTGGGTACAACAAGAGATGTGGATTTTCCCATTGTTTCCACACATGTCCTCCATCCAGACAAGCAAGAACCGTCATTGGAGTTCAAGAGCACTTTCCAGCCAGGCAGAAACATACCGAGGAGGTTGCAAAGCAGGGCTGGTGATGGGTATGGTCTTGGGGACAGGGGGTGTGTCCTATAGAAAGTCACAAGGGCCAGTTAGAAAGGCATGGAGGGCCACATAGGGTTCCCAGGCCTGAAACTCCCTATCCCTTCTTTATAGAGAACCCCAGTCCTAAAGGAAAGCCCAAGATTAGCAGCTAGCTGTGTGGAGGGATTCAAGTTTCTTCAGCACCCCTGAATTGATGGAAAGCATCAGAAAGGGTCAGCTATTGGCTTCCTGCCCTGCTTGTGGGCTACCTGAAAGCATCTGATGGGCTACTGTAGGAGAGTGCTGTTGCTTAGCTATAGGTGGGCCATTGGTCTGATCCAGCAGGCCCTTCTTACGGTCTTAACATTTGCTTGCTGAGAAATCCCTTTCCAGTTTCCATTCTGCAAACAGGTTTGGGTGTGCCAGTTGTCTGCTCCTGCAGGAAAGTAGAAAGAAGGAAATAATGTGGCCTAGTGAGTGAAAATGCAGAACACAGGTGGGGTTTTTTCTGATAGCAGCAAGTTACTAGTCCCTATGCTTCCAGTTACAGATAGGTAGCCGTGTTGGTCTGCCATAGTCAAAATAAAAAAAATCCTTCCAGTAGCACCTTTAAGACCAACTAAGTTAGTTCTTGGTATGAGCTTTCGTGTGCAAGCACACTTCTTCAGATACACTGAAACAGAAGTTGCCAGAAGGATCTGGCAACTTCTGTTTCAGTGTATCTGAAGAAGTGTGCTTGCACACGAAAGCTCATACCAAGAACTAACTTAGTTGGTCTTAAAGGTGCTACTGGAAGGATTTTTTTTATTTAGTCCCTATGCCTTAGACAAGCAGTGGGGACCTTTTTTTTCAATTTGAGGGCCACATTCTTTCTTGGCAACCTTCTGGGAGCCACATGCCCCCATGGGTGGTTGGATTGCGCCAAATGTGGGTGGGGCAATGGAAGTGATTTGTACATTTCCTACAGCTGGCTACATCTTAAAACAATAGAGTTTCACATGTACACACTTATCTCTCCAGACTCTGTTTGCAATGTTACAGGTCAAGGACACCTTCAAGACAAGCAACAGCAGCCAAGGAAGGTATTGGTTCAGTGAGGGGCATATCCTGTGAAGAATGGGTGTGGCTAAGGAGTGGGTGTGGCTTAGAAAAGGTTTGGAATGCCAGATAGAGAGGCCTGGAGGGCTACATTTGGCCCATGCTGCAATAAACTTCCCATGCTTACCTTAGCCTGCCAGGCAGGTATATGGGAATGGCCCTTTCCGTGTACCTTCCTCTCCCATTGCAGTCATGCTCCTCTGAGCCACTGAGCAGCAAAATTCAGAGGTGGCAGCAGCAGCAGCAGCCATGACTTCAGTGCAAAGGTACAGCTTTGCACATCCATGGTGCTTTCCTGGGAAGGCTTATGGAGGCTGCATGTGAGTCACGAATCACCCAAATGTTCCCTTATAGTTGTGGGAAACATGGTTGAGAAAGTGTGTAGGCAGGCTTGATAAAAGCCCATGACACCGGAAGGATGCTGATGAAAGATCTCCAATAGCTTGTGAACTATCAGAGACCTCAATGCCCTTATCCAAAACAGTATAAAACAGGGGTGGGGGGAAGCTATGGGCCCTCCAGATGTTGGTGGATTTAGACTCTGATCAGCCCCTACAAACATGTTCAGCAGTGAGGAATTATGGGAGTAGTAGTCCAGCAACCTCTGGAGGGCCACTGGCTCCCCATCCCTGGTACAAAGCTCCAGGATATGTAATTACAGCAATTCTGCAAATATGCTTAACAGAATTCAGATTTCTTGGCACACGTTTTTGTTTCTTATGGTGCCGAAAGCAGCCACGGAGTTGGAAAAGTTGTCCACAAATGTGTAATCTTGTGAAGGCAGCCCCACTGAAGCCAACAGGGGAAACGTCGGCGTCAACGGCTAGCTGTTTTGTCTCCTCCAAAACACACATTGCCTAGTCATGCTCCCACTGCAAGGGGATATTTTAGTATTAGCAAGGATGGTGGCAAGAAGGGGGCGGGCAGAAAATGCCCTTCATATTTCAAGCTGATAATGAGAAGTTAATAAACTTGGGATTTTGTTCAGTGCAGGGCCCTTTGACATCTTAATCTTTATTAAAGAGTCTTTAACTACCAAGGAGCCACTGGTGCGGACTGGCACCGCCACAATCGACAAAACACGTGGACAGGCTGGTCAAACGAACTCTTAAACACTTATCCGTAATCCGTCAGAGAAACAAAAAAATGTGGGGGGGGGGGGACACACATCTATTTTTCCATGCATCAATCATGCTCCCCCTAAGTGGCTTCTAATTAATTTATATTACTTTTAGATTAGACAGCTCCCCAAGATAGCTAATCTGAACGAAGCCTTCGCTTTATTAAAATTGGGGGGGGGGGGGAGCCACCCAAGGAATCGCCTTTTGTCTGCATGTCAAATATTGTCCTATATGATGTTGGGGGGGGGGGCAGGAATTTTTTCTCTGCACGCAGTTCCTCCCTCCCACTTAACAATTAAATTTCTACTTGGTGCCCCACACCTTCTCTTCAATTTCAGAAAACCCTTTTATGAATCCTTCAAATAAGCTTGGAAATTTTGTTTGGCTCCTTTTTTGCAAAGGAGGTGAGAAGCTATTAAACCCGACTGGTGGTTCTGAACAGAAGACTGCACTGTATCATCAGAATCGAATACAGAAAATGATGGTTCCAAATACAATTTCCCCCAAACACATTTATTTTTGTTTCCTGTCCCCCTCTGCAAAAGGACAGTATAAATGACATCCTTAATTAATTATCTACTGATAAAGCATGAGACAAACCTCTTGAAGTTTTCTGGGTTTCCCTATCCTACACCCGGAATAAAAAGCCCTTTTATATTGATCCTTGAGCCATAAGACATGGCAAGGGTAGACGTCCCTATACATTTAACAAACCCATTCTTGTAAGCTTCACCCCCCCCTCCCCAAATGCTGTTTGCTAATCCAATGAAGGAGAAAGGGAGGAGGGGAGGACAGAGTCTTTGTCATTATCCAAGCAATTAAGATAATTAAAAAAGAAAGCTTATTGGGTAAACATGCTCTTAAATTGTGACCTCTTAATTAATGGACTACAGGGAGAAATTACAGCAGTGGCAAGATAATTAACACATGCATTTAAAAGGAACTGTAAAACAAGGGCATTCCGGGATAGTAAAGAGAGACTGAATCACTGGAAGGCCAAGGGGGTGAACCAACAGAGTCAAACAGGAGGAGGATGAGATTTGTCTTCGCATGTCTCTGCACACCCAAGGAATCCAAATCTGATTTCAGGGAACTTTGTCAGCGTGGGAAGGGAATCCTCTCCCCCTTCTTCCTGCATAATTCATTTCAAAAGTTGGTCCGTGGCGACCAGTAGAGACGGGCAAAATCTGCCAGTTTTGGCTTCTTTCGGTTTTCTGGTTGCAAGTTCACCTCTGGAAAATCTGTCAGCATTTTCGTGCATATTGCACATTTTTGTGTGTGTATGCAGTTTTCCCTAACATAATGCATTTTTATATGATATCTTTGCTTAGATAGATAGATAGATAGATAGATGCACACTTTACACAGTGAACACGTTATTTGTTTAGAGAACTGCATTGCAAAATTTTGAGGAGTGTGAATTCCAAAGGGCGATTGTGCTTCAGTTAACATACTGTTTTGGAAAGTGTGAATCAGCTCAAATTGCTTTTAAGTGTGAACCAAATCATATCTGTTCTCTATTCCCGGGAGGGAGAAAGTAGTTTGTGTCGATGTCCTTTGATGCTTTGTTTCTCAGCAGCATCGCATTTTCCTAGCCAACCTCTGTAAAAGACTCATGTGGAATCTTGATTATTATGGCTTAAATCAGTGTTTCTCAACCTTTTTCTGACCATGGCCCCCTTCCGACTTTGTTTCCTTCTTGTGGCCCCGCCTGCCCTACCAGTAGAAATGTAGCTATTTAAATTGCTTGCAGATAGGACATGTTTTATTTATTTTTTATTTATAATTTTTTATTTATATTTTTTTTATAAATTCACTCAGAGGCATGGTCACTTCTCTGTTCACTCTACTATTCTGTTTTCTATTTTCTTCACTTCTCTGTTTTCTTTCTTCTTTTCTGTTTTCTTTTCTCGGTCACTTCTCTGTTTTCGTCATTTCTCACTTCCCTCTGTGGCCCCCAAATTTTGTGTCATGGCCCCTCATTTATACGATTTTCACCTGTGGCCCCCTTGGAATATCCTGGGGCCATATGGCCCCCAGTTGAAAAACACTGGCTTAAATGACTTGGCTTTCATTTTGTGCTTTCCTACTATATTTTTTGTAAATCACTCTGGACTTTATTTTATTTTATCTGCTAGTAAGTGGTCTAAAACAGAAATAATAAATTAAATGTGGAAGAAGAAAACAGATCTGAAGTTAAACTTCATGTTGTGAATTCACTTGCAGGTATATAGCATTTCGATGTTTGTTTGTTTTCCACTTCTAGTTATAGTAGTTAATAAGTTCTAAGGAAAACTATATCAGCAAGAATGTTTAGTTTTAAGAGCAATCCTTGAAATTGGAATATAGGCATTTTGGGGGGAAAATGATACACATTCTGTTTTTGGGGTGTTTTGCCGCAAAACCTTGATGCAACTTGGGGTATGTGTCTTAAGGCTGATGTTTCTAGCTAAAGTAAATATTTAAGTCTCCTTCTAACTTTTTGTCGGTGTGTTTTGGTTTTGGTTTTATGATCTATTAGCTGCTTTGAGAGCCTACACTAAAGAACAGCATGCAAATTCAATATTGTTATTATTTGTCAGGTGCATCCATAGCTCAGTGGCAGAACACGTTTGCATGCAGGTTCAATCCCCGGGGTGTTGTGAGAATAAAATGTGGGGAAGAAGAACCATGTATATTATCTTGAGCTTCATGGTGAAAAGTGTACAATAAATGTGGTTAATAAAAATGAATAAATATGCTCCATGAGTCAATCAATCAGGCTCTACCGGGAGGCAAATGGTACACTTGAGCTCTTACCCAACTGCTGATTGCCATCTTTCCCTTACCAGTAGGCAATGATTTCTGCTCTTGCTTGTGTTTTTGGCAAGCAGCACTGTTTCCGTACTGCTGCATTTCGGCCTCCAACAAAAACGTTATTATTTGTGCAACTGTGGTGGGATTTTACACAATTAATTACATTATGCCACACCATTTATTTCAATGCAAAGGATACACAATGCAAACAAGGTGGGGTGGGAAGCCTGTCATCAATTATGTTTTGTTTGCAGACTAAAAACTACAGCAAAGACTGGTTTATTTTCATTATGGACAAGGGACACATGAAACACGCTGGCAATTTCCACTACCGTTTCCTGATCTGCCAAAACTTTGGTTCTTTAGCTCCACTCCCTGGATCTCAAGATTTCAGCATCAGGACACCTAGATGGGCTTTGAATAAAGACTGCTGGCTGAACTTTGAGGTGGCCAGCTAGCCATGAATTAGATTGGGGTAACTGTTATTTTTTTTTTCTTTTTTTTAAAAAAGACCTGTGTGGGATTGGGAAATCAGACCATGTGCCTGTGTCACTTTTGCATTAGTTCACCATAAATCTCTTCAATCCTGTTTCTGTATGAACGTGCAAAATGAATAAAATTTGCAAACACAAACGGTGCACTTCTAGAAACATACTTCAAAACGTTCTTTTCTCTGAGAATGTGTATTTCTATGTGCATTTTCTCTCAAATATATGCCCTTTTAAAATTGCCATTTAATGCCTTTTGAGCAAAGAGCTACTTTGGAACATTTGGAAAGTGCAGAAGCCCATGGATAACTTAAGTTCCGATCCACACATCCATTCAAGAGGTGCAAATAAGGTTAGTTCATCTCATAATTTGCAAAGATCAGCTCTCCAATTCTGTTAGGTAACTATTACTGGGCTCGAGAGAACCAATGCGTTTCAGATTCTGTCTGCATTACACCAGTTCTGCACTGCCACCAGCCCTTAGCCCACTATATTTATGTCAAAAATTCACACCCCTAGCCATATGCCACTGTCTCCAATACCTTACGGGGAAAGTAGGATCCATTTCCCCCAACTATTGCACCATGTTTCTCAAAACAGACTCCTTGCTTAGAGTAGACCAGGGATGCTCAAGGTTCTTCCAGATGTTGGATCGCCCTGTGTTCTGCATCAGGAATGAGCAGCCTGTCCTTCCAGTTGTTGCTGGACTACAACTCCCATCAACCCTTGAGACCATGGGGCATGCTGGCTGATGCTGATGAGAGCTGGTGTCCAACAACACTTGGAGGGCCACAGTTTTCCCCTCCTTGTTGTCCACGCTTATCCTGGAGTGGGTAGATGGAAATGTACTCAATGGCTTTGTGCATTGTTCATCAGTGACCCAAATATCCCTCTCTTTCTCGTTTTATTTTTTTTAACTAATTGAGTACATTAAATAATACATCCCCGAGAAGACTGCCTAATTCAAGACACTTTTCAAAGCTTCTTTAATAATAATAAAAAAAATCTATTTGGGATTTCAACCATAATGGCTATCCTTACTTGCCAAAACATGACTTCCTAGCAGGTGACTTTCATCAAGTACATCTGAAATAGTACCTAAATGAATTAGCAATAAAATGGACTTAGGCCCACCAGTGGGAGCCTCCATTAATCTTGGTTTAATCACTAAAGAGATGCCATTCACTTTTCTTAAGAAGTCACATTTTTCTCCCCTTGCTGGCGAACAGATTTCATAAAGTAACATATTTCTAATGAAATGACTCTGCTTGAATTAAAAAACCCCGAAGGTTTATGCAGATTTCAGTTTTGATTACTGCTGGCATGGGCTCTTAGCTGACTCCGGAAGGTAGGTCCGTACTGAAAGGGTCCCAGCATGGAGTTTATAATATTCTTTGAAATAAAATACTGCGCTTGTACTTAGTGGCTTTAATCAGCTCTGACTTTTGATAACCCAACAATAGCTAATTAGAATAACACCTGCCTTCTGAGTCATGTCATGTAGGTTACTGCCAACGAGGAACCTTGTATCTTAGCTGCATGATTATTATAGAGTTGAAAATCTATCTGTAGAAAACACTAGAACTGACACTCTGCAAGTCTGGTAGCCATTAGGCAGAGCTTTTTTCCTCCTCCTTCCCCTGATACATTTTGCGTGCATCGTTCCCCCCCGCCCACCCGCCACACACACGCACCAGTGCACAGCTCCTCACTGGCATATGCAAAGGGGAAAATGTTTGCCGCTGAAGCAAGGATGCAGCACCCCATGGCAAACCTACATTTTATTTTGTCATCCCATCCATTGCATATTGACATTGGAGATATTGCAGCGATTGGGTGGGGTGTTGGTGGATGTACAATGGGATGAGTGATTTTGGATGTTTAGTGGAGGCTACTTAATTTGGGTTTCTGGAGCTGGGAAATTCTGAGTAGGTGTAAAATATGTCCTTTGGGGGTATGTTATTGCTTTATTTGGCATTTTAGGTTTCATTGTTCATTGTGAGATATAGCTATAGCTATATAGATAAATACAGATACAGATACAGATACAGATAAAGCTACAGATACAGATATAGATATAGATACTGTTTAGACTCCCCTGGTATAAATATATGAAACAATATTGTATCTATCCGTTTATCTGAATGGCATGCATGATCCTAAGCCAAGTTGAGATACACAAACAATTAGCAAATTATTTTGGCTTTCCTGTTTTCCATTTCTGGGGTGCCATGTAGCTGCAGAATTGAATTTTGCATGTTTTTAAATTTATAATGATGGTGGTGGTGGTGATGACGATGATAATAATAATAATGCAATTTTAATGTAAACTTTTGAGGGGTTTTCAGGCTTTATTTAAAACAAGACTTGGTGCCCAAGTGTCATGTTCTGAATGTTAAGTAAACCAACCCACAACGTTTTCAGTCTTTCTAGAAAAAGAACCCTTCTTCACCCGTCCTTTTTTCTCAATTGAAATATATTATCCAATGAGTTCCACTGTCAAAACCTGCCAATTCCAGAAGTAATAAATTATTGTCTCATTGAGGACCTTCTTTTGCTCGTTAATTTTGCTCACAAACAAGCTCGCCCTCCCTCTCCCCCCCCCCAATGAAGCCACTCAACCAAAAGAAAAAAGAGAAAAGCATCAGTTCTTAGCTACAGGCACAAAAAAGACTCCTCTAACAAGTGTCGGAGAGTTAACAACCGAGATACATCCAATGATAAAGTGATGAATGTGTCCTCCTCCAGGCGTAAAGAAGATAACGGTCATCACTCCCCCCTGCTCCTCTGCTGTTGTTAAACAGGAGATTACACTCCCAATGAAGTCCAAACAGAGAACTCTCCCGGCAAATTGACTCTGCTTCCTTCTCAGCCCTGTGATTTTACAATTCCGTGAAATGGATCCTGCCATTTAAAAGCACCAGAAAAAACCCAACAATGCAGATCGACAGAGCTTGTCTGGCGTTGTTGCACTGCGGTGTCCACACTTTCCACGCCCTTGAGAGTTGGAATTTGGGCCCATTATACCTGCTCACCTGCAGCTTGACAATTTAGATCTCTTAACTTTGAATGCACACACACACACAAGCGCGCGCACACACGTACATGTGTATTTAGATGTACTTAGTAAATACATCGAGTGAAGTGCATCTCAGCAGAGCTCCTCTTAAATACCTTGTCGTTTCATAACAAGCAATGCCGCTGCTTATTAATCACAAGGAAATCGAGATTCTAGCAGGGCCCATACCACAATTGCCCAAATATTTAGGAAGCCACATAGAGATCCAGTGTAGATGGACTGTTGGGTTTGCATCTTGAAGTCCTAGGTTACCCAAGATCCCCTCCTCTTCCAAAGTCTACAGTTAGGAGTGTGGTGTACGAATGAGTCAAATCTGGGTTTGGGATGTTGGTGCGTTAAGGAGTGTGTGCTCCCACACAAGCTTGTTATCATTTGGAAAGGTCCGAAATGTTTGGAGAATGTGGCAACTGTGGAGGTGTTCCAGTCTGGAATGCCCTCCACAGGGGTGTTCACCCGGCACTTGCCTTTATGAGTTTCAGGCACCAGGTGATGACATTGTATTTTAGACTACGCTGTTTGACACCTGCAGATGGCTTTGCTCTTATGACTGCTCTCTGCTGTTCTATTGTTTTGCTTTTTGTATTAGATTGTTTGGTTTTATTCTTCTTTTATCAATCTCACATGTCACCTTGGAAATGCTTAATGGGATGGCAGGATGGGAAATGTGTCGGAATGAATACATCTAAATATAGCAGAGAGCTGGGTTTGGCTCAGCTCCCTGTCAAGTGTAAACGTGGTGGCAAACTCAGATTTGCTATCGTTGGTGGAGATGGCCAGTGTGGCACTTGTAGGGTGCACTTGAGGTCTTCCCCTAGTGCCCACAAGCTTCTGAGCCCTCCCACCCGTGTACTTACTGCCTCCTTATTCATGAAGTGATGATAAGTAGTTACCTTTTTCTCCCTTGAAGGAAACATAGGGTTGAAGGAGGAAGTTGGAAAAGTGACACTCTTGCCCACTTCATCTTTCAGCTCTATGTACTTTTCAAGGCTCAGGTTAATTTTATTAGATATGACTTGTGTGTGCATATGTATATTCTGTCTTTCTGTTTCTTGGGGGTAGACTGATCTATTGGGGGTACAGGATGGGAGGGAGAGAGAGAGAGAGAGAGAGAGAGAGAGAGAGAGAGAGAAGTTCCAGATGGGGCAGCACCCATGGCACTCATTCAAAAATCCAAATCTACTCAGGGGTCTATAAAGACTGGCAACCTCTGAATTTTGTAATATGTGAAATGGCTGATAAACCAAGCTTTGGACTTCATTTTTACAACGTAAGAACTTCAGCGAGAGAATTTGCTTGGTTTGTTTGGTGTACAAGGAATAATTCGAATTGCAGAGTGGAGGGACACTAGCTCGGTAACAGACAGCTGCTGTGCCTGTCGAATGCCCTGGGTTCAACTCTTTGCATCTCCATCTCAAAGGACCAGGAAGTGGGTGTCATGAGCCCCATAGAGACTTCTTGGCAGGGCTGGTCAGAGTGGGAGGAGGAATGGGATGAGAGACTGGAGACCAATCCAGAGGTGGGGCTCAATGCTTTGGGAGGGGCCAGGAAGGTTGTGAAGAGAAAGCTCCACCTCAGCGACATGTTAGGGTTGCGCTTTTTAGGATTTTGCTTTGTTTTGGGTTTTATAAGTGGTGTTAATGTTTCGATTATTTGGGACACTTTTGTGAAAAATGGAACAAACGAGGAGGAGGAGTCTGAGGTCTGCAGGCGTAGAGCAGTATACAAATATAATGTGCAAATTAAGTCAAATGGCTTAAAAATATGGGCCAGATGAAATTGCCCAGCATCCCTAGTCAAAGCAAGTCTACGTGCAAATCTCTCCACCCCACCCCACTGCAACCACTGCTCAGTCTATATTCTGGCCAGGTCCAGACCTGCTTAGTTCCAAGGATCTGCTTAAGGAACCCTGCCCTGCCACTGGGAAGGTGTTATTTTTTTCTTTTGCTATTCTGCACCCTCTACTGCAACTGCCAGGCAATGTAAATAGCACTGAGCAAAATGGCCTGACTTGGTCTAAGGTAGCTAATAATAATAATAATAATAATAATAATAATTTATACCCTGCCCATCTGGCTGGGTTTATCCAGCCACTCTGGGCAGCTTCCAACAAAAGATTAAAAATACATTAAAACATCAGTCATTAAAAACTTCCCTAAACAGGACTGCCTTCATGTATTGTGATGTTGTGGAACGACCTCGGTGAGTCCTGGAACAACTGCTCCCTGCCTTGCAGGCCTTTTCCCACCTGGCCTGGGAAGGTAGGGCCCTGACTGACTCCAGCTACAAAAGCTGAGGATTCTGAACAGACTTGGATTTGGGCATTTGGGGTTTTATTGCGAGGGGCGGTTATTGCTGCCCCTCATTTTTATTTTAGATCTTGTGATTTATGTGGAAATGATTCGGTTTGGTTGTGTATTTTTAATGTTTTATTTATTTTTTGTGACTACTTTTGTTATGTTGTAGTTATGTATTTTTTTTATTTTGTAAGCCACCTTGAACTGTGGAAATGTGGCCTACAAAGAAAATCAAGTGTGTATGTATATAGTAAGGCTTGCAGCCCAGCCGTCCTTTGAAATTCACACTTCTCTGAATTTTGCAGCGCCTTTCTCCAGCCCAAATACTGTGTACAGCAATGCATAAATGAGGGGGGAAATTTGCATGAAAATGCATATGTTAGTGGAAACAAGAAACAAAACGTGTTAATGTGAGGGGGAAATTGTTTAAAAAAGCATATTAGGCAAAACTGAATGTGAAATTGTCTATATTAGGAGAAATTTGCACTGAAAGGCTGATGAATTTTCCATGCAGGCTTAAAAAGAAGAAGAGCAACCTGATGTGGAGAACTGAATTTAGGGCTGGGAAAATGAGAAGCTGAGAGAAACAAAAAATGACAGATTAATCGATCCCTTTCCTCATCTCTGGTTCTGGCCCCACCTTTGTTAAAACTCTCTGGAGATTCCTTACATGTTTTCCAGAAGCAAGAGCGTGCAAATTCACTCAGCTCACTTGGATTAGTTGGAATTGTTGGTCAGCAATGGTGGTGGCCCTGGGTGGTGGGGAGGTTATCAAGTTCAGCAATGAAACTATGTCATCTCCAAAATGCACATAATGAAGCCAAGGTCCAAGGGCTACCCACGGGTTTTCTTTTGTTTTGGTGTTGTTGTTCTTTTAAAAAGAAAACCCTTGCACACCTCATGAATTGTAGTGAATACTTTGTAGGTTGTTTTGATAGAAGCAAAGCAAGAAATATTTGTGCATGGGGGCTGGGGGCTGAGGCGTTGCTGTTAACTCGTGGTGTCGTTGCTCTACAATGGTTTGCCAGTTGGGCTCCACTCCAGCCTGACCTCCCTCCAGCCCCCCTCCCAAACACACACACTTTAGTTATTCTTGTTCCCCGCTATCATTTGTCATGTTAACCTCAAGCCAAAGCAGCCGGGCATCTTCTTTGTATCAGTTGCTATGTTTGCCATATCTGATCAGCGTGATTGATCATTGCCTTGGCCACAGGTTGGTAATAAGCTGTTTTGAGAGACTCCCGCATTTCCCAGAGGGCAAAAGTGGCATGACAGCCTTATAAACCGGCCATTCATCAATGTGTTCCCTGGTGGTGGCCTGTCTGAAGGCTGCGAGGCAGGCCGGCCGGCCTGTCCATTCTGCCTGAGCCAAGAGGCTTGCTCGTGGGAACAGTTTCAAGGCTCCGCAAGGCGCTTAGGCAAGAAGCACAGTAATTAACTGACTCCTTGGCTGAATCAAAACTCCCAAGCACAAATGCTGTATTTTAAATTCTGATAAAATGGCTTTAAGATGTGACCCAGCTGAAGGAATGCCTGACTTGACCCGTTGTGGAAGTCTGCTAGCCTTGATGAAATTCTTTGGGCTTCACGTGACATTCCTCAAATATTTTGACTGAGGAGAAACTTCGCTTTAGGTGGCTCCAAAATCCATCGTAGGACAATGCTTTCATAGGGACTGACTCAAAATGAGCGTGCATCTGAATTCCACAGAATCCTCCATCATGCTAAATCAGGGTTTCCCAAACATGTGTCTGCAGCTGTTTTTGTACTACAATTCCCATCATCCCAGACCACTGGTCCTGCTACCCAGAGATGAGGGAGTTGTAGCCCAACAGCAGCTGGAGACCCAAGTTTGGGAAACTCTGTATGGAGCAAATGTGAGGGGACAGGAATATTAAATGTTAGCTGGTGTTGAAGCCACAGAGTCTGCAGTTAGTAGGAGGAATTGACAGACACTGGATTAGGTTCTGCTGCAGGAGTAGGGAACCTGTGGACTCCTAGATGCTGTTAGATGTCAATTACTACCAACCTCAGGCAGGCTGGCCGGTGGTCAAGGATAATAGGAGTTGTAGCTCAGCAACATCTGAAGGGCCAAAGGTTTCATAGTCCTGTTTTACTAGGTTCTATTCTGGTTTCAGCCTACATCTAGGAAGTATTTCAGTGCCAACAATGACAACCTTCTGGAAGGACATTATTGTGATGGTCTCTTCAGCGCAGCCCCATTAGCATCAGCAGATGTCAGGTGACGTCTATATAGGAATGAGCCTCCTGATCTGCTTGAGAAAGCACCACTGTTGCCAGTATTGGTATTGTTGGTGACTGTTGTCCATTGGGACTGGTGGGCCAGAAAACAGTGAGCCCCACAGTAGGTGGAGCCAGAGCCATTGACAACCAGAGCCAAATAATCCTGGCCTCACGCTCCTGCCTGCTGAGTTCTACAAGGGCAAGACCCAGACTTAAGGTGGAGGCTTATGGAGGGCCACACCCTGGACTGGATATGAGTAAAGAAGCAAAGTCTTTTGTCTACTTTTGGCATGATTTGCTTCTCCTTTTGTGGATAACTGAGACTGAGATTTTGAGGTGGACCATGACTTTACTATATTATACGAACTCCATCTTATGGGTGGGAGTGGCTGTTGATCTTTTGGTTCTGTAATACATAAAAATAATAACTGAGGTTGGTGGGGCCACTGGTAGACAGCTCAGTCGGTAGAGCATGAGAATCTTCATCTCAGGGTTGTGAGTTTGAGCTCTACATTGGGCAAAAGATTCCTGCATTGCAGGGGGTTGGACCAGATAACCCTCATGGTCCTTTCAAACTCTACAATTCTAAGACGCTGTGGTTCTATTCTTGAAATCTTTTGGATGGCAATGTTGGGAACGGAACCTGCAAATGCTTAAATACAAAGCATAGGCTATAGAGGATCGCAGGACACTTCCTTACACCAGGTCAGATCATTTGTCCATCTAGACCAGCACTGTCTGCTCTGACTGGCAGCAGCTCTCCAGAATCTCAAGCAGACCTGCTACCTGATCCTCTTTAACTGGAGTTGCCAATGATGTTATGCGAGTTTATTCCAGGCTAGATATTAGGGATGACAGACACAATCTAATAACCATTGACAAAAGCTCTTGAATAACATCATTGAAAACCACCATCTCAGTTTCCTCCTCCTTCTTTTTTTGTCCTGAGTTTTTCTCCCCTTTCCATTGGATCTTGGGTGAAACAACTTTCCCTTCCAATAACTGCAAAGTGATTTCTTTCTTGTAGGAAGTACAGTTTTAATCTTAACGAAAGATTTAATGCCCACTGAAGTGTAAAATAAACCACTGTGTTGCACACACGGCCTAATCAATCAAATCTGCATAGTTCACAGGGAAAGTACCTGTATGAGGTTTTTATATCAAAATGCCTGTAATAATAAGAGACATTTATTAGCACCCATAAAGCTGTTTGAATTTAATCCCTCTCTAAATAACACCAACAGCATTAAAACAAATCTCTAAGGCAAGCACAAGTGTGTCATAAACAGCCTGAAATACAAAGCTTAAAAGCCATTATGGAAAACTCATAGATTGTAGTAGTGGTTCAAGACTCCATCGAATGAGTAAGGGAAATCCCACAATTACGATGGATCAGCTGTGTATTTTCATTGCACAAGCCATTAGAGGCCTGGCTGTGTCCATTCAGCAGTTGGAAAATGATTCTAAGAACTTTGAATTCACTGCCCACGTGTTTCCCAATTGCTTTGCTGGATAAGACCACTGAATCCAGCTCAGGGCTTTCAACATCAGGTAGCTTCTGGGAAGTCAGAAGAACATAAGCAGAGACCTGCAGCTGGATCAGGCCAGTGGCTCATCTAGTCCAGCATCCTGTTCGCACAGGGGCCAAGTTGATGGCCATGGGAAGCCACCAAGCAGGACATGGAAGCAGTCTCTCCACTATTGCTCCCTAGCAAGTAGTATATAGCTATCATGACTAGTAGCCACTGATATTCTATTTTTCCAGTCTCTACTGAAAGCCATCCAGATTGGCAGCTGTCACTTTATATTGTGGTCACAAATTCCACACGTTAACTACAGGATGTGTGAAGAAGTACTTCCTTTCGTCTGTCCAAAAATGTTCTCTTTGTTTGTTTGTTTGTTTGTTTGTTTGTTTGTTTGTTTAATTTATATACCACCCTTCATGAAAAGATCTTAGGGTGGTTCCCAGAATAAAATACAAGATAAAACACAAGTAAATAATCAAACCACAAAACAATACACACACACACTTTCCACAGATACGTTTTAAAAGCTGTAGGATATTAATCAGCCAAAGACTTGATTGAAGAAGAAAATTTTCGCCTGGAGCCTAAAAATATATAATGAAGGCGCCAGTTGAACCTCCCTGTGGGGAGCATTTCACAAATGGGGGGCCACTACAGAAAAGGCCCATTCTCGTGTTGCCACCCTCCAGACCTCTTCTCTCCCGTCTCCTCACCCCCCACCTAACTTAAGGACATATTACTGATTCGCCTTGCCCAGATGTAGTAAGAACCACCGAGTTTCTGTATGTGAAACCCCCTGAGCACTTGGAATCACTGTGCAAAAGCTTCCAATTGTCCCCGGAGATACTGACATATCTCTGAGTTTGGGCTCCCTTGAGGAGCATGGAGCAGGGTTTGTTTGAGCAGGGTGGTTGTGTGGATTGGGGTGTGTTGGCAAATGTGGTTGGATCAAAGCTCTGAGTGAACAGGATGTTCAGAGGACAGGAGGCCACGGGATGCGTGGCAGAATAAAGGCTGGCAGTGTTTTAGGCCTGCAGCTGTGGTTAAGGGATGGGAGTCTGCAAGGTAGTTTTCTCACTGGAGGTTAGCGGACGCTGCTTCAGAGAGAGAGAGAATAAGTGGGGGAGCCCTTTTGCAGGAGAAGACAACATTGGGTGGCTCTGTGCTTTCAACCCTGTCCACCCAAAGTGAGCATGAATGCCCAGATTCACGGCTGAGTTTCTTTCTCCCACTTCAGAGGGCAGCCTGCCCTCTCTGTATCACTGTCTGTGCTGAACGACTCAGGAGGAGGGAATCCCTTACTTTGGGGTGGGGGTGGGGAGGGTGTTTCTGCTTAAAACAGAGCGAGCTTTTAAAAATAAGAGCAAGCTTTCATTCAGAGCCAAGGTTATCCAAAGAACCTCACAGCCAAGCTTTCAAGTTCTTGATGCTGGAAAAATAAAATAAAGCCATACGTTTTCTTTCCTCCCCAGAAGAGTTCAAATACTCCTTTAAAAGGTGTCTGTCTTATCCATGTGCTTAAATGGAACAGATCTCCAACAACAAAAACATTTAGAGCACTAATATCCAATAAACTGCGTCTCCTCTTTTTGTATATCCCTTTTGCATCTCCTTTTGACAGCGACTCCCTGAGATAAATTAGCCCTGGGTTGTGTGGCAAGCTTAGAAAACGCTTTAGCAAGGGTGACTTAGGTGTCCTCTATTTGAAGGAGGTGTCTATTTGGTTTAAAGTTAAAGAACTTTAAGGAGGGGGAGCAGGCATTAGACACACAGATATAGTCTGAAAATAACCTACAGAAATTGCTTGCAAATGTGTGGTTATAGAATGTAATGTGTATCAAAATGGAATTTTTAATCTATAAATTTGATGCAGAAATTGGCTGAAATAGACTGAGGACCTGTTGCAAGTGTCTGTAGATGTTGTTTAGCAAATAAAGATTAGGTATCTGTGCACCGACACCCCCATGACAATTTTTATGTTTAAAACTGGACACATTGTGTGTTCATTTTGTACATATCCCTCCTAAAACATGCATCTTTGTCTCTTTCTCAAGTGCAGTTTACCCTAAAATGTGCATTTTTTTTGTACATTAAAAAGAAAAGTACCAAACTGCACATTTCAATGTGTGCAATTTCGAGGGGGACTGAAACTTCACTGTAAAATCTGGAGGTGTGCATAATCTGATTGACAGTTCCATTCAAAACCAGCAGGTTAAGCCCAAGATTGATTATTCAGATCGTTCTGCTGTAAAAAGTGGACCGGATGAATTTATCCTCCAACCCTAGCTATGCCTGACGAGGAGAAGACCTGGGGAGGATATGAGTGTACTCATCAAATTCCTGAAGAGCTGCCAGATAGAAGAGGGCAGAGCCGATGGAAAATGCAAGACTGTATTTTATGGGCTTAAGCTTAAGGAGGACAGGTTTTCACTGAACATTCAGGGAAAACGTCTTGATGCCGAGGGCAGTTTGACAACAGTTTGTGCATCCCCTAGAGGGGTGGTGGGTTCTCCCTTGCTTGAGGTCTTCAAACAGAGGCTGAACATCCACCCCCAATGAACTTAAACTAGGCTTGGAGAGCCTGGTACTCCCCCTTCCACAATGTTGTTGAACTCCCATCAGCCCCAGCCAGGGTGCCCAGTGTTCAGGGAGAACGGGAGTTGTAATCCAAGAATATCTGGTGGTTCATAGGATTGCAGACAAGACTGAGCTAGACGGAGCAATGGTCTGACTCACTGTTGAGCAGTTTCCTATGTTCTGAGTATTGGGAGATGTGAGAGGAATAGATTAGGTGAAAGGGAAATAGCATCTGGCTCCCAGGCAAGCAAGCAAGAAGAAAGAGGTGTGTGTGTGTGTGTGTGTGTGTGTGTGTCCCCAAAAATCACTAGGCAAACAAGGGAACCAGCTGAAATCTCCTGCCTTCAGTTGAGGATAATAATAGCAAGGAACTGGCTTGGGCAAAGAAACAATTCCAGGAGACAGCTAATGAGCTGCCTGCATGTGATACCAAGCCATGATCTCACCTCGGGAACCAGAAGAATAGTAATGCACTTGGTGGTCTCTGGAGTTTCCTTTTCCCTTTGAGGGAAAAAACAAAACAAAACCACGCAGAAACACAAATGCACCAAAGAGAAAGACTTCAGGAACTGGTTCCTGGATGTCTTCAGAGAGGTGGAGTTGCCAGGTCTGAAGCTTGAAGTGGGCCTTTTTGTAGTACCTACTTAGCAATAGATGTTTCTCCCATCACTGGAGGAGCTTGTCCATCTGGGGAGGAGAACCTTTTGTAGCCTGAGGGCCACATTCTCTCATGGGCAACTTTCCAGAGGCCACATACCAGTGGTGAGTGGGGCCAGAAGCCAAAGGTTTACAGATCTGTAATTCATTGCATACCCTCCAACATTTCTGTGATGAAAATAGAGACGTCCCATTCCATAATGGGGACGTGGGTGGCACTGTTGGTTAAACACAGAGCCTAGGACTTGCCAATCACAAGGTCGGCGGTTCGAATCCCCACAACAGGGTGAGCTCCCATTGCTTGGTCCCTGCTCCTGCCAACCTAGCAGTTTGAAAGCACGTCAAAGTGCAAGTAGATAAATAGGTACTGCTCTGGCAGGAAGGTAAACGGCGTTTCCGTGCGCTGCTCTGGTTTGCAAGAAGTGGCTTAGTCATGCTGGCCACATGACCCGGAAGCTGTACGCTGGCTCCCTCGGCCAATAAAGCGAGATGAGCGACGCAACCCCAGAGTCGGTCACGACTGGACCTAAGGGTCAGGGGTCCCTTTACCTTTACCTTTATTCCATAATGATAATTTTGCTATTCATACCCCCCACATATTCTTGGGTTTCCCCAGACAATCTGGGCAGCCTTCAACATATATGAAAACGTAATAAAACATTAGACATTTTTAAAAAACTTCCCTATACAGGATTGCCTTCAGGTGGCTCAGGGGGTGAATAACTCCATACCCTCCAACAATGAAAATGGGAACATCCTAAAGAAAAGCGGGACCTTCCAGGATCAAATCAGAAAGTGGGATGGTTTCTCTAAATCAGGAACATCCCTGGAAAATAGGGTCTGTCATTGGTCTCACCAAGTGTCATACTCTTGACAACGGCTTATTGTTTATTTGTTAAGCCTTTTTTAAACAAAAACAAAAACCCAACAACTTTATTTTAAGATAAAAGGCCAATCTCAGGCACTGGTTAAACCAGACTCCCTGGCTTCCCATTCCTCAGTTAAAAACCAGGGAAATTATTAATCTTGTTTATATATTTAGACCATTTCTATACATATAAACCACCACCACAACAAATATTACAAACAAACACAATAATACCCGGAATGCAAATTACTAAGAAATAAATGCTGACATATATTCCTTCTTCCACTTGACATCTCTCAGCCTCCTGACTCTTCCAAAGACCCAAACAAACTCACATACCATCCCTGAAATCTTACAACAAAGAGATTATGAGGTTCCTAGAACCTGCTGACAGAACTTTAGTCTCCCTTTCTAGGCTTGCTTTCCTAGGCAGGCACCAAGGTTGATGGGGCATCCGCTGGCTGCCCACTATTGCAATCCCACTTTGTCCCATGTTAGCTGCACTGCACACAGTCAGCTCCAGGCTACGGCAGAGTTGGTTTGGGGAGGCAGCTTCTCCAGTTGGCCCCTTTCAGATCGGGAAGTGTAGGGAGGATGCAGAGTGCTGGAAAAAAAAGTTTAGTGGCATGTCACCTTCAGCCAGCTCACAGCAAGTAGGAAGGTTCAACCACACACCCACTAAAACCATCGATATATTTTAAATTTGTATTGTGAATTAGACAGAAGAGGAGGAGCCTCTTTTGCATGGGAAGAGAACTTTCTATAATTTGGAGGAGCACTGAGCTGAACAGGGCAATCTTAGGTTTGTCTACTCAGAAGTATGTCCATTGAGTTACTTCCATGAAACCAGCTGTAGGACTGTCTACAGGCCTGCTTTTCATTTACATCTACAGAACAGCATTTCAAAGTGAGTTTAGATATGATCCATGGGGTTTATTTTTCATTTTTTTTCAGCAATTATTAGTCCCCTATCGCACAAGAACTAGAGGGGTAACTCGGGTTACATATGCTTCAGGTTACAGACGCTTCAGGTTACAGACTCCGCTAACCCAGAAATAGTACCTCAGGTTAAGAACTTTGATTCAGGATAAGAACAGAAATTGTGTGGCAGCGGCAGGAGGCCCCATTAGCTAAAGTGGTGCTTCAGGTTAAGAACAGTTTCTGGTTAAGAACGGACCTCTGCAATGAATTAAGCTTTTAACCTGAGGTACCACTGTATAGTTTAGGAATCCCACCCACCCCTCATTTTTCTCTTTCAAATGGTTTCTGTGTTCAAGCTGACAAGGAAAGGGGGAAAGTCTCCGCTCTTCTCAAATAGAACTTGTCCGGGCATTTGATGTGATGGAATGACTGTCATTTTCACACCTGTACAAACTCCTCATGAATGAAGGTTATTCTGAACACTTCTCTTTAGAAAAGCCCTCCGTGTGTGTACATTGTCCCATCCAATCCAATGCAAACAGTCATGGGGGCTGAAGGTTTTGTAGAGCAGCATACCGGAAGACCACCATTGGTTCATTCTGGGTTTTCAGGAAACCCATTCTTCAGAATAAGCCATGTTGGTAGTCCACATACAAACGCGACAAAAAGAATTACACAGGACATGATTCAATGAGGCAGTTGGGCTTAGCTGGTGGGTGAGAAGGGCTAACATGCATGTAGTATGAGGGATGGAGGAGTTGTGTGTTTGTGTGCGGGCTCACACACGTGTGTATGCACATGCATCTTAATTAGGGATGGGGAGAGAATTGATTCACTTTATATTTTAGGGCAAATCTTCCAAATCTGTGTGATTTGTGTGAGGCAAAACACTACGCAAACTGAAACACAGCGGCTCTTTGAAAATTGCAATCTTCCGAATTCTGCGATGCAATTCTCCAGCCAAGGAAAGCGAATGCAGGAGCTGTAAAGGAAATTAGATTGGCTTGAACTACATAGTCATGGTTAGATGAGGCGTTGCATTCAAATGCCCTCTGTTTAAAAAATAATGATTTTCCATATCATCATAATTTCGAGGTATCAAGGGGAAAGGCCGAGAAAACAGTGAACAAACTTTCAGTGAGAATGGTATCCATCAAATCCTGACTTGGGGAGTCCTGAACAGCCAGATGTGGCAGTATTGGAAAGTCACAATAGTTGTTGCTTTAGAATCGCAAGTGCAGACACAGATTTGTTCCAGGAAGGTGCACCAATTAGGGCTGGTATTTGGGTAGGATATTTTATGCCCTTTATTCTGCATGTTTGATTTAAAGATGGCGTTTTCTTTGTAAGATCAAGAAAAAGGAAAGTAAGTTATCCAGAATTGAATATGCATGTAAATATCTTTCCCCTGCCCTTAAAATCAGTGTTTAATTCTTCATCGCCAGGTTTTTATTTTAAGCCAACTTTTCTTTAAAAAATCAACTCTAAAAAATCTTCCTAACAGTAGAACATATAGCATATTCATATTATAATCAGAGAGCGAGTTTTAAAAACAGGATTTTTAAAAAGGGTTTCGTTGATGGTCCAGAACGTGTTTTGATTATCATGTATCTTTTAAGTATAGTCATTTGAAATGCAACATAACGACTGTATAAAGGTGCCCTCTGTTGTTGAAAGTTGGTTCTGCAGCCTCTAATAGAGATGGCCTTCTGGATTAAATCTGTGTGGTTGAGATGATGGTTCTGCCTCCCCCGTGCTCCTCTGTTGAAAAACGATACTTGAAAGATGCCAAATATTTGCTGAATCTCTCAAAAAAAGAAAAGAAAGTCAAACACTTGTGATTTCTGGCTGGCTAGTGAGCATTAAGCAGCAGAAATATATAAGATTCTTCTGGGAAAGTTAATAAAGACGGTTTAAAAGAACCAGAAAATGTACCCATCGAGAAAATACAGTGGAAACTAGATAAAAGAACATAGCATTTTTTAAAAAATGATAATAAGCTGTAAAATATGCATTCCAGTCATTCTGATATTCAACACTGCTGACATAGTTTTGTGCACAATTTGGACAAAAGGCTGTACAGTAGCTAAAGGAATATGCATATTGATGATTTCTCATTTTCAGTGTCTTCCCTTCCACACCCAAGCTATTTCTGTTCTGTTCTTTGAAAAATGTAAAAGGAAGGGGAAATGAAAGCTTTAAATAACCCCATGCAGTTCTGTTATCCCTGTTCAGCCAAGAAGTCCCTGGATTGTATCAAACTAAGTTCTGCTTGAAGCAGACCCATTTAAATTAATGGACCTCAATCACGTCCATTAATTTCAGCGTCAGACTAATGTTGGATGCAATCCTTCATTTATTTAAATCATTGTTGGATGCGTGAGTGATAACGCCTTAGATCCTTGGGATAAGATAAGGAAGCCAATGAAAGTTTCACATCCTCTGGGACCATCTGTACCCTCCACACCCCAAAATGCCTCTTTGAACAGTTGAAGGTCTCTCCTGAACAATGGGGGCTGGTTCAGAGAGGAGGGGAACAGGAAGCTTTCCTTCCATGAACTTCCCTTCCATATGAACTGACCTGGCCCTTCTATGTGTGCCCTCCCTCTACTGGAGGCCTGGTAACATGGGAACAGGCCTTTTCGGTGGTGGCTCCCAGCTTGTGCAATGCCCGGCCCCAGGGAGGCTTGCCTGGCACCACCTTTGTCTCATTTGGGGCACCAGGCAAAAACTTTTGTTTTCACACAGGTTTTTGGCCCTTAATTCAAAGGGTTTCAAATATTCGTGACCTCTTCTGATGGAACAGTAGACTTGCCTTTTGTTTGTACGCATTTGTGCTTGTAAGTGTTTTACTGATTACATTTATTGTAATTGATTTTGACATTTCCGTTGTATTTGTAAATTGCTTTCAGTTATTCTTTTGAGTAAAATGACAAATTATTATTATTATTATTATTATTATTATTATTATTATTGTTATTATTATATTTCATTTTATGAGGATCTAAGACTATCTGTCTGTCTGTCTATCTATCTATCATCTATCTATCTATCTATCTCCAAAAGGAAAATAAAATGAAACATGATCTTGTGCAACATTGCAGCCTGGCATCAAGTTTTCAGCCAGCCATGCACATTTCCAGAATACTCCATTCCATTTCCCCTCCCCAGTGTTCCATTGCCCCCTCCCTGCAACAACCATTCAGCATTCTGACTTCACCAAACATGCTCAGCAATAATTGAGCTGTTTCGTCCTCCCCTTCCTTTAGGATTTCCCCCTCCCAAAGAAATTCCATACGTCTGAAAATGTATTGTGTGTCCCACAAGTATGCCAGGATCTTCCCACTCGTGTGCGGATGATGCTGTTTTAACTATGCACAGATCGGAATCCAGAGAATGTGTTCCCTACTAGTATATAGGCCTGAGGACTGGCTGTTGCAGAATAACTGGCTGTTGCAGAATAAATAAAATCCTAGGATAGGCTGAGCGTGGGCAGTGATCCCTGGTATGAGAATATAAGGCTGTTATGCGCATGCCCCTTTTCCCAGCTGCAAACTTTTTCAAGGGCACGCAATTCGCAAGGGTGTGTGAGTGCATGCACACTATATTTTGGCTACATTTTGCTCAGATGACCAAGTTTATTAAGTGCTACTGAGTGTTCCTCTTGCGGGCGTGTCTCCCCCTTCCTGGGGAAATGCCGAGAAAAGCCTTCACAAAATCTGCCGGCTTGGATCGTTGACATAGCTTTATATGATAGCAAGTCCCTTGTATAGTGTAATTGGCCGCTAATGAACCTTCCTTGAACAGAGGGGAGGATACACTTTGAGTTAATTTTTGGCACGGTCCCTGGGCCTCTGCTAACATGAGCCGAAGCTGGAAAGATTTCCTGGCAGAGGAGGCTGCAGTAAAGACGAGAAAACATCAGGCTCATAAAAAATTGCTGGCACTTCTGGTAGCGACAAATGTTTCAGAAGTTTGAGATGGATTCTTTGCGATATTAAGAGCTTCTCCGATTCAGGAAACAGTCCAGAGGTTGTTGTTACTTTATTATTATTATTTTTTTAAAGAAAGTTGAGATGGGTTCTAATTTTGTGGTTAAGGCAGAACGTCGTTTGCCTTGTTTACAGGCCGTGTGGATCTCTCTTAACTCCCAAGTGACAAAAGATGAATGCTCCAAACCAGATTAGGAGTGGCTTTAAAAACAAAACAAAAGACTTAGACATTTGGGTTGTGACATATTGTTGGGACTTTTCTTTAAACGGAATTGGCCCCACATTTGAAAGCCGGGCAGGGACGTAGTGGGCAGAGCACAGTCTCATCCAGCGATTTATGAGACATAAGCCTTTTAAAATTTAAAACTCCAAATGAAACTTTACCTTGGTGGAAACCTAGCCATATCTACCCAGAGGTAAGTCCCATTGAATTCAGTGAGACTTACTGCCAGGTAAGCATTTGGAGGATTGCAAACTAAATGCCTAACTCTGGATTATCCAGTCAAGAAACACCATTTCTGATTTGCTTTGCAAGATGAGGCACTTCATGATTGTTGGGAATAAATATTTTAATATGTTCCCTGTCTTGCTTTCCCTTAAAATTATGCATTTTTTAAAAAAATCATTTTTTAAAAAAATGTGACCTAAATTATATTTCAAACTAAGCATTTAATTTTTTTTTAAGCATTTGAATGCATGTGTGACATTCTGGAATAAGGAGCGTGCCTCCTGTTTCGTTTTCTTTAGTGAAATTCTAGCCTTACCAAATGAAGAAATTCGTATCTTTGCAAAATTATCAGCCACACAAACATACGCAATGTACCTATTTAATTTTGCTTCTCCATTGGGCCAAACTTGCTTTTTAAAAAAATCTCCCTTTTCAGAAAAATTGTGCATAGAACCATAACTCTTGCAATTATTGATCTAGTATGTAATTCCCAGGACTGAGCAGAGCAACCCTAACCACTGTCCCACACTGCTGGAAGGGGCGAGGATGAGCTGGAAGCGTCTCTCCACGCATGGGCCAGGCTCCTCTTATGCAGGGCTCCTGTTGCCATATGTCCTCTTTTGGGGGGCCAAAATGCCAATCCAGGGGGGGTTTCCACATTTTAAAGGAAATGTCTAGGGTTTGGGAGGGGGCAAGGGGCACAGGCAGCTCTGCACACCGCAGCTGCTGCCAGTCCAAGCCAGTGGCCCCGCATACCTGTGCCCTTCTTTCCCGGGCTCAGGCTGGCAGTGGCTCAGGCTGTCCTCTTTTTCTGCTCTTCAAGATATGGCAACCCTACAATCACTGAAAGTACAGGAGAGTGTGTGCTATCTCCATTGGCAGCTCTCAGAGGAGCACTGGGGAGGGAGAGCAGGTCCAGCACAAATCTGCTGGATCCCAAGCTAGGCTTGCCATACATCAGGAAAATTCCTGACATGTCCTGTTTTTCTGGTGCAAAAATGGCATGGGGTGTGTGTGTGTGGATTTTGTCATATGAAAGCTGCAGAGATAGTGCAGGATAGTGCGCACCCCAGAAATGATCTCTTTCAGCTTCTGCCTTCTGGGAGAAGGTACAGGGTTATAAAGACTAGGACTAGCCGCCTGAGAAACAATTTCTATCCAAATGCAATTTTGGTTTTAAATGCAGTGTAAGGTAGTCTCTATGGTAGTATATTGTATTTAATTATGGGGTATCAGAGTTTTTAGGGGGTTACCCAGGCTGGGATAGCTGGGATAGCAGGCTTGTTGGTTTTTGAATGTCTGGTGTAGATTTTTTCAGTTTCGTTGTTCTGTATGGGACAATGACAATAAAGATTATCGTATCGTAAAAAAAAAAAAAAATGTCAGGGAAAACCCAGATGTATGGCAACGTGATGGAAGAAAACAGCGGAAACAGCTCCAAAAGCTTAAAACCACTATTTTATCAACAATTTGGGTGGTTTCCTTAACCCCCCCCAAAAAAAACCCCTCAACAACAACTTTGTGGATGTCAAGAATTTTACATCTTGAAATATGGCAACCCTATCCAAAGCTGGACCATGTCCCATGGAGAGCCAGGATCCTAACCCCTGTTCTGCACCAGCCTGGAGATGGTCCCGTGGAAAAATGTTGGACATAACCACCAGTTTTAAGCCTTCCATTGCAGGAGGCACAAGGGATGGGGTTTTAGTTCTGCTGCTTAATTCCGATCCACCATTCCTGGCTGGAGCTTTTGCTCAGTGAGACGATTTTGTTGTATTGAAAGGGTTGATTCTTGCCCATTTCCCCGAGGGGAAAAAACAGATACATATTGAGGCATTCTTTGTTCAGTGAACTTCACAGGGCTTTGAACTCGGGTCTCCGCAGCCTTAGTCCACACTCCGACCACTGCACCACGCTTCTTCTCATGTGATGCTGTCCATAAACCCCAAAGGGTGTTGAGATTAGTCCATCTGGTCAAGACCATGAATTGTGGAAAACTCAGGTCCTAGTCTTCTGCTGCTTCCTTTTGATGGGATTGCTGCTTTTTTTTTTGCTTTTTTTTTTGCATATCCTAATAATGCATGTTTATATGTTAATGTTCTCAGGCAATTGCTTTATTGTGCATTTTTATCATGGGTCTTTATATTTGGATGTTTATGCCATTGGTTTTTATACTTGTACATGGCTCAGAAGCCAATTTGACATCATTTAAGCAGGACATAAAATATAATAATAACCAATGCAACTGCATTCTTGTGTCAAATATGTCCAATGCTCTGTTGAAAAAACCACAATTGCATACTAGTAAGTGTATACGAATATGCTTGTATAATTGCATACTAATAATTCTCATGGCAGTGGATCAATGGGGGATAAACCTCCCCACATTTTTGCAAATAGATCAGCTCTGGGTGGTTTTTTTTTTATAATCACGGGACTAGCTTTGAAGGAAATGAAGCTTTGGAAGGAGGGTGAGAAATTGAAGGGTAAAATTCTTACTTGTCTCCACCTAGCAGCTGCCGACTCAAGAGTGCTACTTGATGCTATACACTTTTTTCCTGACATAACACCAAATAAAATCCCAGCAGCGTGAAAAGCTGTCTCGGTGTGCCTATCGCAGGCACGCACACACACTCAAAGGGAACATTTGCAAATTTCAATACATTGATCATATTCTGCTGAACCTTCACCTTTATAATGCTGTTACCATTTAAATGCTAATGCCATTTTAAGAAACAAAAACAAAAAACCCCCAACAAAGTCAATTACTGGAGTTTTAAAATAACTGAGTCAGCAGTCTTGGATGTAGATCTGGCATATTAATCTGCTACCTACACTATTTCCATGTGTACTGATGCTTTGATTCACCACTTGCAAGTAAGAAGAGCCCTCCTGGATCAGGACCTAGTCCAGCATCCTGTTTCATACCCTCCAACATTTCTCTGATGAAAATAGGAATGTCCTATTCAATAATAATAATAATAATTCAGTATGCTATTCATCAGGGGTGGGAAACCTTTGGCCTTCCAGGTGCTGTTGGACTCCGACTCCCATCAGCCCCTGCTAGAATGGCCTATGGCCAAGGATGATGGGAGTTGTAGTTCAGCAACACCTGAAGGGCTATGAGTTCCTCAGACCTTCTATACAGATTCCTTTAACAAAAACCCCTGCTGGCCTTGTTATCTTTTTTTTTTTTTTTTTACTTAATTGATTGCTTCTGGGGGCAATTATGTTTTAATTGTTGCTTTCATTATGCACCTGCTTTACAATTTTGTCAGCCGCCCCAGGGAGCCCTTGGCAAGTTACAAATATTCTAATGTACCTACGACATAAATTGGTTTGTTTATTATTTATGGTGTTATCATATAGTAATTCATCACAGTTAAGCGTCATTAAGGTTTCTAGTTCAGGTGCTCCAGCACAAACCTGGCTGAATATTGAGATTGCGTGCAGCCGATTTCTCAAAGCGGTTCTGTCTTCAGAGGCGACTGTGGCTGGCTGGGCTGAAATCTCTCAAAAGAGATGTTCAGATTGATTTCCTGAGAATTTTCTTTCTAAAGAGTTGGAGAATTTTATGCACACACCACAGAGAGAATTCAGCAAAATGTCGCAACCGTAGGAGCCAACACCTAAGGCTGAGGTGCCCTCACCCCTCCCCAATAAAGTATTTGTGGGGGCCGGGCCCCCGAAAGTTAATAGGCATTGCCATTCAAATGGTGTGTGTGTGTGTTGTGTCTTGTGATGGATGATGTGAGGCAAGGCTTACCTGCCCCCCACCAACATTTTACTTGCGTTGGCACCCTTGGTCACAACTCCATTGTTGTCACTTGTAAATGGAGAGAGAGAGAGAGAGAGAGAGAGAGAGAGAGAGAGAGAGAGAGCACCCTCACCAAACATTCACTTGCCCTGTTTTTACCCCTTCCCCACAATCCAATGCAAAAATCCATATATAATAGGAAGATGTACATTTTTTAAAAAAGTGTATACAGTGGTACCTTAGGTTAAGTACTTAATTCGTTCCGGAGGTCCGTACTTAACCTGAAACTGTTCTTAACCTGAAGCATCACTTTAGCTAATGGGGCCTCCTGCTGCTGTCGCGCCGCCGGAGCACGATTTCTGTTCTCATCCTGAAGCAAAGTTCTTAACCTGAGGCACTATTTCTGGGTTAGCGGAGTCTGTAACCTGAAGCGTATGTAACCTGAAGCGTATGTAACCTGAGGCACCACTGTATTAGGTGAAATTGCTTGCAGAAATATTCTTTGTATCCAACTAACTTCAACTCAAATTAGACCCATTGAAATTAGGGGACCTTTGTTAGCCACCCCCATTAACTTCAATGGATCTATTCTGAGTAGGGCTAGCACTGGCTGCCGCTCTCTAAATCGAGCATCGCACAAAGCTGGCTTCTATCAAAGCATCAAAGCTAGAGGTTCTAAGTTTGAGGTGGTTTCTATTGCAGTTGAGGGCGGATTGTCCCCAACGAGGAACCCAAACTGAAATGTTCACGGTCATTAAGGGACTTAAAGGTTTGTCGTACATGTCCTACCCCCCACTCTCATAGTAATGACCCAGCTCAGTCCTTCTGCCAGATCTCTCTCTCTCTCTTGCTCTCTGACCTCCGCTGCTTCAGGATGCTGTTGAACTTGCTCTAATTACATTCCAGTCTGACAGGGGTTTGAACACTGTTTGAAGTTCCAGGTGTCCTTTGCTTCCAGACAGATCGCTCTCAAGGCTACACAAGAGGTGTGTATCTTCAGGATGAAGCCAACCACGTACTATTCAGAGTAGATCCATCAACATTAGTGGTCATAAGTTGCCTGCATCTCTTGATTTCAGAGAGTCTACTCTGAGTAAGGCTAATGGTGAACCTGTCAGTGTAGGTTTCTCTCATTTTTTCCTTCTTCCATTCTTCAGGTCCGTTCTCCATGTTTCCACATTGGTTTCCCTTTTTCTCCTCCCTCCCCAAGAATGAAAATTCATCAGCATTTTAGTGTTATGTTCCTCCTAATATACACCACTTCTTCTTGCAAAGCAATTTCCCTTTGGTGTGTTATTTTTACCAAGTTGGATGGCCATCTGTCAGGGATCTCTGCTTTGCAGAGAATTGGACTAGCTGACCCTTGGAATCAGGGGTGCCATCTTGAATAAAATATTTGGGGGGGAGCAGATAAACCCTGCCCCATATAATGGATCACATGACACGGCACACACCCACACCCCATTTGAATGGCAGTTCCCATCAACTTTGGAGCCCCCTGGCCCCTTCAAATATTTTATTGGGGGGGGGGGAGAGACTCCCTTGTCCCCTAGGGGTGGGTTGCTATGCATGGGATCCCTTCCAATCTACAGTTCTATGAGTCTTTGTATTTTGAACATGCTTGATTGCAGAACTGCATTGCAAGATTGAGAAATGTGAATTTTCAAGGATGGGTGTGAGGTCCAGCGCCAAGGGCCTTATGGCGGTTCCTTCATTGCGAGAAGTGAAGTTACAGGGAAACAGGCAGAGGGCCTTCTCAGTAGTGGTGCCCACCCTGTGGAACGCCCTCCCATCAGATGTCAAAGAGAAAAACAACTATCGGACTTTTAGAAGACATCTGAAGGCAGCACTGTTTGGGGAAGCTTTTAATATTTGATTAATTATTGTATTTTAATATTTTGCTGGAAGCTGCCCAGAGTGGCTGGGGAAACCCAGACAGATGGGCGGGGTATAAATAATAAATGAATTATTATTATTATTATTATTATTATTATTATTATTATTATTATTATTTCAGTTTACATGTTTCAGGGACTGTGCATCTGGTAGATTCGTCCTTAATATGGCAACTCTGGAGCCGGACCTCTGGTTGGCCAGTGTAAGAGCAGAATGTTGGACTTCTGCTCTTAATCGCTGAAATCTTATTCAATGGCTTTAAAAGGGGACTCAAGATGTTAATGGAGGAGAAGGTTTTCAGTGGCCAGTAACCACAATGGCTGCGTTCTCCGTCCACTTTCAGAGGCATCATTCTTCTGATGACAAGTCACTGAGAATCACAAGGGGGGAGAGATGCTGTTGCCCAGGGGTGTCTGGCTGGCTAATGTAAGAGCAAAATGCTGAACTACAATGGGCCTATGGACTATCAGCTCAGTTGGTTAGAGCGTGGTGCTGATAATGCCAAGGTTGCAAGTTTGATCCCTGTTTGGGATAGCTGTGTATTTCTGCATTGCAGGGGGTTGGACTAGATGATCCTCAGGGTCCCTTCCAACTCTACAGTTCTATGATTTCTATGATCCAGCCGGGCTCTTCTTATGTCCAGAGTGAGGCATCACATCAGGTGCCTCGTTCAGTCGGGAAGCAGAGTCCCCGAGGGCCTGTCACGAAGCAGGAGGCATCAGCGAGGCAGTTGCACATTTCAAAATATTGTATCATTTTAAAATGCAGCCCACATTAGGCCACTGAAACCGGACACGCCGATTTGAGCTCTGTCAAATAATGCAGCCCTCTGTTTTCAGGGACAAGAGGCAAACCCCGCACCCGAAAATCCCTTGAGCTGTCTTTCAGAGAGTGATAGTTACGGAAATTAGCAGTGCAGAAATTCATACTAATCATTCATCGGGAGCCTTATTAGCTGTCTTAGCGATGTTATGAGGAGTGGGCCCAGCCTAGTGACATGGGCAGCTGCAAAAGGGCTTCTTCAGACCCACAGATGTAGAAAAAGTGATGCTTCGGGGATCTTCGGCATGGCTGTTAAGGTGGAACTTCGTTCTAGTGGCTGAAGTTTAGTACATTGATTACTGGGACTTAGCTCGTGTTTTGAGCACCAGTCCTGGAGAGATCACGTATTTTCAATAGACATACCCCAAGGACATATTGCTAAGAGCTCTCCAGCAACATTACCAAGTGAGTCCAAACAGGAACTGCAAAGAGTCCATGATGCACCATGGATTTTTGAAGGGAGATTTATGGAGGCCTTCTGTGTGCCCCAGGAGGGCCAACTTGAATTAAATATTGGAGAGGGGGCAGGTATGCCCTGCCCCACATAGTCACATGACACAGTGCATGCACACCATTTGAATGGCAATGCCAATCAACTTGGGGGGCGGACTCGGCCCCCTGAAATATTTTATGGGGGGGGGCAAAGACCCCTCACCCCCTAGGAGTTGGCTTCTATGTTGTGCCCTGTCAGAGGTTCTGGTGGACAGACTGCTGCCCATGCAGACCCTCCAAGTGTCCCTATTTTCAAGGGACAGTCCTGGATTTCCAGAAGCCATCCTGTTTTTTTATTTGATCTTGGAATGTCCCATTTTTCCTTAGGACATCCCTATTTTGATAGGATAAATTTTGGAAGGTATCGAGTTATGCAACCCCCCCCCCCCGAGCCAAGGAGATAAATAACTACGCAACCTTAAGAAGACACCTGAAGGCCGTTTTTTATGTTTAATTTTTTTATGTTTTTATATGAGTTGTAAGCTGCCCAGAGTGGGCAGGAGAAGAAGAAGAAGAAGAAGAAGAAGAAGAAGAAGAAGAAGAAGAAGAAGAAGAAGAAGAAGAAGAAGAAGAAGACACCCCGATTTTCATTAGAGAAATGTTGGAGGATATGGCCATGTGTTGGAAACCTCTGAGGTAAGGGCTGCAGTAACCTTACCTGGTACTGTAGCCCTCAATATACCATACGGTGTTGGAACTGCCTGCCTCCATGTGTGTTTTGTGGAAGTCCTGTGGAGCCTTGCAGCGTAATCTGCCCCCAGTGATCCAGAAAATGACAAACAGTGGGGTGGGATGGGGGACATATAGGTTTTTCTTGTTATTGTTTATAAAAAATACTGCTGCATTTGAGACTTCCATCTTCTTACAAGGCTGGTGTCTTCAATCTGACCTTGAAAAATGCATTTTAAAAAATTATTATTTCCCATTCTGGAACAGCCACTTTTATTTCTGTGAATCACCATCAGAATGAAAGCCATTTGATTCTGAGCACAACCATTTCCACTAGCTTTCAAAGCTAGCTAGCTCTGCCTGGCCTCTCCACCTTAAGAGGGAGTGAAGAGATAATTCGTGGAAAAAGAAAAGGGACATTTCTGGCTGTTTCCTTATCTCTCCAGTTGAACTGTGTTCCTCGTGTGTTGAAAGGGGTACTTCTTTAACAAGCATGACATAAATAACCTTCACTCTTGACTGCACTGTCTGTAGATAGTTTAATGCCTAGATGAAAATAGGAGACCTTTTTGTATTAGATTATCTTATAATGACACGGAGAAAGGCAAGGAATGTTCCTTGTTGCGTTGGCCTTGAAGGAGTTGAAGAATGCAACTTGAGACCTGGTGGAGAGCACGGAAGAGCATCGTTTCCAAGAGTGGCTGCCTCAAGCGCTCAGCTCTCAATGAGATAGTGAAGCTGTGTCTGGCCTGTAGGAATGACAGAAAAAGTCCCTGCCTACAGAAGGCTACTATGTCAGGGAGAAGGCTTTTCACCCTAGCTTTCTATGTGCTGGGATTTGTTTATTTTATGGAGGACCGTTGAATCACATGAGCTCCAGCCTGAGTCCAGAAATTAGCACAACCAGGTCACAGAGTAACCATCTCAGTAAGAACAAGGTTATGGTCTATACTGGGTATTGCTTGCTTGCTTGTTTTCGAAATGCATCTTGTAGCAAAGGAGCTACAGTCATACTTCAGGTTAAGTACGCTTCGAGTTGAGCGCATTCAAGTGCGTTACTTCCACTTCCATGGAGTGCGTTACTTCCGGGTTTCACCACTTGCACATGCGCATACGCTCAAAATTATGTCACGTGCGTGTGCAGAAGTGGCGAAAAGCGACGCACGGGTGCGCAGACGTGCCATCGCTAGTTACGTTTACCTCTAGATGTGAATGGGGCTCCGGAACGGATCCCGTACATATCTAGAGGTACCACTGTATAAACATGGCTTAGGCCTATGAAGTTGAGGGTGGTGGCAGTCTTCAGTAGATCTCCTTGCTCATACCTTCCAATATTTCTCCCATGAAAATAGGGACATCCTATTCCATAATAATGATCATCATCATCATCATACTCTGGGCGGCTTCCAACACATATAAAAACGTAATAAAACTATATAGTTTTATTAATCTGATTTGAATTGATTTTATAATGAAATGATTTTAGAATGTTGTATCATTTTATTGTTCTTAGCCGCTCTGAGCCCGACTTCGGCTGGGGAGGGCGGGATATAAATAAAATTTTATTATTTATCATTATTATTATAGGGCTGCCTTCAGGTATCTTCTAACGGTTGTATAGTTACTTGTCTCCTTGGCTCTGGGGGTCACATAACTCCATACCCTCCAACATTTCTCCAATGAAAATAGGGACATCCTAAGGAAAAGCAGTTTGAAAGCACGTCAAAGTGCAAGTAGATAAATAGGTACCGTCCCAGCGGGAAGGTAAACGGCGTTTCTGTGCGCTGCTCTGGTTCGCCAGAAGCAGCTTAGTCATGCTGGCCACATGACCCAGAAGCTGTACGCCGGCTCCCTCGGCCTATAGAGCGAGATGAGCGTCGCAACCCCAGAGTTGGTCAAGACTGGACCTAATGGTCAGGGGTCCCTTTACCTTTACCTTTAAGGAAAAGTGGGACCTTCTAGGATCAAATCAAAAACTGGGACGGCTTCTGTAAATTTGGGGTGTCCCTGGAAAATAGGGACACTTGGAGGGTCTGCTTGTTCAGCCTTCCCAAACTGGTGCCCTCATGATGTTGTTGGACTGCAACTCCCATGAGCCATGGCCAATGGTCATGAATGATGGGAGTTGCACACAAAGTCCATCTGACAGGCATCAGGTTCTCCATCCCAGGTGGGGATGGATGGACCTGTCCATTTCCCGTCTGAATAATTTTGGGACAAACAAGGGGGCTGCACTGCTGCCTTCATGCTGGGCTTCCCAGATGCCTCAAGCTGAAGACTGTGGCTACATTCACACCACACATTTAAGGCACCATGATATCCCTTTGAGTAGCCATGGCTTTCCCCAAAGAATTCTGGGAGCTGTAGCTTGTTAATACGGTTGAGAATTATTAGGAGACCCCCCCCCCCCAGTCCCCTCACAGTGCTGCAGTTCCCAGTGTGGTTTAACAACCAATCCTTTTTCGTGGGGAACTCTGAAAACTATAGCTCTGCAAATAGAGGTTCTCTTAACAACTTTCAGCACCCTTAACAAACTACAGACCCCAGAATTAGTATTTTTTTGGAGGGGATTATGACTTAAAGAGGCATCATATTGCTTTAAAACAGTGTTTCCCAAACACAAGTCTCCAACTGTTTTTGGACTACTGTTCTCATCATCCCTGACCACTGGTCCTGCTAGCTAAGGATGATGGGAGTTGTGGTCCAAAAAGAGCTGGAGACCCAAGTTTGGGGAAACACTGCTTTAAAGTCATAGTGTGAATATGATTTAGAATATGGCTTAGGAAATGGAATAGATGGACCTTTGGTTCAAGTCTAGCTGGGTTCCTCTGATGTCCTTAGAGAACCTAAGTGGACATGGGAACAGACAAGATTGGAACATGTGGTGTGTGCCTGCCTGCCTGTCTGCATTAAGGATGGACAAATCTGACACTTTTTGTTTCTCCTCTTCACGTGTTTGCCCCATTTCTGCATCAGTTCGCTATTCTTTTTTTAAAAGACCTAATGAAAACTTGCCAGCATTTTCACGCACATTTCTCATTGCATGCACAGTTTTGCATACAGGTTTGTCATATATGATAAAGGTGTAGCACTGAATGCTAATCCTACTCACTGAAGTCAGTGACATTTGGTCTATTAATTTAAATGAGCCTTATTGAAAATAATAGATCCCCCCCAAAAAAATTGTGATAGTAAATGTGGATATTTTCCAACAAAGTTTCTGTCCTCCATGTTAGGATGGCAGTTAAAATAAAATATAATAAATTGGGACTGTGGTATTCTGGGCTCTCAGCTACAAAATTATTGTAATCAGTGCCTGAAAGATTTGCATCTCTGCAGTGTGCTTGCCCACGGAGGTGTAATGAAACCTTCTAAAATCGCCATGGATGCTGATTTTGATAATAGTCTGTGGCTAAAGGTTGTATTGATATCCATGTAGTGATTCATCCATCTATGAACCAGGACAAAGTATTAATAAAAGGGATTGCATTGCCCTGGGGCGAAGCTGTAGTGGAAACTTATCGGAAGCACTGAACTTTGATGTGAGGCGGTTAAAATATAATTTCATTATTCTTCCATAAATAAAAGGTTTCGGGTTGCCAAGCCACAAAGTGCTGATCGCAGGGTAATAAGTGTGCACTAAATCTTACGGGTTCTATTGGCTGTGGGACAATGGGAGGGTCTCAGCTGATAAGATGCCTCCGAACTTTTGTGTTTGCCTTTGCAGAATTTAATTGAGGAGCTCTGCCCATCTTGCCTTATTTTTAAATGTCTGCTTTAACCACCATTCTTTGATCCACCCACTCACAGAATCGGCCAGGGGCACTTTTGTGGGTAAAGGCAGCCAGTAATATATTAAGCGAAATGGCAGTCCAGCGGTGGAGCAGGCTGGCATTGCTCTGATGTGTTAAGATCTGGTGGACTCAGTCTCCAGTTTGGCTTGCGGATGCAGTGGCTGATGAAGTTAAGAAACTGAGGTCTAAGACAGGGAAAGATGTTCATGGGAACATGGGATGCTTCAATTGGCCCATCTAGCTCATTATTGCCTACACTGACTGGCAGTAGCTCCAACTGGTCTTGGGCCAGAATCTTACCCAGACCTACTTGGAGACATCAGGGATGGAACCTGGGGGCTTCTGAGTGTAAGGAACTGAACTGTGACCCTTTCATTGAAGGAGGAGGAGGAAATGGCAGAAGACCAAAGGGAAAGGACCAGTATATTTATATTATGGCTCAGGAACTTGTACCTTCCAACATTTCTCCAATGAAAATAGGGTCGTCCTATTCCATTATTGACTGAGTTGCCCCAGCCACTCTGGGCGGCTTCCAACATACATAAAAACATAATGAAACATTAAACATTTTTTAAAACTTCCCTATATAGGGCTGCCTTCAGATGTCTTCTAAAGATTGCATAGTTACTTATCTCCTTGGCTTGGGGGGGGGGGGTCACATAACTCCATACCCTCCAACATTTCTCTGATGAAAATAGGGACGTCCTACCACAGCCTCCAATATTTCTCTGATGAAAATATGGATGCCCTAAGGAAAAGTGGGACATTTCAGGATCGAATCAGAAACCGGAGTGCATGTCTGGCTTGTCTGTGTAAATGGCTGAGTTTATGGGGAATGTCTCAGTCTCAGTCAGTTTTATTGCACATAAAGCCAACTCCTTGGGGATGAGGTGCTTTTGCCCCTCCCCCAATAAAATATTTGACGTAGCCAAGTCCCCCGAAATTTGGTGGGCATTGCCATTCAAACAGTGTGCCTGCACCACGACTTGTGATCAATTATGTAGGATGGGACTTACCTGCCCCCCAATATTTCATTCAAGTTGGCACCCCCAGATATGTTTGATGATTCTGTGGGAGGCAGCCTGGGTTGTATTCAGCAGAGTAGATCCATTAGAAGTAATGAACATGGCTAACTTGGATCCAGTCATCTCAGGTCAGTCTACTCTAAGTAGAAATCAGTTGGATGCCACCTACTGTTTCAGATCAGAGGAGCGTGCTGTGTGTGTATTTTGTTTCAACGAGAGTGTGTGTGAGAGAGAGAGTGGGAATGTATGTCAGTTGAAAAATGTTTGAACTCACAAATTCTCAACACAGTCATACTGTGTAGGAACAGGCTAAATTCTTTCCAGGACATACTGTACACAATAGATGGTACATTAGCACATTTGGAATTCATCAGACTTGACTCACAAAACCATTTACTGTGTTTTCAGTAGCCAAATTCTATGCATTATGGAAATGAGCCTCTATTATAGGTAGCAAAACACAGTTTGGGGAGAGATAATGTGGCTCACATTAGTGCTTCCTAGCACAGGATTCTGGGTAACATCTAAAGTTCCAGTTTCAGGGATAACGTAGTAGAAACGTCTGTGCTAAAGGATGTTGGATTCGTCTAGTCTTCTCCAACTCGATGCCTTCCAGATTTGTTGGACTCCAGTTCCCAACAGCCTCAGAAAACAATGGGAAATGTAGTCCAGTAACATCCAGAGGGAAGGAGATTGGAGAAGAATGCTCTGGGATTTCTTCAAATTGAAAACTTAAAGCTCACATTTCAGCCTTTCACCGATTCCGGACAGACAAAACTGTTGCAACATCTCAAGTTACATTTGACAGAAAATAGGTTCTGGATATTGAAATGCTTTTTCAAATGCGCGAAAACCGGAGAGGGATGTAGAAACTGGGCAGGATGGGATTGGTGGTAGAACATCTGCTTTGCATGCAGAAGGTCCCAGGTTCAGTTCCTACCAGCATTTCCAGGTAGGACTAGGAAAGATTCCTCCCTGAGAGTTGCTGCCAGTCAGTGTAGTCGGCAATATGGAGTTAAAGGGATTAAAGTCCTTCCTAACAGACTTCATAGAATCATAGAATTGTAGACCCTAAGAAAGGGACCCTAAGGGTTGTCTAGTTAAGCCCCCTACAATACAGGAATCTCAACACATGGTCTCCCATCCAATTTTAAACCATACTGGATCCTGCTTAGCTTTGCAAATGTGCCAGCAGTTTTATTGCTGAATAGACTCATTTATCCATGCCTGGAGTCATCTCATTGTCTACTGACAGAGCAGGAACCTGGGCTAGATGGACACTTCTTCTGTCTCAGGAGGGCTCTTCTAAATTTCTTCCATTACCAAATCCACAACAGCATCAACACAGGTTGCGTTACAGCTCTGTTGTTGCTAGGCAGAAGAGTCAAGGAAGTGAAGAACCTGAATCTGAACCTAGGTTGGTGCTTCCACAAGACCTGTTCCCACTTTTCCAAACCCTGACCATCACTGCTGGTTGCAAGAAACATGCATTTAGCAGGAATTCCAAATAATTATTTGGCACTTGTGACGGTGAGTCCTGTTTGCTCTGAAAGGGCTATGCCAAGCATTTTTAAGCCAGCAGAGGGAAAAGTATTTAACAGATGCCTGCTGCCATTTGTTTAGAGAATGTGGAATTAGGAGTGCTGCAGTCTGCTGGCATGACCCCACCCCCCTCCTCACCTTCCACTCCATCACCAGAATGTAAAACAGGGTTTCAAAACCCTTCTAAGCTGGGCACATGGGGTACATGTGCATTTTCATGAGTACACAGGCGACCATGTGCCTGTTAGCCCAGGAAGAGTGTCTCATAACAGTGGAACGATTGTTGAACAGCAATCTGGCTTTCATTAGAGACCAGCAATGGGCCGAATTTCAGCACTGGACTGTATGCTCACCTCTCTCTCTCTCTCTCTCTCTCTCTCTCTCTCTCTCTCTCTCTCTCTCTCGTGTGTGTGTGTGTTGGTCATTAACCCCTTAACTGCTGGACACAGTGGACCTCTCACCTGTCAGGCTTTTAAGTATCTCCTAAGCTGCACGTGATCTTGTCTGTGGAGAGAGAGAGAGAGAGAGAAAGAGAGAGAGAGATCTCAAAGCACCCATCAAATCTCCTCCTATTTATCTGTCATGCTTAGTTGATGGGAAAGCTCCCTTATCCCAGTTTAAACATTTGCCTATGCCCCGGGAACCTCCTTTCTGCACAATGGTCATGTCCAGCATCACCTATTTGCTCGAGAGACTTGTGGCTCTTGGGAGGTGGTCTAGAAGGAAATGCAGGCCTTGGGATGAAAAAGGTTCCCTACCTCTAAGACTGAGACACAAGGAGAGTTAGGAGGTTATTTCAGGATAGAGTCTGTGCAAGCAAACCCTTAGACATGAACACCAGTGCATGTTCCTTGCAAATCACCGAAACTCAACTTTTTCTCTTTCTTTTTTCCCTTTGGCTGTGCCTGAAATTTCTGGTCTGCTTTTGTTTTCATGGCAAATATTTTTGAGATGCGTTACAAGCAGGGCTTGATGGCTCATGTTTAATGTATGGGTGTTCAGTGAGGTTTTCATTAAATTGGATCAAGCAACTGTAAAGAATTTATCTGGAGCGCGATTACAATCACACAGCCTCCCTAAGGAAGGCGAGTCCATTCCCAGCATTTCCCGAGAGAGCTTCTTATATAAAGCTTCTCCTCTCTTGCAACATTACACCGAGCCATCAACACATCGTCGGCATACGGTGCCAAATGTGCAACAACAAACAATTTGAAATCACACTAGCCTTGCATGCACAATGCAAACATTTCACACACTAACACCGCCTTCAGAATTGTTAGCAAATATTTTTGGCTGCGTGCCTCAGTCCTAGTGCAGCTAAGTCATTGGGAGTTGTGATGCACTCCCAGTCTGGCCATAAGAGTTTCCTAGGTAAGACATGCCGCCTGTCAAATTAGTTATTTCTATCCCAGCTTCTTTCCAAGGAGCTCAAGGTGGTATACATGGTTCTACCCCCATCTCCATTTAACTTCACAACAACCCTGCGAGGTTGGTTAGGCTGAAAAAATGTGTGCTACACCTGGTTACGGCAGATGCTTCTGACACAGAGTGTGTCGATAGAGGGGTTCAGAAAAGGGCAACCACAATTATCAAGGGAGTGAAGAGAAGTTGCAGGACTTGGGACATTTTGGTTCGAGAAGAGGGAAGTGAGAGACTACATGATGCAAGTACCGTATTTTTTGCTCTATAAGACGCACTTTCCCCCTCCTAAAAAGTAAGGGTAAATGTGTGTGTGTCTTATGGAGCGAATGCAGGCTGCGCGGTTATCCCGGAAGCCAGGAGAGCAAGAGGGATCAGTGCGCAGTGAAAGCAGCGCTCCCTCTTGCTGTTCTGGCTTCCGGGATAGCTATGCAAAGCCTCTTCAGGGCAACGGGCACAGCTATCCCAGAAGCCAGAACAGCAAGAGGGACCACTGCTTTCACTGCACAGCGATCCCTCTTGCTGTTCTGAGTTGGCTTCGCTGGAGAGGCGCTGCACAGCTTTCCCTCTCTGCGCAGCACCTCTTCAGTGCTGAAGAGGCACTGCGCAGAGAGGGGGAGAATATTTTTTTTCTTGTTCTCCTCCTCTAAAACTAGGTATGTCTTATGGTCGGGTGCATCTTATAGAGCAAAAAATACGGTATATTAAACTGAGCACAGCACAGAGAAAGTGGATAGAGAAAATGCACTCATAGCACACACCCGATGAGGCTGAATGTTGAGAGATCCAGGACAGGTAAAAGATGCTCACACAGAGCATCACTTGCCCCCATAAGAGGCAGAGATGGCCACCAACTTGGATGGCTTTAAAAGAGGATTGTGCAGAATCATGGAGAGCAAGGCTGTCAATAGCTACTAGCCAAATGGCTATGCTCTGCCAACACTGTCAGATGCTGCTGAATCCCAGCTGCTGGAAACAGCAAGAAGGGAGAGTGCTGTTGCACCCATGCCCTGCTTGCAGGCTTCCTTCTGTCATCTGCTTGGTCACTCTGAGAACCTGATGTTGGACTAGGTGGACCATTGGCCTGATCCTGCAAGATCATCTTATGTTCGTGTGTGTGTATGTGTGTGTGTGTGGTGGAGATCGGAACTTCTTTCACATATCTGATCCTCGTAGTTCAGACATGCAGGTATTACACACAATTGTTGTCCAACGAAATGTATAGCTGCTTTATACTAGGTTAGACCATTGGTTCATCTAACCCATAATAGTAGGGCTCTCCGGGGTTTTCCACATCACCTGCTTCTAGGGATGGAGGATTCTTTCAGTTTTAGTTCTCTCAGCTCCTCAATCTAATGTTCAGTTCTCCACATGCCCACATAATTTTGCAAATTTTCAAAAGTATGTATGGAAATTCATCAGCCTTTTAGGGCACATTTCTCCTAATACACAAATTTCTGTAGGCATTTTAATTTTATTTTTTGCTCAGTATAGTACGATTGTGTATTACATGGAGGTTATGTTCAGGAGATGGCATGTATATGCAAAAATGGGTATACTGAACCACTCCTGACCTTTCCGGAGCAGGCGCCTCAAGCAGCCCTGGCAACCTCGCCCAAAGCAAGACAGAAAACTTAAAAGTTCTCTGCCTTGCTTACTGGACTCTGGGATGCCCTTGCAAGATCTCGCAGGGCTGTCCAAGTTCCTGCAAGATCTTTCAAGGGTATCCCAGAGTCTTGTGTGAGAGTATCCCAGAGTCTGGTAAGCAAGACGGAGAGCTTAAAAGCTCTTTACATGCTGGGAAAGCCCTGTGCAAAAAGAGCTTTTAAGCTCTCTGCCTTAAACTGTGTGGTTTCAACTGGTCAGCCTTCGGCCGCGTAAAGTTAAAATTGTGCATGTTAAATGTGTGCAAATTGCAACTGTACTGTATTGTTACGCGTTTGTGGGTGCCAGGCACCTAATCCCTGGACCCAGTCAGCTAATCAAGCCTTCAAATTTTGGGAAATAGCCAGACTAGCCTCCTGGTGAGGTGTAAGGAGAGCAAAGGAAGGGGCCCTGTGGGAAACGGCAACTGGATGGGGCCCCTCTCTCGATTCACAGATATAGTGAAGAGGAATTAAGCCAAATTTGAGAGTTAGATGTTACGTGAGCGAGAAGCTGGAGGTGTAAAAGCTGCAGGCTAAAAAGACAGAGAGGCAGAGCACAAGGTTTCATTTCTTGTTTGAATCCAAGGCTGCGGCTATGGGAGAAACGACCCTTTTAGACTGTTAACGCTGTGCACCCTTCCACCACAGGCTCGGGTTGTATGTATGTGCAAATAAATCATATATCCTAAAGACAATGTGCCTCATTCCCAAAAGGAAACACAAACCCTGGGTAAGTGCTTGCAACCCCTGGAATCTTGCACGGCTCAGAGATTGGGGTGGCATGCAACAGTAGGCATATTTTTTGCAAGCTGGTCCCCTTAATAAAATGCATTTTTTAATGTTATTGTCAGGGAACTGTCATCAGCTCAGAGGTGAGAGGTGGAAGGGCAGTTGTGTTATAGGGAACCTCTGAAAATCTTGTGAAGCAGTTTCTCTTCTGGCGAGGAGGGAAGCCCCACCTCCAGTGGAGAGGAAGTGGTGGGAGCAGGGGATGCTTGGGAGAGCCTCAACACTGAGCCTGAGCAAACCGGAGGGGAGGGAAGTACCCCTTTGCCAGCACCCATGCTGCGCAGTAGGTTTAGGTGCAGGGAAGGGAGGAAAAGGTTGGGGGTCACACAACTGTTATGCTAGAGGAGGTATAAGGACTGTCCACTCCCAGATTCTGCTAGCAAGTGAGCCAGACATGAACTTGCGATGCTCTTCACTGCAAATAGTTTGCACTAATAATAAAGCCTGAAAAAGACAGGTCAGAGTCTTGCCTGTTTGCTCTCGAGCAACCACACCAGCACCTGACAGTTATATATTTTTTAATTTGCGCATTTATGCACACTTTCCCCTAGTATATGCATCTTTGTTCACATCATTTGATGGAAGGACTTGACTGCAAAAGTTTGTAGAAGTGTGCATTCTGAAGTGGGTTTGTGTGTGTTGTGTTTCAGTTTGCATACTGTTTCGGGAAATGCAGATTAGGTAAACGTGAACTGAATCCAATTTCTCCCACATCCTTAGCTCTGAATTTTTAGAGCTCTGAAATGTCTGTATATTTTTAGGGGACACACATGCCATCAGTGCCTTTGGCGTTTATGAGAAATTAATACAGGCAAAGAATACCGTAAGGCTCGACCGAAGCCTCTTATTCATCTCCCTTCCTCGCTATCGTATGGTGAATCCTTTACTTATCTGACAATGAAACTGGCAAGTGTGTCCTTTTTCTGCTGTCAAATGTTGGAGGGAAGGAGGGAGCCACCAGCTGGCAGATGAGCAAGATCGGTGGCATCCGTTACCAGTCCATTGCTGGTGAGCCCATGTCTGTGGGTTAAGTGAGTCAAGTTTCAAAGAGGCAGTTCAGGAGTAGGGCAAGAAGCAACAGAGAACAGAAGCCGGAACTAAGGGAAATGGATAGGAAGAGTCATACCATGCAGGCTATGATTGTCAGATAAGTATGCAGATTTAAATACCAGCCAAGCAGAAGCCTTGGCTACAGATAATCAGGGCTTGGGACACCCAAAGGGGAAAAAGTGGTAAGACCAAAAGGGGAAGGGTCACGACCTGCTTTGCATTCCCAGGTTCAAACCCTGGCATCTCCAGCCAAGGCTAAGAATTGTGCCCCACCTGAAACCCTGGAGAGCTACTGTCAGTTAGTGCAGACAATACTGAACTCAATGGACCAGTTCGGACTTGGCCTAAGGTAGCTTCCTGCGTCCATCTACAGTGCAGTCCTAAGCCCACAACAAGTGGTTTAATGTTAGCCTTTGGTAATATTAGGAAAGGGCACAGTCTAGAGCTGTAGCTTGTACAGGAAGGTTGTTGTGTAATGGTTGGGGAATCAGATGGCATGTGGCACTCTCTTTGCTGCAGCAGAGACCGGAGTGGCTCCCAGTCAGGTAGGAAGTTATTGCTAAATGCAGCCTAGAGAGAGAAAAACTCCAAATAAGCTTTTTTAGAAAAAAATAAAATAAAAATCCATTGGATCCAAAGCTCTGTGGTTCCCCTAAGGGCCCCAGTCATTGGGCAACTCAGCCACAGAGCTCCGGAGTCATGATTCAGGATTTCAAAAAGAAGTTCAGAACCAAACGGAAGTTGCGAAGATGCCCCAACAAGTTTCCATGCCCCCACTGCCAAGCTTTTAGAGACAAGGTGTGGTAAGCTCACCTGCAGCACTCTCTCACCTTGTGGGAACATCAGGATTGCAGAAACACACTCCCTCGGGGTGGGTGGGTCTGCTCCCATTCATGAAGGCAACACGGATGGAGAGTCCTGTGGGTACATTTGTTTTTCTGGGAGCTGTGTGGCTGCTAGCTAGGGAACAGCCAGACCTGGGCAACGCATCCACACCAGCAAATAACTTTAGCTGAATTCATTCATTCATTCATTTTTTATTATTCAGATTGAGTTAGATTTCATGTCCCGAAAAGTCAAAAGCTGAGCATTTCAGAGTTCAAAAATTGTACATTTAATTTATTCTCCCCCCTCCAAAAAGAGAAGCATCTTAGTGTGTCACGATGTGTGCTGCATACAAGTCTAATAAGCCCTGCAGTGCAAGAATACGACACTTAATTTAAAAAAAGAAAATCAGAAAAGCGAAGGGTGAGGGGAGAGTAGTGAATAGAGAGGATCTTATAGTGAATGAAGGAGGTGGGGGCAGGCGGGGAGGGAGAGAGAGAGATGAGCCAAGGGACTGACGCGTCCCTCTGCTTGTCGGACGTATCTGTGGACTTAAATGACATCTCAGGGGACGGGATCAAACTTCCAGATTCAATTCATCCATCAGATGGGAGAACAAGACCTGGCTTTCAGTCAGAGAGGAGTTGAAGGTTCCTATTGGAGTAAATGAGCTCAGACCACACAGATAAACAGCGTTTTCTGTTCCATTTGAAAACATTTTCAGGGGAGAATCATCTGTCACTCGGCTCCAGGCCGGAGGCCTTTCAGCTCTGATTAAAGTAGAGAGTTCAACACAACACTGGCGCTTTTGAAAGCCTCTCTCCAATCCTTCTCTTCATCTCAACTTCACAGCTTCCCAGAATTTGAAGCAAACCGCCTGGCATTCATATATTACTGATAGCATTCTCATTCCCAAGAAAGGATGAACCGTGCTTCGCAAGCATTAGTTGTGCTCCAGCCCTTTCTTTACTGATTCATTGTCTAGTGCCTGTGTTTTCTGGCTTTTAATGTTGGGGATTGGATGCTCGGACAGAAGGGCCAAAATGTATTTAAGCATCTTTTAAAAATATATATATTTATAGTTGGGGGTGGGGAAAATCAGAAGTCTTGATTATAATTTTCTTGCAGAAAAAAAATGGATTTCTCTTTTCTTTATTCTATATTACCAAGGAAGGTGTGTGCTATACCCTCTGCCCCACCCCACTCAATTAAAAACACCCCTCTTTCTTATTAGACAGAATAGCTCAGTGGTTAGCACATTCCTTTTCTGCAAAAAAATAAAAAATCCAAGCTCAGACTCCGACATCTACAGTGGGGGCTAGGAAGGATTCCTGTCTGATATTCTGACCAGACCATTGGCCTCATACTGAGTCAAGCCATTGGCCATCTAGCTCAGCATTGTCCACACTGACTGGCAGCAGCTGGCCAGGGTTCAAAGGCAGGGAACATTCCCAGTCCTACCCGGAGAAGCCGGGGATCGAACTTTGTATCTTCTGCATGCAAAGCGGATGCTCTCCCCCCTGTGCTACAGCCCCTTCCCTAATTCTGGAGAGCCACCATTCAGTTGGTATGGACAGGACTGAACAAGATGGGCCAGTTGCCTGGCTCAGTGAAAGGCAGCTTCCTAGGTTCCTAAGTCTTAAAGTATGAAGTGTATCTCAGAGGTAGAGCCATGTGGCATGCAGGCAAAAGGTCCCTGGTTCAATTCCCAGCATCTCTAAGTAGGGCTAGGAAAATTTCCGGTCTGAAACCCAGGAAAGCTTCTACCAGCAAAACTGAGCCGGGTAGACTAATGGGCTGACTCTGGAAAAAGCAACCTTCTCTTTTTCTGTGACCTTGCTGTCATCCTTTGCTGAAGCACCCAAAATCTGCATTTCTCCTCTTCCTGCTGCATCACAACCTGTTACCCAAACCCAAGTCTCGTCGCAAATGGTCAGCCTCCTGATTCCTACTCATCTCACATCTTATCTGGGGTTGGCACAGCACCGCACTGACCAAAATTCATGCAGGATTGCCAATGACTTGAAAGTATTCAGCGTATTCCATCAAGGGTTATTCCCACGCAACTTTCCATTGAAATAAAGAGAAGCTGTATTTGATAGATTGCATCCATTGTTGCCATTACAACTGGCCGTTGTGGGCATTTTTTTTAAAAAAAAAACCCAAATCACTCATATGCACAGGGGGAGGGAAATAGGAAATTTTCTCCACCAAACACACACACACACACACACACACACACACACACACACAAGTTCAATGTCAAAAATATAGCCATATGCATTTGGTGTGCGTTTTTAAGCAAACTAACCTAATTTGCAGTTCCTAGACTAATCCATGGATCAGCACACAGTCATCATTTGCACTGTGCATTTCTCTAAATTTTACAACACAGTTTTGCTTCCAAAAAGTGCATTTAGGGGGGAAATCCATACAAAAATGCCAACTTTAGGGTAAAATGCAAACACATTCAGCAATGTGCAATTTGGGAGTTGAATGTGTACTGAGATGTGTTTTAAGGGAAATTGCATACCCCCCCCAAAAAAAACACGCCACAATTTAGGAGGAAATGCATATCAGTATATGTTGGTTTTTTCTGTATTAAAAAGAAAAGAAAGAAAGAAGACTGGATAGGTTGTACTGATGATTTGGCACATGAGAAGTTGACATGGAACAGAAATAGACTTTCCATCCCTAAAAACAAAAACAAGCACAGTGATTGGGGGTGGGGTCGGGTGGCAATGCTTCTATTCTACTTAGTGTATGTGTTTTGTGTCAGCTGTAGAAAACTTAACTTGAAAAAAAAGAGACACTGCACATACTTTTGTAAACCAAGAAATCTTTAAGAAAAATACATTAAAAAAATAAAAAATGAAAATAAAATAAAACAAGCACACAAATATACAGTAGTACCTTGGTTCTCAAACTTAATCCGTTCTGAAATCCGTTCCAAAACCAAAGCGTTCCAAAACCAAGGCGCGCTTTCCCATAGAAAGTTATGCAAAATGGATTAATCTGTGCCAGACTTTTAAAAACAACCCCTAAAGCAGCAATTTAACATAAACTTTACTATCTGAAGAGACCATTGATCCATAAAATGAAAGCAATAAACAATGTACTGCAGTCACACAGTCAATCAATCAGTAGCCGAACTGGGTTCCACACAGTCACAAAAACAAAAAAAAGAGGCACAAAAACAAAACCGCAAAATAAATAGCAAAAACAGACAGACCTCAGCGTAACACTCAAAACGGAAGCGTAACACTCAAAGCAGAGCACGTTTGGCTTCCGAAAAGCATTCGCAAACCTGAACACTTCCGGGTTTGCAGTGTTTGGGTTCAAAGTAGTTTGAGTACCAAGGCGTTTGAGAACCAAGATACCACTGTAATACGAAATAAGGACTAACAAACCTTGTCCCGGGGCAACAGTATAGCGTAAACAGAAACGCCTCCTTTAAATTGTGAGCAGTGCGTTAACTATATAGGTCCTAGCTGGCCTGAATGAATCCAACTAGTTTTACACTGTGAGGTAAACTAAAGAGGACTGACCAAGGAGTTGTGTGTGCTTATACAGCCCCTGGCACCAGGCACCATGCCGCTGTCAGTGCCACATGCAGATAAATTCTCCACGCAGCCTTTAGAGCATTCACCGAGGCCAGTTCTGCTCAGTGGCTGCGTCCACACTGTGAATTTCATCCTGGAAACAGCGGCTTACCCCTCGCTGGGCTACAGTTCCCAGTATCCTTAATTGACTGCATTGCTGAAGAGTCTTTGGGTGCAAGCAAATGCTTTCAATATGTTGTTTCTATCCAGACAATAAGTGTGGCAAATTGAGGAGTGTGGTTATTATTTCATTATTACAATTTATTGCCAAGGTCCCATAGTGGGTTGCAACATTAAAACGCAACATTAAAAGCAGTAATCTCAAATTCTCAAATCCGTTTATTGTGAGGACCATGCCTGTACACAAACATTAACACAACAATAGTTAAAAAATATTAAAATATTAAAAGCAGTAATCAAACAACCGCCGATCATAAAAAAATAAGGTGGGTTCTAAAAATAGATACCTCAGGTGTCAAAGGCAGGGTAAAGAGATGTGTATTTAGCTGTCCTCTAAAGGAGGCACAATGAAGATGCCAGGCATATTTCCGTGGGGAGGGAGTTCCACAGCTTATGGGCAGCCACAGAGAAGGCCCTCTCCTGGGCTGCCCCCCACACCTGAGCCTTTGAGGAGCCAGTGTGGTGTAGTGGTTAAGAGCGGTGGACTCGTAATCTGGTGAACCGGGTTCGCGTCTCCGCTCCTCCACATGCAGCTGCTGGGTGACCTTGGGCTAGTCACACTTCTTTGAAGTCTCTCAGCCCCACTCACCTCACAGAGTGTTTGTTGTGGGGGAGGAAGGGAAAGGAGAATGTTAGCCGCTTTGAGACTCCTTTGGGTAGTGATAAAGCAGGATATCAAATCCAAACTCCTCCTCTTCTTCTCTGCCGATCATGGCAGCTGAGAGGGCCAGCACAGAAGGAGGTGGTCTCTCAGATATTTGGGACCTGAGTTGTTTAGGGCTTTCAGTACTTAACATAAGCACCTTCAATTAGGCCTGGAAACAAACTGGCAACTGGGCCAGACCCTCCAAGTGTCCCTATTTTCCAGGACCAGTCCTGGATTTACAAAACTATCCCAGTTTCTGATTTGATCCCAGAATGTCCCACTTTTCCTTTATTGTTGTTGTTTAGTCGATTAGTCGTGTCCGACTCTACGTGACCCCATGGACCAGAGCACGCCTGTCTTCCACTGCCTCCCGCAGTTTGGTCAAACTCATGTTCGTAGCTTCGAGAACACTGCCCAACCATCTTGTCTTCTTTCATCCCCTTCTCCTTGTGCCCTCAATCTTACCCAACATCAGAGGTTTTTTCCAGGGAGTCTTCTCTTCTCATGAGGTGGCCAAAGTATTGGAGCCTCAGCTTCAGGATCTGTCCCTATTTTCATCGGAGAAATGTTGGAGGGTATGGAGTTATTGCAACCCCCGAGCCAAAGAGATAAGTAAATATGCAACCTTTAGAAGGCATGTGAAGGCAGTCATGTACAGTGGTACCTCAGGTTAAGAACTTAATTCATTCTGGAGCTCTGTTCTTAACCTGAAACTGTTCTTAACCTGAGGTACCACTTTAGCTAATGGGGCCTCCCGCTGCTGCCACGCCGCCGCTGCACAATTTCTGTTCTCATCCTGAAGCAAAGTTCTTAACCCGAGGTACTACTTCCGGGTTAGCGGAGTCTGTAACCTGAAGCATATGTAACCCGAGGTACCACTGCACAGGGAAGATTTGTTTTACTATGTTTTCATATATATATTGGAAGCTGCCCAGTCAGATGAGCAGGGAACAACAACAACAACAACAACAACAACAACAACAACATGTCCCTATTTTCATTGGAGAAATGTTGGAGGGCATGCCAGCCTAATTTATGTGAGATCAGAAAGGAAACCCAGCCCAGTAATCAGACCATTGCATTTTGGACCAATCGAAGTTTCCTAGTTGCCTTCAAGGGCAGCCCCACATGGAGCGCATTGCAATAATCCAATCTGGAAATTACCAGAGCATGGAGTACAGTAGCCAAGTCAAGTTAGGGGAGAGACGTAAATGACTTAAATGCTGCACATTTTCTGCAGAAAATGGGATGGAAAGCTATTCATGGCTGAACATGTGACAAGAAAAGGGACTAGGCTCATCTGTCCTTTCTTAACAACACACACACACACATGCGAACGCCTATGCAGAGTCCTGAAAGGACAGGTTGGTTAACTTTTGTCTCCCTAACTATGGTAAAGATGCGTTTTTCATCCTGCAAGGCAAGGCCGCTAGTTAGTGGTTCCTGGCCCGTTACATTAACTAATTTGAGATTGAATTATCAAATTTGCTCATTGCTGCTAGCACTAATTTGAAACCATACAATAAAGAACAGTTTGAGAAGCCAGATGAAAGGGAGCCACCCACTGAGGCTCCAAGACCTGTCCCTCGCATATCACAGCAAGGTTCGGAAAGATTTTGGATAATTGCAGTCATGAGCTGCAGTTGATTGAAGAAAATTATACCCTTGGCTTTTTCTTTCCTTTTTTTTTTTTCAACTGCAAGGGTTGAATTTTGGGTTGTTGCTTTTTTTTTTTTTTTTTTTTGCATGGGGGGTGGTTTAGTATTGGTGGCGATGGTGGTGACTCCAGCCACACTGCGCACTGGGAGAAAAAAAATCAATGGCTAGGAAGAATAAGTCATTTTATCAGAATCATTTAAAAAAAAAAATGGGTGGGAAGGGGGGGAAACCTTTCACTGGCAGTCCAAATGGCAGATGGAGAAATGGTAGGACACTGTCAATAATACAGAGATTGATTCATTTGCACTATGAAGATTTGATCCACCAGTTCTGGGTAGAGTATCAGAGACCAAAAGTATAAACAGCAATAGAGGTATATACAGCAAGAGAGATGTACACAGCAATCCTTAAATTACTCTCTTCAGCTTTCGTTCAAGAAAGCCCTACTCAGAGTAGACCAATTGAAATTAATGGACCTATGTTCACCATGTCCATTCATTTCAAGGGGTCTTCTTCAAATAGGGCTAACATTGGCTACAACTCTCAGAGAGTTGGTTGTTAAACCACTTGGGGAATTGTAGCTCTGTGAGGAGAATAGAGGTTTCATTACAACACTCAAAGCTTTGACAAACTGCAGTTTCCGTAATTCTTGGGGGAGGAGTCATGCCTGTTTAAAGCGGTATGATCCTGCTTTAAATGGATAGTGCAGATGGGGCTTTTGTCCTCATTCCCTGCCCCTCCTCTTCTAATCTTGCCTTCCCTCAGGGAAGAGATAGGTGGATTTCAGACTTGCGGGATCTACAGTGGTACCTTGGGTTAAGTAGTTAATTCATTCCGGAGGTCCGTTCTTAACCTGAAACTGTTCTTAACCTGAAGCACCACTTTAGCTAATGGGGCCTCCTGCTGCCGCCGCACCACTGGAGCACGATTTCTGTTCTCATCCTGAAGCAAAGTTCTTAACCTGAAGCACTTTTTCTGGGTTAGCGGAGTCTGTAACCTGAAGCATATGTAACCTGAAGCGTATGTAACCTGAGGTACCACTGTATTTGGGGTTTTACCTGGGACTGGCTAACCAGATTCAAACACATTAATGCAAAACTCAAAGCCATTTTTTTTGGGGGGGGGGGTCATATGTGTCACCTTCAGGGAGCGATTGGGTACAGGCCTGCCCCCTCATGTATTCAAAGTGTGTGCTTAGGCAGGGAAAGGGAAAATCTTCACCCCCATTGCCTAAGGCTACTCTCCCATGCACGCTGACCTGGAAGTAAACACTACTAAACTCAGTGGAATTTGCTTCCTAGTAAACATGCAGAGAATTACAAATTGCAAATGCCTTAAAGCCTGATCGCCGGTGCATTTTCTTGGAGCAAGTCCTACTGATTTGAACGGATCTTTTACTTCTACAAAGCAGCTGTAGCATTGCAGATTTAACTTCTCATTTTAGAATCGCTACCAGTCAGGGTTTGGTTGGCCTTTTTTTGTTTTTAAATTGGTCTGAGGTTATTGTTTTAACTTTTGAATGCCTTCCAACTGCAAAAAAAGAAAGATGTTAATGTGCTACTGTACTCAAAAGAAATTATGTAAGACCGTTTACATTCTAAGTTGAGGGGGAAGCTTGACTGTTCCGCCTGAGATTTTTAAGTTGTGCAAGGTTTCTACACACAGACCCCTTTGATTTTGGCAAAAGAGGAAGGTTTGCATTTTAATAGCTATTCTCTCTCTCTCTCTCTCTCTCTCTCTCTCTCTCTCTGTGTGTGTGTGTGTGTGTGTGTGTTGTAGAAATATATCCCTCTGTCATATCCTCACTAAATTTGGCTGGCAATTGCAGACATGGAAACCCTGAAATGAACGAAACCACCATTGAATTAAGATAAATGTCAAGCTAAAGGATTTCCCCACCAGCCCTGACCTTCCTGGGCATAAACAGTAATGGCAGAATCTTTATATCAATATCGAAAGGTGAGAGGTCAGTGCTTCTCACTCCCCGAAATCTTCAAAAATGCCTCATTTCCTGCATTGGTTTTCTTTTGACTCAATGGCTGCAAGATGTCAGCACAATTGCTGTTATATCTTCTGCATTTGAATTCTTGGGGGGGGGGAGTATGAAGAACGGACTCTGCTTGGAGTGCATTTCAATCCAAATTACGTTTGTAAAGATCTCCCTCCTCTGAACAGAGATTTTAGGGCCAGGTTCAATGCCGACAACAAGTCCTGCGGTTTAGTTAGGGCAAAGGTTAAAACGCTCTCCTAATTTGCAGCCCCTTTTGGCACTCCCTCTCCTTGAGAGTTGGTTTTTTGTTTTTTTCCTAAAAAAAAAATATCTGGGGGAAGAGGCAGAGAAACATCAGAGCCGGCTGAGCTTGGAGAGAATAGCAAGAGAATAGCAAGTGTTTTGAACTTCTTCTTTTTTGCAGAAGAGAATGCAAAAGAACATTGATGCCCTAACAGAGTGGCACCTCGCATACAGATTTAGGCTTCCACAATGCAGGCAACATGGTATCTATCAGCTGCAAATAAGAACCAGTGGGAGCTAGCTGTGCTCCCTTTGGAAAAAAAGTCCCTGGGTCCAGGAGTTGCTGTTTTAATTCCCTGCAACGCTTTGGAACATGGGTCATCGACGTGACACCCGTTGGTAGCGCTGTGGCCGACAGAATCTCACGGGACACAAAAGACCTCAGTAAATATTCCATCATAAGTCCACTGCGCTCCCTGCTCATTCCCTGTTTACGCTGGCTCTGCCTCTCCTACATTGGCCATGCCTCCTTAAATGTGTCCCTACGTCCAATTTTGCATCCATTCGGAACAGAGGAGAGGTGCAAAGAGTGTCCCTCTAATTGTGCTGATGGGTGGTGTACATGTTTCACCCCACCTGAGATGGGGGATGGAGGGGACATGCAAACACCATTTTGTGGCCCTGATGCCACACACCAAAACATCCACAGCACCCATTATGTCACTGGTTCCTATGGCAGAGAGACAAATGACTGGGTCTGCACAGTGATATTCAGATCAGAATTTGGCCCATTTAGACGTCGTTTCTGTTGCTGAACTGTTGGTTCTGGCAAAGGCCCACGTAACTTGCAGGGCTTCATTTTGGTCCCTGCTTTGCGGGGGGTGGGCATGGCGGGGGGCAATAGGAAGAGAATCCATACCTTCAATTATCTCTGCAAGATGTCTGCGGGTGTGTGTGTGTGTTTTTTAAAAGACAGAGTACTGGGGGCTAATTCGAGAACTTTAGTGACAGAGAGGAAACAGGGCCAGGAATAAATGGCCTGTTGATTTACTCAGGTTACATCATTTTCTTCCCCTCAAGAGCCTATAAATCTCCCTCTCCTTGTAAAAACAGAATTTAAAAACAATTGAGAGCTTCTGAGGGGGACCCCTCGGCTTCCAGACCCAGCAGACTCCCAGCACAGAGTCTCCTTTCACAACGACGGACGGGCCCGGTTCGCCTCAGATAGTCGGGGAGCCCCCCGCCCTCCAGCCAAGCAGCCAAAAACTGTTAAGATATTTTATAGTCATCCTAGCGGTTGAGATAACACTCCCTGCGTACATATCGCAGGGCTTTAGCTTAAATAGCTGGCTTCCTGGCTTGGCTGTCAACTTGTAGAGCCATTTATTCACACATTCACAGCCATTCTCCTTCCCAGTCAACCCCCCACCCAGCACCGTCACCTCCTCCCCTTCAGTAATATTTCTGATCAAAGACACGCAGGCCGAGGCTATTATTTATTTTATTTTATTTAAAATGAAGCCCAAGGAAAGGGCAGCTTCTCTGGGCTTATTGTAAAATTTATAGCCTCTCTTGACTCCAAGGGTTTAATTTTTTTTTTTTTTAAGGGGAGGGGGTGAGGATAAAAGAAAACAGCTTGATTGTTCAGCAGCTTGAGGCAGTGCTCATTAATTTCATTTTAAAGTCTCCCATCTGAGGGGAATGGGGAATTAAATTTGATTTCTTTCCTCAGCCGTATTTGAATAGCAGGATAATACAATGCGTGTCAGCAATCCCAGAGGTGGCCCGGCCTATTAGGGGTTCCTTAAATCTGCAAGAAGGGGGGCAGGAGAAAGACACACACCCCTGCCCAATGGTCATGGTGGACACAGGACATGATAACAGCAGGGCTTTTTTCCCCTGCTGGAAATCAATTCTGGCACCTCTCAGGTGGGCACCAGCATCTTTATAAGAGAACAAGGGAAGAGTTCATGGTAAGTTTCAACACCTCTTTTTCTAGAAAGATGGTCCTGGATAACAGGTCTATACTCCTTCGCCTTTCCTCAGATGTGTGTGGGGAGAGCCACAACACCAGCGAGATTTAGGAGGACCGGAACCAATTCAAAGTGACCACATTAGTGCATCAAGCCCTAAACATGGTAGGCCCCCAAAATCTGAAAGCTCCTCCTTCGGTACTGACCCTCTTGGGTGTTAAAATCAGTAGAGGGGGGTGGTTCTTGGGAATTCCACCACCTTAGAAGTTTGGTGGGGTCTTCTCTGTGGCAACCCCCTAAACTGTGGAATTCCCTCTTCACAGTAGCGGGCTGGCCACCTTCGTTTTGTACATCTCTTACATAGCCTGGTCACGAACCTCTTGACCCTGGCCTTTGACAGCTGATCTATAGATAGAGATATTGACGAGCCACCCTATCCTTCTGCTTGTATATTGGTTTAACTGATTGCTATATTGTTGCAAACTGCCCTGGGACCTTATAATGAATGGCAGGTCAGAAATCCTATAAATGAATATTCGGAGCAGGAAGGCAGCGAAGTTTTATCAGTCCAGATTCTGGACTGGAAAATGAATTAAGCAAACCCCTAAGATCTGGGACAGGGTAGAGCTTGGGGAAACATGGTTTTTTGTGTGTGTGTTTTTGCCACCAGATCCCCAGGGCAGGTTGTCAAAGTCAGAATGGTGGTGAAATTCCAGAATGAGTGGCCCAAGATCATCCAATGAGCTTCATGGTTGAATAGAGATTGGTTTCCCTGGGTACCAAACCTTTTCCTGCATGGGGGCTACATCCCCTTCTGGTCAGCCTTCCAAGGGCCACATGCCAGGAAGTGGGAGAGGCCAGAGGCAAAGATGGGTGGAGCAACAAGTATACATTTTATCCTGCTACAGAAGGAGAGTTTCCACATATACACAAACGCCCATCTTGTGTCTGCCTTCCATACAAGCAAGAGACATTATTAGCTTTCTAGGACACATGCCAGGGACGCGGGTGGCGCTGTGGGTTAAACCATAGAGCCTAGGACTTGCTGATCAGAAGGTCAGCGGTTCGAATCCCCACGACAGGGTGAACTCCCGTTGCTCAGTCCCTGCTCCTGCCAACCTAGCAGTTTGAAAGCATGTCAAAGTGCAAGTAGATAAATAGGTACCGCTCCGGCGGGAAGGTAAACGGTGTTTCCGTGTGCTGCTCTAGTTCGCCAGAAGCGGCTTAGTCATGCTGGCCACATGACCCAGAAGCCGTACGCTGGCTCCCTCGGCCAATAAAGCAAGATGAGCGCCGCAACCCCAGGGTCGGCCACAACTGGACCTAATGGTCAGGGGTCCCTTTACCTTTACCTTTAGGACACATGCCACCGAGGCAAAAAAAGAAGAAGAAGGTTGGATTGTGAAACAGGGCCAGTGAGGGGGGTTCTGGAGAGAGTTCAGAGGGGCAGAAAGAGAGGTATGGAGGGCCACATTTGGCCCCTGGGCATGAAGTTCACCACCCCTGTCCTAGTCCACCATTCCAGCTGCTACACCTCACTGACCTCTCTTCAAATTTCCTGCCCCCAGTGCTTAGAGAGCACTTTGCATCATAGCAAAGCAGAGCTATGTAGCATTGATGGTTGGTCGCATGAAGGCTGCTCCCAGCGACTGCCACTCCTGGGCAGTCTGTCCCAGGTCCTTGTTAGCATCCTGCTGGTTCTCAGGGACTTCCTTCTGCTCAAAGGTTGTTCTTGGATCAGGGCCTCTGTCTGTTGAATTGCTTTCAAATTGCACTCGCTGAGTCCTTGGAAAGGGGCATAGGAGGAAGAGGGCCCATGCAGGCACGAGGCATATAAATTATCTAGATTTATGGCCTATTCCCATAAATCACTTCAGTGAAGCAGAAAGATGGAGAAGGGGAAGGGGGAAGCTCCAGGAAAGTCTTCAGATGTGGAAATGTAGGGAAAGCCTTTTCTTGGGGAAACTCCAGGGGTTTGCATCCAGTGCTGGTCTTACACAGAGTAGACCCATTTAAGTTAATAGACATGTCTAACTTGGGTACATTAAGTGGGTCTGCTCTAAATAGGACTTCCACTGGAGACAACACCAAGACTCTAAAACCAAGGTGAGAGATTTATCTTTATTTTTATTTGTCACTGTTGGGGTTGGAAAGATGAGTTTTAGGACTTTACAGCTCTATGGTTCCCTTCCCTCACTAGAGCTCTCTGTAGATGGGGCAAAATGAAACATAATAATTTTATACTAAGTCAGACCACTGGTTCATCTGGCTCTGTATTTTCTCTACAGTGACTGGCACTTTAAGATGTTGGAGTTGGTGGGCTTTTGATCTGATCCAACAGCAGTTACCATTGTGGTTTCTTTTACAGTAGGGTTCTTCCATGCGGCAGGGACACAGCCATCTCAGGTGGTGGATTTGGGGTCTGTTGAGGCTGCACCTAACCTATGGATTTCGATCCAATGTGAATTTAGGAACAGAGGGTTATTCCGAGACAGACCATTGGAGCCTTCCAGCTCTGTACTGTTTTCAGGCAAGGGTCATTCACAAGTATGCGTAATAGTTTCCTGTTGTCTACCTAGTTGCAGGAGTTGGGGAACTTCAGGCCAAGGGACAAATGTGGCTTTCAAAGGCAGGTCCATCCTCTGGCCTGACTGGCTGGTGACTGAGGAATTGGACACAAATCCATTGTGTGTTGACACTCTAGTAGGGATGTCAGAAGGCATCTTTTTTTGTTCTGCACTCTGTTCATCACATGCAGCACTGCTTCCATTCTGCTGCAGTTCACCTTCTGCTAAAAAAGACCCCTTTCATCTCACTATCTGTTATGGTGAAATTACATAATGTACATTATGGGTTTTGCATAGCTTGTTACGTAAATCACATTGTTGTCATGCTATTCCACCGCATTCATTTCGTTGCAAATGAAACAGTACAAATGTGGGGGCATGGATGTAATAAGTACATACCATTTGCAGACTGAAAATAACAACAGTGGATATCAACCATATTTGCTAACATTGGCAATTTCTCCTCCCGTTTCTGTTTTCGTCAGAAGCCTCCGGCACTCCCTACATGGCATGTTTCTGAGTTTCCCTCCTTTTGCTTCTTCTCTGTCTTGCTTTAAAGATAAAAATTAAACACAAACACACACAAAATAGGGTTGGTTCATGTATTCTCCCCGCTCCAAATATAAAAAATAAAAACCCAGGCCTACTTCCCTTGCCCTCAAATGAGTCAGTCGGCCTCCTCTCTCACACATGGCTTGGAAACACATGAGTTCCATTGATACCGCCCGCCATTTTCTTTTACAGCGGTACTAAGGAATTGACTTTAAAAGAAATTTAAAATTAAAATTAAAGCAGGACCTCACAGATGCCGAGGAGTGTTTGGCCTCACGCTACAATTTTGCTGGTGCCCCAGTTCCTCTTGCTGAGAAGATAGGCATGGCTTTTCATGCCGTTTGACAGTTATCTCCTCAGCTGCGCTACTGGGTTTATACACCTCCTTTCAACAGCTCTCGATAAGACTGACAGCCGGGGTGGGTGTGGGTTGGGGGGGCGGGTTGTTTCTGTTTTGTCTCAGGGAAGGAAGGGGGAGGAAAGGTGGTCTTTTGGCAGTAGCCAAGGCCACACTCGAGCACTGAGGGGGTTACAATGTCTCCTCTGTCTCCCAGAGAAAATAGCTTTTGACAGGAATCAGGTTTCAGTCAAGCCACCAGGGCTTCTCCCATTATGGGAGGCCTGGTCTTCAGGCTGTTCTGCAGATAACCTACCTGTTATCATTGAGGAGATGGGAGAATTGGGCAGTGGTGGTGGTGGTGGTGGCTGTTGCCCTCTCCATGTGGAAACCGTCAAATAAATTAGCCCCTTGCACGTGGCGTTGCAAGTTCTGTAAGGAGAGTAAGGATGGGTGAATCTGTTAGTTTCTACTTCTCTCCATTTCTCTGTCTTATTGTTTCAGCCTTATGTTTAGTCTGCAGCCCCTATTTTCATAGCCGTTTGCATTTCTTTCTTTGTTTTTTAAAAAATAAATAGCATTTTTGTTTGCGTTTCCCGTATAATATTGGCTCGAGACCAATGAAATTTTGCTCAGAGTAGACCAAAATGGGCAAAAATGTATTAGTTCAGTTAGTACTGGGGTCAGCAAACTTTTTCAGGGGGGGCGGTCCACTGTCCCTCAGACCTTGTGAGGGGCCAGACTATATTTTTTTTTTGGGGGGGGGGATGAACAAATTCCTATGCCCCGCAAATAACCCAGAGATGCTGATTCCCAGACTGTCCATGGGCCAGATTTAGAAGGTGATTAGGCTGGATCCAGCCCCCGGGCCTTAGTTTGCCCACCCATGAGTTAGTTGAACACTGATTTCAATACTGTTATAATTATTAGTTGCTCAACATATAATGAATCTCCAGGTGACTGACGAAATTTTTAAAAAGCATAAAGTATGGCATTAGATAAGTTAGAAAACATAAAATGTGTTAAAGGTATCTGGTTGGCCACTGTGAAAACATGACATTGGAGTAGGCAGGCTCTTCTTACACGGATTGCATCCAATGTTAGTACTACGCAGAGTAGACCCATTGGAACTAATGAACATAACTAACTTAATTTTAATAGGTCTGCCCTGACTGAAACTTAGTTCAATGTGACAGCAGCAAAAACACCAATAGCCCCCAAAAGTCTGGGAGAAGACGTAAATTCTGTACATGGTTTTTGTGTGTACTTTCCCCAGTCCACACATTTTGGGGCTGGAGATCTATCACAAGACTGGATCTATCACAGTACAGGCAGCTTTGCATTAAAATGTGAATTGGGCAAATTTCTGCCCCCACCACCCCTGCAATCCCTGAACTGGGTGGTATGTACAAATGTGTCTTGCATGGATGGGCCAACCTTTCTGTTTCCTTTCTAATGAGCTATGTTTCAAGCCAAGCATGAAATTCAGTTCAGGCTATTGATTAACAGAGCTGTAGGCCGGTGCATGTGCTGAGATGCTGTAGGAACACTGGGAATTGCCTTACATTGAGTCAAACCCTTGGTATGTCTCGCTCAGTATTGCCTCCACTGGCTGGCAGTCATTCTCCAAGGTTTCAGATGGCAATCTCTCCCAGCCCCACCTGGAGAAGCCAGAGATTGAACATGGGACCTTCTGCATGCAAAACAGAGGCTCTGCCACTAAGCCATGATACTTCCCGATAGTATATACAGTGGTACCTCAGGTTAAGTACTTAATTCGTTCTGGAGGTCCTTTCTTAACCTGAAACTGTTCTTAACCGGAAGCACCACTTTAGCTAATGGGGCCTCCTGCTGCCGCCGCACCGCTGGAGCGCAATTTCTGTTCTCATCCTGAAGCAAAGTTCTTAACCTGAAGCACCATTTCTGGGTTAGCGGAGTCTGTAACCTGAAGTGTATGTAACCTGAAGCATATGTAACCCAAGGTACCACTGTACAGAGCATGGAGGAGAGCAGAGTGTGGTCTTCTGTGTGGAATTCAACTGCTCCAGAACTTTATGTTTGATTTTTTTAAAAAAAGAACAAAGTCAGTTGGACACCAGTAACAGGAGAAATGCAGGAGCCCAGGATGATGAGGGGGCCATTATTATTATCTTTAAAAAATATCTAAGGGCATAAGGAGATCCTGGCCACAGGGGCAGGCCAAAGGTCCATCTAGTCCAGCATTCTCTTCTCCCATTGGCCAACTGGATGCCTCTGAGAAGCCCACAAGCAGGATCTGAGTACAACAGCAACTCTCCACCTGCAATCCCCAGGAAGGAACACTGTGTCTCAGCTGTCTTAACCAGCGAGACAAACCACCAAACTGTTGGGGAAAACAATGGAAAATCCTGAACAATAATGCAGTGAGGAGTCTCCTTGAGGGGAGAGTTCCATCCCCAGGGTCCAACAAATGCGAAAGCCCTCTCTGCCTGAGCTAAAGTGGCCTTAATATTGCATTGAGCATGTTTCATCAGGGCTTTTTGCAGCCCGAACTCTCCAGAACTCAGTTCCGGCACCTCCCAGGTGGGCGCCATTGCCATTGCAAGAGAACAAGGGAGATGTTCATGGTGAGTTCTGGCTCCTCTTTTGCTAGAAAAATAGCACTTTGTATCATCAGCTAACTTTCTTTACCTGCCCATTTCCTACTTATGGAGAATTAGCTTCCCGTCCACCTCTCTGCCTTTGCTCCTGCTGTACAAATAATGATGCTTAGACTTTTCCATTGAGGCTGTGCACAGATAGGGATAGGCAGTGTACTTAGAGATAGGCCTATTATAGTAATAGTCTGTTTAGCCTGACTTTAAGTTATTTGACCTCCAAGCTGATCATGTTACTGATAGCTGGCATATCAGATCTCTGAAATCCTGGCTTATAACCTGAGCATTGATGCTGTCAGGTGGGGAAGAAGCCAGGAAGGATGGGTTCTTGGTAGAGCAAGAGAGGGTGGAAAGTAAGGCATAAAGTTTCAGAGAAGAGCTTTATCCAAAGCAAATCCACGGGGTTAACCCCACCCTGGGGAAAACAGAAATGTGCATACACACGTCTGTATGGTGCAAAATGGCCTCTCAACATCCACAGGTTGCTTAGAACTGCCCTATCATTCAAATGGAAATGGCTAGCACCTCACCAGTGTGGAGGAGAAGGTGCTAAGATGACCTTTGTGCCACTGGTGCTAAATGGACACCCTCAAGGCCTCTGCAGGTCCGGCCACCAGCTCAGATGGATTTAAAGAATCATGGAATTGTAGAGTTGGATGGGAGCCCAAGGTTCATCTAGTCCAACCCCCTGCAATGCAGGAATCTCAACTAAAGCATCCATGACAGATGGCCATCAAAAGAGGATTAGATAAATTCATGGAGGACAAAGGTGTTCTGCCTCCCCCATCAAAGGCATTACACCTCTGACCAGCAGTTTCTGGGTATTGCATGTGGGTGGAGTGCTGTTGCACTCATGTCAAGCTTTCAGGGTTCCCACGTACATCCGGTCAACGACTGGGAGAACAGTGTGCTGAACTAGATGGGTCTGCAGCCTGATACAGCTGCTGTGCTTTCCTTGCGTTCAACATGAAGATCTTCTCTGCTGGTTTCCTTCAAAGGTGAAGCAAAGGGCGGAAGCCAGAGTTAGCTGGTAGAACCTGAGCCCTATGTTGGGCAAAAGATTCCTGAATAGCAAGGGATCGGACTAGATGATCCTTGTGGTCCCTTCCAGCTCTACAATTCTTTGATTCTATGACTCCAAATGTCTACCTTTCCCTCTCACCCACTACTTGCCTGCTGTGAGCCTTTATGCGCGCACACACATACATACACACACAGCTTTCCCCTGGTAGTCGGATCAGCGATGAAAACAAAGACGGGAACATGCAGGCGAAGCTGCCTCGAAAGTTCAAAGGCCCACCAAATGCGAAATGCGTGCCCACCGTGCCTCTGTTGCAAATGAGGTACCTCCCAGAACAATCCAGTGATGACTGTGCCCTGTCAGCTCTTTGCTTCCTGCCCTCCCACCCACCCGCTCAATTCAGAAGGCAGAAGGAAGGAGAAAAGCTTTCATGTCATGCAGCAAAGCTGGAGCGAGACGCCTAATCGTTCCAAAGAGGTCAAGAAGCAATCGTCAAGCCCACACAGTTGCCGTTCCAACTCATCTCGGAGCCACCTTTACAGTCTGTCTGCGGCCCGGACTCTCCAGTGTTGAACGGGATGGATAGGATTTATGTAGGCGCTTCATAGTCTTAATTACTGTTAGTTGTTGCTGGGATTGCATTATTGTGATTTGCAGCCCACACTGGCAGTAGGGAATACAGTGCAGACATTTTTTAATGTGACACAGTGGTGCTTTAGAGTGGATACAGTTAACGATGGGCGAATCTTTGAATCTTCCAAATTGAATCCTCCTCGTTTTTCCTATCTTAAGTTCCGTTCTCTGCATTTCCACATCATTCTGCAAATATATTTTCACACACACACACACACACACACACACACAGTTCACATGAAAATTGATCAGCATTTTAGTGTGGATCTAATAATATACACAAGTTCACATGCAATTTTGTCCAACGCATACTTTTTTTGCAAAACAGTTTTGCTTTATATAGTGCATTTTCACATATTAATTTTACGAATGTGTCCATTTTTATGCACACTTTACCCCAGTATATGCATCTTCGTAGACATTACTTGGCTGCAGAACTTCACTGCAAAATTCAGAGAAGTGCAACTTTCTAAAGATTGGTGTTTTTCAGTTCTTGTGTTGTTTTAGACTGTGTGAATCACATAGGTATGCCTTTGAATGCAAACTGACTGGGATTTCTCTCTCCCCCTGCACATCCCTAGCCACAGATCAGTGGTAGAGCATATGCTTAGCATGCAAACAATCTCAGGTTCAATCCATAGTATCTCAGGCTGAAAGGATCAGAAAACAGTGGGGAGAGGACTTGCTGGGGAGAGGATTTGCTCCGCTTGAGATTCCTAGAAGAATCTTTGGACAAAGTAGTCACAGAGTCTGTCTTGTTTAAGGCAACTTCCTATGTTACCGTAGCTTGGCAAATTTTACAACCTTGTAAGGTAGGCCAGAATCACTATCCCCATATTGCAGACATTGAAGCTGAAAGGGTAGCGCTTTGCAGAAGGCCTTTGAGTAAGTTTATGGAAAGCGTGAGTGGTCAACCAAAAAGACACCAGTTCAAATCTTGCTTCAACCAATCTTAATTTGTTAATGTCCTTCCGCCTCCCCCTTTACAAAAAAAAAAAGTTTTGGGATTGAACTATGAACATTATTGGCAATTAACTCAAGCAAATCCCTGCACAGGATTTTGTGTTCGCCTGGCACCTTCATTATAAATTTTTAGGCACCAGGCAAAAACATTCCTCTTTAGCCAGACCTTCAGCTGATTAATTTTCTACATCCTTTTAAATGTGTCTGTGGGACGGGGGCGGTTATTGTTTTACTGTGTTGTTTTAATTGTTTACTTGTGTTTGTGTCTTGTATTTTATTCTGTGAACCGTCCTGACATCTTATGATGAAGGGCGATATATAAATTATAATAATAATAATAATAATAATAGTAATAATGTGTGCATGTGCAACATCAGCCCTTAAATCGAGGCTTAAAAGAAGATATTAAGAACACTCAGTTTTTCAGGAATTAGGAAAGCACTGTAGGTTATTGACAGAGCATCTGCTTTGCAAGAAAAATGTTCCAAATTCAACCACAAATGCATTGATTGTACACTCATGTCTTTTAACCAGTGAACACTCTTGCCTTCCTGTGTTGTCAGACCACTGGTCCTCAGTATTATCCATACTGGCTGCAGAGGATCTCAAGGGTTTTTTGGAGGCAGCATCTCCCGGCTTACCTAGAGATGCTGGAGTTTGGACCCTGGGACTTTTGGCATGCAAACCTCTAAGCCGCAGCCCTCACTCCTGGGCCTTTATCAGAAGCCTGGTGCTATACTGGTGAATCTTTCCAGTTTCAGGGGAAGGGGAATGCGGGGCAGAAGAATATGGAAGCACTGTTTCTTCCTTCCTTTATTTCTTTCTCTCCTTGGATGAAAGAGTCTGCCTGAAGCGGCTGTCTCTTTAAGAAGGAAAGCTTTGGCCGGCTCCAGCCGCCTCATTCTGATTCCTATCACCAAGTGATGATGTGCGGGTTCAGCAGAAAGAACAAGAGCCTGGATTCTCAGCCAAGAGGGGTTAAGGGTGCCTTTCAGACTTCGCTGACCACCCACTTCACCTTGTACTTGTCAAGCGCGGCAGGGTTTCTTAACCCTCGCCTTGGCGGAGCAAACTAGCTAGTTAGGAGTGCTTTGTTTAAGTCAAACTACTTCTTCTTAAAATAAAGAATCACACACACAAACAGCTCGTGCACACCCAGATAATGTGCAAGCAAATGATCGTCACTCTAGCAAGTGCTTTGCTTGAAAGGTTGCAATTTGTTGCACCAAAAGCCCCAGAAGAATGTGTGGATATTGATATTAAAGAGGTTGCGTTCCCCCTCCCCTTCCCCCTCCTTTAAATGAATGCTGGCACTCCTCACATGGTCGTTGCTTAAAGTATGTGTCAGAATCTCAACCCACCAGACATTTCTTCACTCAAGTGGCCTGGCTGTGAAACCTGATAAAAAAGAGAGAGAGTTCTTGCAAAGTTTCAGCCAAGTTTTTTTAGAAATAATAATACGAAAAATAAAACAAAGCGCTGGTGCAGTGTATACTGAACGCAACACCTTGAGCTGCCACAAGACAGCTCTTTGTCATTTGCACACTTTTGCACTTGTGAAATTCTTTGCACTATTATTATTATTTTTACTGCATCAACCCAAACAACAATCTTTCAGATCTCTCCTCTAAACTCGCAATTCTAATAATGTCTGTTCCTCCGTACTTTACAGGCCTTGCAATTTGGGTGTCTTCCCCTGAACCCCTGAGCCATTGGCTCGACACTCACACCCCAAAACATCGCTTGTCTGTCAAGGTGACCTTGGTATCTTCCAACATAACCTGCTATGCAGAGTTCCTAGAATTACAGAATTGAAGAGTTGGTAGGGACCTCAAAGGCCCTCTAGCCACATCCCCGATGACCCAGGAGCTGATATCTTAAAAACAAACAACATATATGCATTATTGCTGCAGATTCCCCCCCCCCCCTTCTGAGTTCAGTAAGGCTGTCTTAAGTTTGCTTAGGATTGTGGACTACGAATTAAACTGTCACCAGTCATGGGGTAGTGGTTAGAGTGTTGGACCAGGACCTGAGGGGACCAGGGTTCAAATCTCCACTCAGCCACGAAGCTCACTGAGTGGTCTTGGGCCAGTCACCACTCCTCAGCCTAACCTAACTTGCAGGATTGTTGTGGGAGTTACTGTATTGACCCGAATATAAGCTGCACCAGAATATAAGCCTTTCCGCTTCCTCGCTCTCTCCCTTCCCGGCCTTGGCAGAGAGGACGGGAGACTATGTGCGGGACGGGCACCGTTGTTTGCCCCACGTTCCTGGCTGCATACCATAAGGTCGCGAATATAAGCGAATTGGGGGGGGGTGCAGGTTATATTTGGGCCAATACGGTAAATGAGGAGATGGAGAACAATGTATGCGGCTTTGAGCAGCTCGGGGGAAAATAATAATAATAATAATAATAATAATAATAATAATAATAATAATAATTTATTATTTATACCCCGCCCATCTGGCTGGGTTTCCCCAGCCACTCTGGGCGGCTTCCAAAAGAATATTAAAATACTGTGATACATCAAAAGGGTGGGATATAAATGCAACAAATGAATGAAATGAAATGAAATGAAATGAAAGATGGGGGGATGGTGTGTGGGTTTAAACATTCCCTAGCCCTCCTGGAGGCTACTCACACCTCTCAAAGAAAATAGAAGTGGCTGCTTCATCTGGATGTTCATGTTAGGTTTCCCTCCTTCCCTCCTCTTTCTTTCTTTCTTTCTTTCTTTCTTTCTTTCTTTCACAGCATTCAAAGATGCTACAGGGGCCTTACAGCCTCATCGCCGTCCTCTACCCCAGGGGAAAAAAAGACATTTCTTCCTCCTTTCAAGGCACTGCAACCAAGGACTTTGTCACCTGTTAGGTCCCTGGCAAGAAATTAAACCCTCCCCCCCCCCCCCGCTTGCAGCCATGATTCAGGGTCAAGAGGTAAGGAGATAAGGCCCCCCTGGCTCTTTGTGAATGGGAGCTTGACTTTCAGCGAACAGGAAGTAGGAATGAATGAGAGGAGAATGGCAGGAATCAGAACAGTGAAACTCCAACCTGCTTTGATCTGATAAGGGATAGACATTAAACTTAACACTGACAGGGAGACTCCATTCAGCAGCCAAGCAGAAAAGGAAGCTCTGAGCCCACATAGTTTTGAGCAGAGAGAGCCTGTGGTGTGCATTTTATTACTCTTGTCTATAAACTAAAACCCAAAAACGTTGCTGTCCTCCCATTAATATCCGGGGCAGATCATCCATTCCTTAAGTTCCCAGGGCTGCAAAGTAAGCCCCATTGAACTCAATGGAACTTACTTCTGAGTAGATGTGGGTTGTGCAGTAAGTAGGGATGAATAAATTTGTCAGTTTCAGTTACACACTTTTCTAATCTTAAGGTCGGCTCTCCACATTTCTGCACCAGGATGGAATTCTTCCTTTTTTAAAGTCCTCAGCAAAATTTGTCAGCATTTTAGTCTATGCATACTCCTCTAAAATACATATATTTGTATGCAATTTTGCCTAAACCGATGCATAGTTTTGATAAATTTGCCCTAATCTAATGCAGTTTTGTATGTTATCTTACTCCATATAAGGGCTTTATGCAAACTTCCCCCAGTTCCCCCCCCCCCTTTTGTAAACACTGCTTTTTTGGTATTAATGTTTTATTGAAAAGCTTTCAATTATAAAGAAATAAAGTGATGCAAAGGGCGGGGAGATAAAAAGAAGGAAAAAGCACAAAAATGCGTAGAAAGAAACAATATACAAGAATATACAATATACGGAAAAATACCCTAACCCATACATTCTTATATAAATTTTATATTATTGTCCTAGTATATGTGTAAATATTGATAGCCTACTACATTTTTTATAAACTCATTCCAAATATTGTCATATTTATGTACATCTGTAAGCAGTCTGTTCATAAGTTGCGATTGTTACCATACTTCTCAATCCTTTATTAAAGGGGATCATATCTTTATTCTTCCAGTTCATCAATTTCTTACTGTTTGTAAACACTGCTTGGTGAGAGAACTGCATTGCAAATTTCAGAGAAGTAAGAATTTGGGAGGATGGTTCTGTTTGAGGGGCTCCCACGTGGATTCATGAAGTGTGACTTTAGATAGATTTGTCTTTAAATATGAAGCTGATTGAATTTTTCCCATGTTATTGACAGTGAGTCTCCTGCATAGACTCATCAAGTTATTAGCCTGCAATTTATTTATTTATTTTTGCTATTCATCTACTAAGAGGCAGGTAGCCTGCATTCCCATGCCAGTCATGGAGGAATAGATTTTCTTTGGCAAGAGGCGAACATTGAAACCACATGGGCTGCCAGAATAGGGATGCTGTGATCTGTTCCTTTGCCACCTACAGGAGATTCCTGACAAATTGTGAAATATATCTTCAAAACCCAAGAGTGGTGCATCTATATGCATCTATATAAACCACTGAGCCTAGGGCTTGTCGATCGGAAGGTCGGCAGTTTGAATCCCCGTGACGGGGTGAGCTCCCGTTGCTCGGTCCCTGCTCCTGCCAACTTAGCAGTTCAAAAGCACGTCAAAGTGCAAGTAGATAAATAGGTACCACTTCGACAGGAAGGTAAACGGCATTTCCGTGCGCTGCTCTGGTTTGCCAGAAGCGGCTTAGTCATGCTGGCCACATGACCCAGAAGCTGTACACCGGCTCCCTTGGCCAGTAAAGCGAGATGAGCACCACAACCTCAGAGTCGGTCATGACTGGACCTAATGGTCAGGGGTCCCTTTACTTTTACATTTATCGGTGGTTGCTAGACACAATGGCTATATTCTGCCTCCAGTGTTGGAGCGGCAGCATGCCTTTGAATACCGCTGGCAGGAACTGCAAGTGGGGAGGTCTCTGTTGCACGCAGAGTCCTGCTTGTGTGTTTCCCAGAGGCATCTCATTCTCTGCAAGAATAGGAGGTTGAGCTAGGTGGGCCTCCGGCCCAACCAGCAGCCAGGCTTTTCTTTACTCTTTTAAAAAATGTAATATTTATTCACTTTCCATTTTATAAATGTACATTCATATTTTTCCACATTATTTATTCAAATAAACTATCGACCTCCCTCCCTCCCACCTTATGGTTACCTTAATTCTTTTTTTATATAATAATAATACTAATGATGATGATAATAATAATAATAATAATAATAATAATAATAATAATTTTATTTATATCCCGCCCTCCCCAGTCGAAGCCGGGCTCAGAGTGGCTAATGACAGTAAACTAATATAGCATTCTAAAATCAATTCATCATAGCATTTGTACTTCTTCCTCTTTGCATGATGTCCCTTCAACTGTCAAAATTTTAAGCAATATGTAAAAAGGTATATATCGTCAACATAATAAGTCTTCTTAACTAAGTCCTGCCAGTGTTGCTAATTGCTTGCAATTGTCCTTCAAGTATTGTATGAATTTACTCCAGTCTTTTGGGAACGTTTGATCATGCTAGTTTCAGAGTTTCCCTGTCAGCTTTGCCAGTTCTGCATATTCAATCATTTTCATCTGCCATTCTTGTATCGTTGGTAATAATAATAATAATAATGGCAACCAAAAAAAAAACCAAACCCAGTTAAAACACATTACCTATCAAGTGCTTATGGCAAAGCAACATAGTTTGTGTCAGATAAATCTCCTGGGTGGTGGGGGTGGGGATCCAGAAACAGAAATGCACACATAGAAAGCTGTATCTTCAGTAGCTCCGTTACCACGGGCATCCACAGGAATTGTTTTGTGGAGAGAGACAAATACTCCAAATCAATAAACAAGCATACATGCAAAATTGAAAAGTGGGAGCAGGCTAGCGTCTGGACAACTGCGGAGACTAGTGCCCATGCATTTTGCTTCATTTCTCAGGTTCTGCAGATGCTGGAAAGTTAAACATTTTATTTTATTTTTTAAAAAAGAAAGCTGACAATTTGGAGGTTAGTGTTCATCCAGGAAAGTAACCTTTCCCCATAGATGCTTTTGTGGGTAGTGATATAAGAAAGCATTCTAGCCTGTATTTGCCACTTGCAGTGCTGTTTCCGTTCTGCTGCAGGTCGTCTTCCGCTAAAAACCAAGCTGCTTGCTTCACTGTCTCCTGTGGCATAATTATGTAGATTATGTAATCAGTTGTGTAAATTGTGCAAGTTACACAAATCACATTATTCAATTCCTTGGATGCCAAGGAAATGCAATGCAATATGTAGCCGGAGTGAGGTGGAGTGAGGAACTAGCTATTACTTGTGGACAGCCTAAGGCCTACAGTCCAAATGCACCACTTACATAGATCAGCTGCCCACCGCTGAACATAAAAGGAGCACTACTGAATCAGGCCCAAGATGTGTGAATAAAAGTGAAAAAGTGTGGAGGGGTGTGGAATTGTGCAGCTGAATGCGTGGGAATAAATGCCTGTGTATATTTCTGAGTCTGTATGTGTGCATGGGCATAGCTGTTGCATCCTGGCCTGTGGCCCCCAACTGCCCATCTACCACCTCATGTGGCCCTCACATGCTAAAGAAGGTTGCCCATTCCAAATAAGTGAATAAAATAAAGAAGTGTAGTATAATAAAGTTAAAATGAGAGAAATACCCAAGGAAAACAATCGTCATAATTTCCTATGCTAAATGTTCTCAGTTCCTCACAGGGACTCTGGACAGGGACACTGTCCACAGACTCAGCTGTATAGTGGCTGCTGGTGTTTACTCAGTGAGGACATGGCTTTTCTCTTAAAAAAGAAAAAAATAACAGAATATGCATTATTTTCTTCCTGACAGCAACGTACAGATTGCCTCCTAGATAGCTTCCACTTGCAAAATCACAAAAAAATTGGCTGTTTTGGAACTGGTCCAGAGATGCTAGTACCTTGGTTTCAGTGAAATTGCAACATCGTTTTTAATATATATGCTTTTTCCTTTTTGCTGTTGTTGAAGCAACTCTTTCAATGAGGCAATAAAACACATTTGGCATGGAGTCTTTTTTTTCCCTTTCTCCCTTCCCCTTTTCCTTTTCCACCAGTCTTTGGAGGAGCAGCTGTCAAATCTTGCCCATAAAGTTTGTCTCATAACTTGCTCCTACGTTTCATTCCTGCTCCCCCTCAGCTTTCCCCTCCTTTTTTTACAGCTTTTAAGCTACTCCTTGATATACCACCAGCAAGCAAGATGGGGATTTATTGCGAGCAAATCTCTCATAAAATGGTCAGCTTGGGCCAGCCCAAGATCGCGGCGGGGGGACGAGTTCCACACTGCTGGGATGTGCCGGGCTCGAAGCACATGTGGGGCTGTTAAATGTAATTGGAGACGGGAGGAAATGTTTGCGCTGCTGAACTTCCTTAATTACATAGCAGTAGGGCCGGCTACTGGTCTATCTCTACGGCTTTCTGAGCCTCTGGAGGAAGAGGAAAGAATCTTCAAAATAGCAGTCTGCAGCTTTACAATGTTATGCCTCCTTTGAACAGGGCCGCTGCGACGGCGTTCATGCTGAGGCTGCTGCAACAGAGTCGGCAGAGTAGGATCGGGTGGCGTCCAAAGCATTCTGAGAACCTCACCTTTTTTGGGGGGGGAGGATGTGTGCACACAAAATCATGCGCACATACTGTAAGGTAAAGGGACCGCTGACCATTAGGTCCAGTCGTGGCCGACTCTGGGGTTGCAGCGCTCATCTTGCTTTATTGGCCGAGGGAGCCGGAGTACAGCTTCCGGATCATGTGGCCAGCATGACTAAGCCGCTTCTGGCGAACCAGAGCAGTGCACGGAAACACCCGCTGGAGTGGTACCTATTTATCTACTTGCACTTTGATGTGCTTTCGAACTGCTAGGTTGGCAGGAGCAGGGACCGAGCAACGGGAGCTCACTCCGTCGCAGGGATTTGAACCGCCAACCTTCTGATCGGCAAGCCCTGGGCTCTGTAGTTTAACCCACAGCGCCACCCGCGTCCGCACATATTGTACTCCCCCCTCAAAAATAGAGAGGAAACCCCTTAGGTGGATACAGACACCAGTTTGGGTTGAGTCTGTTGCTAATCTGGTTTTGTCCAATGTTGCTTCAAATGCAACAGATCTCTCAAATGCCATCCCTACTTGCTGGTCCGGGGTTCCTCAAACATGGTTCTCCAGCTGTTTTTGGACTACAACTCTCATCATCCCTGGCCACTGGGACTTCTAGCTAGGAATGATGGGAGTTGTAGTCCAAAGAACAACTGGAGAGCCAAATATTGAGATCTACCAGCCGATCCCAGTCTACCTTTTGATGAGGCCTGCATAGCCCACCAAGTGGTGGCATGACTGTGAAGCAACCTGACAGTCACATCAGGCAGAAGAATTAAGAGGGAGAGCCATTTCTCCTCTTGTCTACAACCTCTGCTTCTCCAAGGCACTTCATTTTTTATTTAAAAAAGGAAGCTACCCCAGAATGGGGTACGGGGGGAGTATCCATTCCGACTTCTTCCTTCGGATGCAACAGATCTCTGAGGCCAGCATAACTCCTTCAGAAAATGCCACCAATGGTGCTTTGAACAGAGACAAATAACTTTTGTCGCATGGCTAGTATTAATTAGCTGACTGATGATACCTGTGCTCTCCATGACGGTTTCTTTGCAAATGGTTTCCTGCCCAACTGTGGGTGTTAATGCAATGACCTCAGCAATTATCGCACCGATCTGCTACTGTGAAAAGTTTGTGGTTGTGGCTATTTAAGGTATTCAGGGAGAGCTTGCCCATGAGGCAAGGTGAGTCAACTTCCATCATCACCAGTAAGCATGGCCAATGGTCAGGGATGATGGGGGTTGTAATCTGGCAAAGTCGGGAGAGCCACGGGTTCCCTAACTGCAATCTACTGCATGGAAAGGTCTGTCAGTTGCCCTAGACTGAAAACAGGGCACTTAAAAGGCAAACATGAGCCACAGAACAGCATAACTGATAACTTCCATTAATGTGTTCTATGGGGTGCCAGGAAAGAAGGTATAGTCATAATGCGACGGTTCGGTAAATTTTGAAAGTGTTTTCCCCAAAGCTGGAATCTCCAATTTCTCCTTGGTATTTCATGGAAGGAGTTGCTGACAAAAACAACACAACTCCCCAGGAAAACGCAAAGCTGCAACAGAGAATAAGCTGAGAAGATCCCACCTCCCGCCTCCCTTATCTGAATGCTTGTTTTGATTACCTCCGGAAGCCACCAGATACAATGGGGGGTGGGTAGGTGGGGGGGGGTTATAGGTATTCACCTGCACGAAACGGCCAAGCCAAATCTTCCGCGGCTCTCATTACGGCATCTGTCCTTTCAATGGTACGAAACCTTAGGAGTTGTCTTTAGACAATGGGCTCGCTGGAGGCCCAATCTCATGAACTCTTCGCAAGCACACCTCCCATTCATTGGGGTGGACTCATATTCACATTCCTTTCTTACAGTGCAGGGTGGGGGGGGGATCCTTGTTCCCACAGCTCGGTAGCATGGATAAGGGTGTGCGTGTTGTGGGGAAATGGGTTCGCTTGCTTTTAAAATCTGGTTTTATCAATACTTTTAATGTATATCTTATGTAAACTGCTTATAAGGACGGCAGATAAATTTGCTTCCATTCTCGCTACCTTATTTGCACTTTCTGAAACGATGCACGAACCAAAATACAGCCATCCTTTGGAATTTGCACTTTTCTGAATTTTTCAGTGCGGTTCTCCAGTCAAGCTATGTGTACAAAAATGCACGTACCTGAGCGACATGTGCATACGAATGCATATATTAGTGAAAACAGGGTGCATAAATTTTTAATATGGGTGGGGGAATTGGTCTGCTGAAATGGGCATATTAGCCCAAATTGCATGCAAATGCATGTATACTGCATTAGGAGAAATTTGTTTTAGAATGCTGGTGGATTTTCATGGGAGCTTTTCTGCTGTTTTGTTTTAATGTAAACTGATAGGGAAATACATAGAGCTGAATTCAGGATTGGATACACAGAACAGGGAGAGAATCTGAAATTTGCAGAAATGCTCATTCTCAAATGCTTATTGATTTTGATGATTGCATACCCTCCAACATTTCTCAGATGAAAATAGGGATGTCTGATTCCATAATAATAATTTTACTATTTATACCCCACACACCTTACAGGGTTGCCCCAGCCACTCATGGCAGCTTCCAACATATAGAAAAACATAATGAAACATTAAACATTAAAAATAAACCTTCCTTATACAGGATTGCCTTCAGACGGCTCAGGGGTTGCAATAACTCCATACCCTCCAACATTTCTCCAATGAATATAGGGACATCCTAAGGAAAAGTGGACATTCTGGGATCAAATCAGAAATCAGGATGGCTTCTCCAAATTAGGGGTGTCCCTGGGCTGCCCCCCACACACACCTGAGCCTTTGAGGGCAGGGGAACTACTGGGAGGTGCCCCTCTGTCGATCTCAGCAGCTGAGAGGGTCAGAAGGAGGTCATCTCTCAGATATTTGGGACCTGGGCTGTTTAGGGCTTTCAACACTTAACACGAGCACCTTCCATTAGGCCTGGAAACAAAATGGCAACTGGCCCAGACCCTCCAAATGACCCTCTTTTCCAGCCTGTCTGTCTGTCTACCTTTCTATCTACCTACCTCAAAACAATCCACCAAATTACTGTTGTTCAGCCCTCTTATATATCCATCCCGCTTCAGTAGGGCTAGCTCAGACAAGGCATTCAACAAGCTGATCTCGGAATCATAACGTCGGAAATAAGAGAAGGAAGGAGCCAAAGGTAGTCATTGCTTTTGTAACCCATCCTTCCATCAGGTCCATATATGGAGTTAATACTTTATCATCACTGGCTGCAATCGTAGGTATTTTTACTAGACGCAAGCCCCAATTGATTTTTTTTGTGGGGGGCAGGTTTTCTTCTGAGTACATGTGCTTTGTATTAAGCAGCCCTGTGGAGTAGGTAGGTTTGTGAAGGGTCATGGTCTTGATTGCAAAAGTTCTGAAGCACCAGCATCTCTGTGTAGAGCTAGGAAAGATTTTTTGTGAATTGCTTCCAGCCAGTGCTGAACTTTTTGGACCAATGGTCTGGCTCAACATCAGGCAACCTCGTAGGGATTCAGGTGATATGGCCAACACCAGCCAGCGTATTTCATGGCTATGTGCAGATCTGAGCTAGGGATGTTCCACATCTCCCATATTTTAACGTGGTTACTGCAGTTTTAATGTACTGGATATGTTTAGTGGAGTTAAACTCAAAATGCTTGCTTTGCATCTGAAGGTGCATTTCTGGAATTTTGCATCTTCAGTGTAAGAGATTCGGTGCTTCCTTTTCTGCTTCTGGGCAGCAAAGGCAGAATGAATGTAATTTTGATCTGTTTCCAACTTTTGTATGTTTTAAAGTATGGTTGTGGATTTTTCTCGATTTTATTGTGTGTGGTTTTTTTAAAAATCAAGCAGTGTATAGGTTTTATGAAATAAATCAATGTGCATTAAAATGTACATTAAAAAATGAACTTCCCTCCACAAAAGGCAGAACAATGCAAACATGCAAACTGGATGTCGATATGGGGGATAAATTTGATTGCATTAAAAGCCAACTCTATCAAATTTGGACTTTCTGAACAATATGAGAAACAAAATAAAGCCATCCTTCAAAATCCACACTTATCCAGCTTTTGTGATGCAGTTCTCCAACTAACACTTACACAAATATATAGTTTAGAGGCGTAAAACTGAATATATTGATGTTAATAACACGACTGAATGCTCTCAATGCCAAGGGGACAACAGTACATACTCCCTGCATATAGAAGGCTAGAATGTCAGGAAGAAGATTCCATTTTTTTCTGCAAGTGGGGTGTGTGTGGGAAAGAGCTTTCACTCCATTGAGATATCGTAATATAAATGGTACAGCCCACCTCAGCAAGGACTGAGCCATGCAGCTGGGCCTTCTCTGAGGTTGATTTCTTTCCTCAGAGATCCTATCTGGTCTTATCTGGCTGCCTTCAAACAATGTTGAATGAAAATGCTTTAAAAAAATAACAATCTGCAGGCTTTAAGTGAACGTATTGAGTGGTGTTTTATTTTGTGTGTGTGTGTGTGTTTTAAAAAGGAAATGCTTTTTTAGTCTCCTAGTTTCATGTCAAAGTGATAATGTAAGCTGCTTTGAGCTTTGTAAGGAGAACCGAGGTTGTCCCCCCCCCCCGCCACACACACACCCCGAATTAAGTAAATAAATCCTTGATCCCGCTGCTTTCAGTGGGGCTGACTGCTCCGTGGACCACGGCCAAAGAATCCCTAATACAGAGCATTAATGCAGTCTCTGCTTTTAGACCCCCATATACCTGAGGGATGTATCATAACCAAATATCCTTTTTTGTTTTTGGTGAGAGTTTATTATTATTTCTGTGAGGAGCGCGGCTATGTTACATTATATCGCTGGCAGCCGGGAAGCCAAGCCAAAAGTATATAAAAAGGCCCTTATACCGGCCATCAGGTTCACCTTCTGTGGGTCATTTGCTTCGCTGCTGGCTCAGACCGCCGACACACACTGAAGCCTCTCTCAGTTTTTGCCTTGGAAACGGAGCCCAAACAGGCTTTCATGTGGCTGCCCCTTGTTTTCCTTTTTGCATAAATGAACCCCTTGAACGTTCAGCGTTCCCTTCCCCAGCGAGAAAGGCAGCTCTCGCACATCGAGATAGTCAAAGTTGGCAGCCTGCGCTTCCTGAGCGCACTGTCCTTTGCTGGTCGGGGGCTGCAAATACGCCTCACTTTAAAGCTGCCTTTAAAGCACATGGATTCCACCCCCCAAAAATAAAATAATAATCCTAGGAACTGTAGTTTAACCCTCCCCCCAAACACACAGACACAGCTGCAATTCCCAGCACCCTTAACAAACTACATATCCCAGCATTCTTTGGGGATGTCATGTACTTTAAATGAGCATTGTGTATGCAGCCTATCTGGGGTAAGGGTTGTACTCTTCTCACCTAGAGATGCTTCCTAAACTTTGAGGAATGGGGCAGAGGTGGATGTAGGGAAGCATGATGATGATGATGATTCATTCATTCATTCATTCATTTATACCCCGCTCATCTAGCTGGGTTTCCCCAGCCACTCTGGGAAGCTCCCAACAGATTAATAATAATAAGAGTGCAACAAAACATCAAACATTAAAAGCTTCCCTAAACAAGCCTGCCTTCAGGTGTCTTCTAAAAGTCAGGTAGTTGTTTATTTCCTTGAAATCTGGTGGTAGGGTGTTCCACAGGGCAGGCGCCACTACCGAGAAGGCCCTCTGCCTGGTTCCCTGTAACCTCACTTCTTGCAGTGAGGGAACCACCAGAAGGCCCTTAGCACTGGACCTCAGTGTCCGGGCAGAACGGTGGGGGTGGAGATGCTCCTTCTGGTATACAGGACCAAGGCCGTTTAGGGCTTTAAAGGTCAGCACAACTGGTTCTGTCTCACTGGGTACGAAGCCATGGGGGTGCTTGCAGGGGACTCCACAACTATTATTTAGAATGAAGCATGAGAGGCACTGAACACCTTCCATGTCTTCTTTTCTTGCCATATAAAGCTTTTTTACCCATTATATACATGAATTCTAACTTAGAGCAACGTAGAGCAACAGGTGAGAATTGATAGTTTAAGAAGGCCCTGTGTTTCATTCAGATTGGGCCATGGCTTTCTGGGGTTATTTCCAGGTAGCACAATGCATGTTGATTTTGGCACTCTTGAGCTATGAAGCTGCTTTTGCAAACAGTTTTCTAGAAAGTGTGAGACAACGCTTGCTTAATGCCACATCATCTAACGTCCCTGAAAACAGGTCAGTGTGGGTGCTCAATGAATAGTCAACATCATCTGATATCCCCATAAACAAATTAGGATGAAAGCTTGATGAACAGCTTGTCTGAAAGTGACATTTAATTGTGCAAAAAGAAAAAGAGAGAAGGGGAAAGTCCCTCAATATCACAACCACCAAATTCTGGCTATTTTTACAGAGACTTGGGTGTATATTCAGGGTGGGAGCATAATTCAATATATCGTTCTGGAAATTGGAGAGCAGTTTGTGTATATATATCTCACTGTCTGTCCGTCTGTCTATCCTTGAATACCATTCCTTTCTCTGAGGCCTTTTAAACACCTATTGGGCACTTCTGCTCTTTTGTACCCCGAACATGTTGAATTCCTAGGAACTCCCCAACCCTGCTTATCACTGGCACCAGCTGTGCTTAAAAACAGAAAGGTAGTAGTGGCTCGAGTGCTACAGTGGTTAGTGTGTCGGACATGGATGTGGGAGACCTGGGTTCAAATCCACACTTGATCAGTCAGTCTCTCATCCTCACCTACCTCACAGGGTTGTTGAGGAGATGGGCACTGGGCAAGCAAGGAACCATGCCCCCTATTTTATGCTCCCTGGGCAAAAGTTGGACTACAAATGCAACAACGGGAAAAAGCTAGATTGTCTGCACGTCTTTCTCTCTTTCCATCCCCCCCCCCTTTGAAACGAAACATCGGGCTTTAAGGTGCTTAACTCTGGCTGGATTGTACCCTGCATAAATAAACACCAAGGTTGCAACGGCAACACCATTAATAAATTTCAGTCCGCAGCTCAGGCAATTAAATTATTCAGAGGCTGCGACGCATCAGAAAATGTGCTGCGGTGCTTTGGCTGAATGTGATCAGGTGTGTAACGCAATGCCTCAATCATTAATGCAGCAGCCTGGCCAGGATCGGTGGAATTAAAGAAGTTGTCTTCAAAAAAAAGAGCAATAGCGAGAGGTTGTTGTGCTTGGGATGCCGTGTGTGTGTTTCTCTCTCTCTCTCTCTCTCTCTCTCTCTCTCTCTGTGTGTGTGTGTGTGTGTGTTTCTCTCTCTCTCTCTCTCTGTGTGTGTGCGTGTGTGTGTGTGTGTGCGCGTACACACCAGTGTGGTTTGTGTCAGATTGAGTGGTGCTGCTCACATCCTTTAGCCCTGGGATGATTTGTGTGCTGTTCAAAAAGGCAGGAGTGAGAAAAGGATGCAGCAGATTGACACTCAGAGTGAGACTATGCCACAGTCAGAATGGAGGATTTGTTTATTTTTTTATTTATTATTATTATTTTGAAATAGACTTGGGGAGGGAAGCAATATGAGAGTGAAGTGTCATATTCTATAATGTTCTGAAGTTCGTTTCATATGTTTATCATGCAAGACAGTTTAGGAGGGCTTTAGCTCTTAAAGGTAGCCTCCTAACTAGTGGTTTCGCTGGTGCCCACGGGCAATGTGTTGGCGACCCTTGCTCTAGAAGAACATTATTTTTTTTAGTGGGGGGAGGGGGTGTTAATGCACACGTTTGTGGAATGTGGGTGTCAGTACTTAATCTAGGCTTCACACCAGCCTTGGGAAAACCTCCATTAAATGGATGTTGGGTGGCCATCTATCAGGGATTCTTTAGCTGTGATTCCTGCATTGTAGGGGGTCAGACTAGATGACCCTTGGGTTCACCCCCAACTCTGCAATTCCATTATTCTAAATCTCCTGCAAGTATAAAGCTGATAAGTCATGGAACTAGAGTTGTTCCTGAATTTTGACGTTTTTGAAGGGAGTCCCTAGTCAAGGTAAAAACAATCTCCAAGGAACTGGAAATTGTGTTGGATTTTGGGGGCCAGTTCCACACATACCTAGTAAGGTAAAAGTGATCGGAAGGTTGGCAGTTCGAATCCCCGTGACAGGGTGAACTCCCGTTGCTCTGTCCCAGTTCCTGCCAACCTAGCAGTTTTGAAAGCATGCCAATGCAAGTAGATAAATAGGTACCACTGCGGCGGGAAGGTAAACGGCATTTCCGTGCACTCTGGTTTCCATCACGGTGTCCTGTTGTGCCAGAAGCAGTTTAGTCATGCTGGCCACATGATCCAGAAAGCTGTCTGTGGACAAATGCCGGCTGCCTCGGCCTGAAAGTGAGATGAGCACCACAACCCCATAGTCACTTTTGACTGGACTTAAGCGTCCAAGAATGGGCTCTAAATGACCAATGTGCATTTTAAAAAAGTAGACCAATGGCAAGGAGTTTGTGGTCCTCCAGATGTTGTTGAACCTCCATCTCTCAACAGGCCAGCTAGCAAAGCCAACAAAGAGCTGTTTGGAGTTGTAATTCAGTAATATCTGAAAGGCCACAGGTTTCCCAGCTTTGGTCTAAGCACTTTGATGCCTTCCTAGATCAAAGAGTCAATCCAGGAGGAACTTCCCTAGTAACTTTGGCAACCTCTTTTTCCAGTTGTCTAGTTTCCCCTCGCAGACCATCAGACTTGGCTCAGACATGGATGCTAAATAAGCCACTTAGGGGTCCAGGCTGCAGATCAGTGGTAGAGCATCTGCTTCGCATGCAGAAGGTCCCAGGTTCAATCCCCAACATCTCCAGGTAGGCCTGGGGAAAGCTCTCACCTGAAACTCTGGATAGCTGCTGCCACTCAGTGTAGACAATACTAAGATACTGAGAATTGATGAGTTTGGCTCAGTAGCTTCCTATGTTCCCACATCTGAAGCTAGGAGTCAGCAAACTTTTTCATCGGGGGCTGGACCACTGTCCCTCAGACCTTGTGGGGGGCCGGATTATTATTTTTTTAATGTATTTTTATTAAAGATTTTCTTGATTTATAAAAGTATGAGCAATGTCTCTGTCTCGTTTTTCTCCCCTCCCTGTAACATTTTTACAAATCCATTTCCTTTGTTGAGACATTAGGAAGAATAGGGGGGAAGAGGTGGAGGGGGGAAAGATGAGTAGAGATGGGGGTTGGGTGGCAATGTTTCTATTTTACTTAATATATGTGGGGTTTTGTGTCAGCGTTGCTTGTGCAGGTTCTCTGCTGTTCACTTGTGTTCCTTTGGTGGTGAGAGAGGTTGGGGTTGGCCTAGGGTGTGCTTGTTCATTTGTGGTTGGCTGTGGTGGTCTTCGTTTTCATATGTGAGTGGGGTGGGTGGGTGGGTGTTTTGGAGGCCGGACTATATTTTGAAAAATATAAATACAGTGGTACCTCAGGTTACACACGCTTCAGGTTACGTACGCTTCAGGTTACAGACTCCGCTAACCCAGAAATAGTGCTTCAGGTTAAGAACTTTGCTTCAGGATGAGAACAGAAATCGTACTCCAGTGGCGCAGCAGCAGGAGGAGGCCCCATTAGCTAAAGTGGTGCTTCAGGTTAAGAACAGTTTCTGGTTAAGTACAGACCTCCGGAACAAATTAAGTACTTAACCCGAGGTACCACTGTACCCTGCAAGCCAGTCCCGCAGCTGCCTCCAGACCTGGAGAAGGAATGCACTCTCCCCATGCTCAGGAGCATGTGGAGAGTGCCGCTTGTTCACTGGCATTGTGGATGAGCAACAGCCACTCCATTGGCCCATCCCCGCGGAGCTCCCAGGTGGCATGCACCACGCACTGTGGCCCATCATCCGAGGCCAGGTCAGCGGGCAGGCTGTGCATGCAGAGTACCAGGCAGGTGGTGTGCAGCTCACCTTCCAGCTGTTCCAGCGCAGCCACCGAGCGCACCACCAGCAGCAGCGCCAAGCCGGGTGCCAGGCATGGGGCCAGGAGGTGTGCCAAGCTCTGACTGAAGCCCCACGATGCACCCATCACGATGCCCATGGTGCGGCCCAGACCTGCTGGCCTCTTCATCCATGCCAGGTTTACCTCAGCGCATGAACGGCAAGGCTTCTGATTGGCTAAAGGAACTTTCTGTAGCCAATCTGAGGCCACACCGGCATCCCTACCCGCCCAGAGGCATCCAGAGCTTCGGATTGGCTGCAGGAGCTTCCCGCAGCCAATCCGAAGCTGTGCCAGTGTCACAGAAGTCAGTGCCCACGCAGCGAGGTGTCTGCGGCTTCTTTTCAAGGAAATGCCGCGCCACACCAGTTTAGCTCAATGTGGGGATTGACCAAGCGGGTGGCAGGGTCCACAGGCCGGATTTATGAGCCTGGTGGGCCGCATCTGGTCCCTGGGCCGTAGTTTGCCGACCCCTGTCTTAAGGGGAGGAGCGTGGCTGAGTGGTAGAGGACCCGCTTTGAATGGAGAGGGTCCCAGGTTCAATCCCCAGCACCTCTAGGAAGGGCTGGGAAGAGAGATGCTATCAGCCGGAATAGAAATTACTGAGCCAGATGGTCCAAAGACCTAACTACCAAGCCCTGACTATTTTCTCGAAGACCGCTTTGTACATTTCTAAGCAGCCACATTGTGGCAGGTTAATTGAATAGTCCCCTTGCTCTGTAGATTAGAGTCAGGATAAAAATGGTTGGTTATTGTGACTGTTGAGCTCTCAGTGTGATTTAAATGAATTTGAGTGTTGTTGCAGGGTGTTTTTTTTTAAGTATGTTCAGATTTTATTGTAGATTTTTTAAATTGCATTATTATTATTTTAGATGTTTGCCATTTGTTTTAAACTTCTGTTGCACATCAGTCAGAGAACCACGTTATGGGTAGTAGTAGTAGTTATGGTAATATCAGTAATAGTTATTTATGTCCCACCATTCTCTCAGAATTGGGACTCAAGGTGATCCACGGAAATTAAAACAATGAGTTTGGCCTCATTGAGGAGCAATATTTCAAATATGAGTAGGAAAATGAGAGTACCCCTAAATTTTTTTATAGGAAAAAGCTGTGTGTGTGTGTGTGTGAAGTAATAAAACTACGATGGCATGAAAACAGCTAATAAATGCAGCACTGTTAAAAGCCCTTTCCTTAAAAGCAGTCAGTTCTCCAAAGCCTATAATAATAATATTGTTATTAGAAAATAAACAGATAGATGATAGATAGAAAGAAAGAAAGATGAGATAGATAGATGATAGATAGATGACAGATAGATAGATACAGATAGATAGATAGATAGATACAGATAGATAGATAGATAGATAGATAGATAGATGATAGATAGATAGATAGATAGATAGATAGATAGATAGATAGATGATAGATAGATGATAGATGATAGAAGAGAGAGAGAGAATGAGAGAGTATCCCGTGTCTTGCTGAGAGAAGAACCATTGAACTTAATGGGCATGACTAACTTAGGTTAAGAGGTGTACAGATGTTATGAAATTTAATTAATTAATTAATTAATTTTCTGCCCAGAGTATAACTTAGCTTGCCATTAGTGGTAGAGCAAGACCTCCTGGTGCTTCCCAGGGCAGCTGGACCTCTCCCATCAGTCCATAGAGTTTTCTGGGGTTCATTGTTAATTCTGTGGGGGTGGCCAACCTTTTCCCAGCCATCATCTACAAATAATACAGAAGTTTTAAAATGGAATCATGAGCTATAAGCATTTCACTTGCAAACAGCATTAAAAGAAAGAAGAAAAACCCCTCAGAGGCTGGAAGCGAAGTGTCAATAAATGCCGAGCTGCCCCCCACACTCTTCAGAAACCAGTGTTATGGGTCATCGCATCCGATAGTGTCTTGAACGTTCCCTTAGAAAATAAAACAATTATTTTTGGCAACTTGCATTGATTTATGTGCGTGTACGTATGTATGTGTATGTATATATTTTCCAAGAGCAGTTATCCTTTTTACATTCTCTTTTGGTGTCTTTGGAAAAATAAAAAAAGCCTGCGGGAGATTCAATAAACCAATTGTTTGCCTCATCGATCGCATTTTGGGTTGGGGGTGTGTGGAAGGAGGAGAGCGAGTGAGAGAGAAAATCTGCAGACAGCGCAGTGTTAAATTATTAACTAAATGTTTCCGTCCTCCAGGGACATGTTTCTGTAAAGATCATCTGGAAGAACAATGATCTTTTTATGAAATTAATAGCCTGAGGGATGTCATCAGATAAAGAAGCCGAAACTCCCCGAGCAGCTGGGTGAACAAATGCAAGTGTGGCTAGCAAACAGGAACCTAATATTATTATTACTGTTATTCTTATTAGAGGTGAAGATTCACACATGCTCATCTCACTGAACCGAGAGAAAGAAATGCTCACTTTAAGGGTTGTAGCTCAGTGGTGGAGCAGCTGCTTTGAATGCAGAAGGTCCCAATTCAATCACTGGCATCTCCAGGTAGGGCTGCCTGAAACCCCAGAGAACTGCTGCCAGTCAGTGTGGACAATGCTAAGCTAGGTGAATTGATGGTGCAACTCAGATTAAGGCAGCTTCCTAGTTTCATCCTGGGCAATGATATTCCCTTCATTCATCCTGACCTTACAGATTTTAATTGTGCAGAATGGGGTCATGCTGACTGCCCCGACCCCAGAACTGTGTCTCCTGATGCCTCCACCATCTATGTTGTTGTTTAGTCGTGTCCGACTCTTCGTGACCCCATGGACCAGAGCACGCCAGGCACTCCTGTCTTCCACTGCCTCCCGCAGTTTGGTCAGACTCATGTTTGTAGCTTCGAGAACACTGTCCAACCATCTCATCCTCTGTCGTCCCCTTCTCCTTGTGCCCTCCATCTTTCCCAACATCAGGGTCTTTTCCAGGGAGTCTTCTCTTCTCATGAGGTGGCCAAAGTATTGGAGCCTTAGCTTCACAATCTGTCCTTCCAGTGAGCACTCAGGGCTGATTTCCTTAAGAACGGAGAGGTTTGATCTTCTTGCAGTCCATGGGACTCTCAAGAGTCTCCTCCAGCACCATAATTCAAAAGCATCAATTCTTCGGTGATCAGCCTTCTTTATGATCCAGCTCTCACCATCTATGCTTGGAGCCAAAGCACTGAAGTGAGGGGTCTGCTCTATATACGTACTCTCCCACATAGTTTAGAACTCTTCAGGATCACCTTCCCATTTTCTGTTTGTGTGATTTTGATCACGGGGACAGATACAGCCAAAAAGGACTGGGGTCTTTGCTGAGAAGCTCGGCTGACTTCCAGCAGTGTTGAGTCTGTGGTGGCTGGTGCCCATTGCGACTGGTGGAGCAGCAGGCAGGGAGGCCAACAGTAGGTGGCGCCAGAGCCAATGACAAGCATAGTCAACGAGTTCTGTCCCCATACTGATCCCGTCTGAGTTCTTCCGGTGCAACACTGAGGCTAAGGAGGAGGAAACTGATGGGCAGTGCTACCCCCTGGGTTAGTTGGAATTAAGAAGGCAGGCAGGTAGGGACTGGTAGACAGGCTGAGGTTGGTCCAGTATATCTGAAGGAGCGTCTCCACCCCCATCGTTCTACTGAGGTCCAGTACCGAGGGCCTTCTGGCAGTTCCCTCACTGCGAGAAGCCAAGTTACATGGAACGCCCTCCCACCAGATGTCAAAGAGAACAACTACCAGACTTTTAGAAGACATCTGAAGGCAGCCCTGTTTAGGGAAGCTTTTAATGTTTGTTGCATTACTGTATTTTAATATTTTGTTGGAAGCTGTCCAGAGTGGCTGGGGAAGCCCAGCCAGATGGGTGGAGTATAAATAATAAATTATTATTATTATTATTATTATTATTATTATTATTATTATTACTACTACTACTATGGAACATGCAGGATTGCACCAGATTCCCCACAATTCAGGATGTATGATTTTGTGTGGATATCTGTGGACTGTGCTCCAAAGCAGCTCATTTTATAGTAGTGCCTTCATTTTTAAACCACCCCAAAAAAAGTTGAGCTGTACCTCAGCTGAGGCAGCAGTACCCTGGACAGCTCCATTCAGGGCTCAGGCTGAATACTTAAGGAGAGCAGGGCTCAGATGTTGCTTCAGCAGCAGCCATCCTCAAGACAGACCCCTAAATGGGAGCTCCATCTCAGTAGCCAGCTCCTCACTTCCTGAGATGAGCCTCTTCATTTAAAGGGGCCCTAGCCAGCTTTAGCTGTCATATACTGTATTGCGGCATAGTGAGGGAGACTCTGATTGCAGTTGGGCTTTCGATCTCGAGCTTTCTGAGTCAGAGGAAAGCAATGCCAAACCTGAAAAATAAAAATAAAATGCTTATGGTTGGTTAGGAGTTTCTGGGACTTTTCCCTCAGGCCAACTCCATCTTCCACTCTGCATCCCTAATCTCGTCCCCAGGTGAATAGGAATCTGACTCCAGGGTCGTGACACTGTCATTCACAGAGAGGTCCAAGACACCTGCCTGTTCCTGGAAAGTGAACTTGAAGAGGACAAAGGGGTGGAAAGGAGATGGAAGGGAAATGAGAATGATATTCTCTGCCCCACGCAAATTGCCTTGGAGGGCCTGTCAACCTGAGGGTGGGCATTCTGTGTGCCTCCACACACCTAGAACTGCCCCGGTACTGACGCTGCACCTCCTTCTCCAAAGTTAGAGTTATCTGAGCTCTCCAGAGAAGCAGAGGAATAGCAGTTTGATGACAGCCTCATGTAGGTGCCTTCCAAAAAGTGAGTGGACAAAATGCCTGGGAGTGCCCTTCATACTGTAATATCGAGGGATGACTTGTATCTGTCATGAGTCATCAGAGATGAAGCCATACCATGGGCAGTAGCACTTGTTGTGTATATTGATGGGCCATGCCCCCTCAAACTCTGAGAGCAAGGATTCAATGTTGGGATATTGCCTCTTGTAAAAGAAACACAAAATGTCTTGCATGTGGAAAACTAGCATTTCAGGAAGAGTGTTGGGCTAGCTCTAAGAGTGGAAGGAGAGGGAGGGTAAACCCATCCTCCCCTCTATTATTTTGCATTTTTGTAGAGCTATTATAGCTCTGAACAGCTGGAGGACAACATTTTATTTCCCCCAGTATTATGATGAGTCTTGAAAGGGTGGGTAGGAAATACATAACACATACGACAATTCAAGAAGATTGTAAATTGCCCTGAGGTTTATGTGAAAAGGGATTCATTAAACAACAACAGCAATATTATTGAGGCAGGACTTAGAGATAACATTGAAACATGGTAAGAGCAGGTATTGTAGTTTTCTTGTTGACGTCCAAAACCAATGCAGCTCCTGCACTCATTTAAGTCTCTCTCCTTGTGTGCACATGGACAAAGCAAACAAACAAACTAAAATAAAATAAACAAAAAATAAAATTGAATGAGAATCAGAATCAGAATCAGAATGCATGTTCAGGAAAGCAAGACAAGTGGGGGACAAACAGATGTCTACCCTTTCTTAGTAAGGAATGCCTGAAGAATACAGTCTTTATGAACATCAGCACTGGTTGACTTGATCCTCATCTCCTAGATCTTAGGCTTCTCACTATTATTTGCAACCCCTAAATGTTCTGTTGCAGTTGCTGGTTCAACAAGTGTATCTCCATATATTTGGAGCTACATTTAAGATAGTATGGAAGTGTGGATTTTTTATGGAATTGCAGCTTAGTGTGCGAGTGAGGTTGAAGGGATTTATGAGTGACCATGTGCGAATGTGACCTAGACTGAGTGGGGCATCTGTTCCCATAAATTGCACACCATGTTTAAAACCTACATGTGGAGAGAGTCTGAGTGATGACAATGTGTCTGTGTGTAAACCCCACAGGTTTAACCGAAAAACGAGGAACTAATTCAGTATCTGCTCTCCGATGTGCTCTTTTAGATTATAGTGCCCCTGCTGAATGCAGAGGAGCCGTGCATCTTCAAAACAATATGTCCTTGTACAGAATGCATGAACTAAAATGCTTTAAATCGTGGTTTTCAACCAGCTAAAGAATAACCTGCCTTTTCATGGATTAAATGTCCATAAACTGGCATTCAGAATCATAGAATTGTAGAGTTGGAAGGGGCACTGAGGGTCATTTTGTCTAGCCCCCTGCAGTGCAGGAATCTCCACTAAGGCATCCCTGACAGGTGGTCGTCCAACCTCCGCTTAAAAACTTCAGATGAAGGAGAGTCCACCACCTTCCAAAGGAGTCCATTCCACTGTCAGAACAGCTCTTACCACCATGAAATTCTTCCTGGTGTTTAGTCAGAATCTCCTTTCTTGTAACTTGAATCCATTGGTTCGAGTCCTACCCTCCGGAGCAGGCCTGTGACAGGCCTGTGAATATTGGAAGATGGCTATCATAACTCCTCTCGGTCTCCTCTTATCCAGTCGAAACGTATGTACTGGAACCATGCACACCCTTTTGAGTGGCTGGATGAAAGAAAAAGCACTGATGGTTGCGTTTGGTGAATTATATACATATGGGCAGGCAAGCTGAAATTAAAAACAAAAACAAGCTTTCAGCAGTCATCTATAAACACATAGCGACGGCACCTGCCTGAGATCAATAAGCAAGGAGTTTCAAACATCACTCGTGTTTATATCCCAGTTTTCCATCATCGACTCCCATTGCAGCTTGTTGTTGTTGTTTAGTCGTTTAGTCGTGTCCGACTCTTCGTGACCCCATGGACCAGAGCACGCCAGGCACTCCTGTCTTCCACTGCCTCCCGCAGTTTGGTCAAACTCATGTTCGTAGCTTCGAGAACACTATCCAACCATCTCGTCCTCTGTCTTCCCCTTTTCCTTGTGCCCTCAATCTTTCCCAACACCAGGGTCTTTTCCAGGGAGTCTTCTCTTCTCATGAGGTGGCCAAAGTATTGGAGCCTCAGCTTCACGATCTGTCCTTCCAGTGACTACTCAGGGCTGATTTTCTTCAGAATGGAGAGGTTTGATCTTCTTGCAGTCCATGGGACTCTCAAGAGTCCCTCCAGCACCATAATTCAAAAGCATCAATTCTTCGGCGATGAGCCTTCTTTATGGTCCAGCTTTCACTTCCATACATCACTACTGGGAAAACCATAGCTTTTACTATACGGACCTTTGTTGGCAAGGTATTATCTCTACTTTTTAAGATGCTGTCTAGGTTTGTCATGAAAATCCATCAGGATGATTGTAATTTAAGTTGATAGAGACACATAGCAATTTGGAGAGAGAGAGTGATGTTTGCAAGGGTGAATCAATTAATTTAGCTGATTATCAGTTAACTCTGGGAACTCTGCTTGAGTGTGTGTGTGTGTGTGTGTGTGTGTGATCTCTGCAAGGCTGGGAGAGGTAGAGTGTCATTTGGGGTTCTGTTTATAACATAGATGAGAACGTCACCAAGAGGATGTCTCTGAGCGGTTTCATCCTGTTCTCTTACCAAAGCATGTCAAAGCTAATGTGTTTATGCCTTCAATTCCATGGTGTGTGTTGAAGAGAGGAAGAGTCAACTTGTGCCAATTACAGCAAGATCCCGGGTTGTTTCTGGCTGCTTCTGTTTCAGCATGGCATTGCCCAGCAGGGGAGACGTAAAGGGGAGGATGTTTGGGTTATTGTGGTTTAATAAAAATATCAGGTTTAACGTCTGAAGAAAGAGCTAGAGAAGGCCCTTTTTTGTAAATCACAGCAAGGGTTGAAAAAGGGTTGGGGAGGAAGGCAAGGGAAAATCCTCATTCTCGTCATTAACTATGGAGGTGAATGTGTTAGGGGAATCCCCTATGTCCAAACCAACCTGAGCTCTCTGCAGTGAGGAAGGGGCAGCCTTCTTAGGTTTAACAAATTTCTCTGTAGGTAGCCGCAACTGTAAGTCTGAAGACTATGTAGCAATAATAGCTCCTTTCAATTGTCCAGTAAGTGAGGCTGGAAATGTTTAGGGGACAGAGGCAGATTGCTGAGGGGAGGTCTGAACCTCATGTCCTTGATCATCAGAAAAAACATAATAATAATAATAATAATAATAATAATAATAATAATAATAATAATTTTATTTATATCCCGCCCTCCCCAGCCGAAGCCTGGCTCAGAGCAGCTAACAACAATAAAAGTAACACAGTTACAAAAAATCACAATCAATTAATTGAAATGCATTCTAAAATTAATTCATTCTAAAATCAATTCAAAATCAAATTAATGGCAACCATTGGGCTAGAGTTCTATGAGGAATGCCAAAGGAGGGCGTCAGACTATGTCTTGGCCAAAGGCCTGGTGGAACAGCTCTGTCTTACAGGTCCTGCGGAAAGATGTCAAGTCCCGCAGGGCCCTAGTCTCTCAGGTTCATATTCAGATGAGGTGTCAACCTGAGAGTGACCATGCAGGATCTTTCATTTTTGATACTCACTTAAAAAAAAATCCCTCTCCAATCCGGGGGGGGGGGGGGAGGATGTACTTAGCAATATTTTAAGGCCACACAAATTTTCATGAGCCGTATCCAGCAAAGGGCCAGTGGCTCATCTGGCCAGTGGCTCATCTGGTCCAGCATCCTGTTCTCACAGTGGCCAATAAGATGTTTATGCAAAGCCTGCAAGCAGGACCTGAGCACAAGGGCAACTGTCCCCACCTGTGAGTTTCCAGCAACTGGGATTTGGGGGTTTACTGCCTCTGAGCAGAGGCAGAACGTAGGCACCAATTATGAATCACTTCCCGCTAAACATCTCATTTCACGATAAATGCACATGGAAAACATGTTTGCATATAAAGACACATTGAAACAGTTTCAGATATGAAAGTAATTAAAATCGTTTCACATATAAAAACAATTTCAAGTCCAACACAGAAACGAACTGGAATGGGGAAAAATCTTCGCGGGAAAGGCTTGTTGGAAACAGAAGGTCTTTGGTGAGTCCCAGAAAGACCATAGAGACTAAAGAGGATTGGCAGCTTAAGTGCACAGAACATGCAGAACTTGCAGATCTAACACACAGAATAAGAGAGCAAGAAGAACATATATTTAGAGTAGAAAACATTTATTGAATATGTGGAAGATAACTGTACACAGCTGAAAATGCTGGCAGCATTAAAACAAATTCAACAGTGTAAATAATATTTGATTGATGTGAAAGTGACAAACTGATTTGAATGGTTGCAGTAAAATATGCAGGAATGTATGGTATGTGAAATGAACCATGGAAGGAGAAGAAGAGAAGTTACTGGATATTTTAAAGTTTGTAAAATGTTTATTTTGAAATGTAAAATTGAAAACTTTATAAGAAATATTATGCAGAAAGACCACGGAGAAGGTGCCTGTCCGGTGTGTCATAGAATACTAGAGAACCATAGAATTGTAGAGTTGGAAGGTACCCCGAGATTCATCTAGTCCAACCCCTGCAATCCAGGAATCTTTCACCCAACATCGGGATCAAACCCACGACCCTGAGATCAAGAATCTCAAGCTCTACCAACTGAGCTATCATGGAGTGCCGCAGGACAGAGCTCCAGAGGCTTAGTGCCACTACACTGAAGGCCCATTTCCTATATCATATGGACTGGACCTTCTGATGAGATGGCATCAGTGCAAAGATTGCTTGGGCATACAGTGGTACCTTGGGTTAAGAACTTAATTCATTCTGGAGGTCCGTTCTTAACCTGAAACTGTTCTTAACCTGAGGTACCACTTTAGCTAATGGGGCCTCCCTTTGCCACCGCTGCATAATTTCTGTTCTCATCCTGAAGCAAAGTTCTTAACCCAAAGTACTATTTCTGGGTTAGCAGAGTCTGTAACCTGAAGCGTCTGTAACCCGAGGTGCCACTGTATTAGATTGCCTCTTAGGCATCCTGGCCCCAAGCTGTATAACGTTCTCTACACCAGACCAGTGTTGCACTTGTTGGACTCAGTAGGGCGGAAGGGTTGGATCTGCCTGTCGTTGGCTCTGGCGCCACCTACTGTCAGGCTCCTGCCCTTCTGCCCCACCAGTCCCATCAGGCACCAGCTACCCCGGTTGGTGGAGAAAGTCATGCAGCAATGCGTAAGTGGGGAAGCAGGTGTTCAGACAGAGCATGGGGGGCTGCCACACAAGCAGGAGCATCTTGTTCTCATCTGTGAAACACTGGAGGGTATGTCCTCTGCAATATTGCAAAGGAGCTGGATGGGGGTTCTCCCCCATTTGAACACTGCCTCTAAAAATGTTGCCGCCTAGGCCAATTGCTAGGGGTGCTTATGCTGTCAGGTTAGCCCCATGTCTCTTCCTGGACATTGTGTTCTGTATGATTCTGAGTGATTGCATTTATGCTTTTGACAAAAAAAGGGGGGGGAGCTAGCATAAAGCAGCTGAACTGAAGTTAATATTTATGCCCAGTGCCTGTTTGTGATAGGAAAAAGGAGGAGGGTGGGGAGGGTTATGACTGGTGAAGGGGGCTCATTGTTCCCCGTTCCTCTCCGAAAAATATATGTGGCAGTGACATAAAGCCAGCCTTACCCCAATGCGTGACTCAGTGCCACGCTGAGCCCTCTTTTGTTTCCCCAGAAGAGAATGCACAGCTTCTGCCACTTAAATGGGCCATTTTTCTTGCAAAACATAGCTTTCACAAAAAAAGAGAGCACTTTTTGGAACAAGATCCTCACTAAGGTAAGAAGGCCTGGCATCGTTTCACGCGGCACTCCAGCTGTTTAAGAGCGGCCTTTTCTTTCCAGTGTCCAACCTATAATAGGTGCAAATGAGCAATATTTTTTTTGTTGTTGTTCCATGCTCAAAAAAAGGAAGGGGAGAAGAAAAAAAAGGACCTTTGGGGAGTGCCTTGTCATCCCACCCCAACCCTGAGAGAATAAAGACTGTATTTTGGGCAAATTAAACAGATTCAACTTTGCTCGCGTCACATTGCCTGAGAGGAGGGTTAAAAAGAGTCCCTGCTTGGGGTGTGTGTCGGGAGGGGAACTTGCGAGGTTTTGTTTGAAATTATAGGAACGATTCCCGAATTATAGCAGCTGTAAGTAAATGTGTTGTCAGGAGGTGCGGGGTGGGGTGGGGGCACCCATTTATAATTTCCCTCACTTTCACAGACTGTTAGCTTAATCTTCTCCGGTCAGCTGGTGTCGCTGAACTTGTCTCTGAACTGCATTCCGAGACACCAAGCTCCTCTTTTTCCCAGTTGGGGACCTCTCTCCACGGGAGATAAGAAGAGACAAATCTCCTTGGCTGAGAAGGTGTCAATGGGAAGACTCCCTCTGCCCAGCGCTGCCCTGACACATGATGAGTGCTCCAGCCTCTGGAAAGGTGCTGACGTGGCCACGCCAACTTAATGAGGTCATCGCTGAAGTCACGGCCCCCTGCTGATAACCTTGCAAATCCAAAGTTATGCGAAGATAGCACAGGAGGGTGTTCAGAAAATCCTGTCCTTCATCATTCTCTCGCTTGTCAGCCTCAGTTCAAGAAGGAGAGCAGCTACCCCTCACGATTCCGAAACAAAACAAATGTTCCCATTGCATTGCGCTCATTCCCCGCACAGCTTTCGGGAGCTGCTTTTTCAGACGATGAGAAAGCAACGCCTTTGCGATGAGGTCCGTAACAATCGCTGTCCAAAGAAGCCAAACATTCCGCTCGGACATAATGCAGCCTTTGTTGCCATATGCGTTGGCAACCGGTAAAATGGTTGTCAAAAGAGGGTGACTTGCGTCGCTGAGGGCTGCGACTGGGGAATTTCACTTTCACAGTGAAATTCTGTGTTGAGTTTTGAGGTTTCTGCCCAGGGATGAAAATGTCCCATGCATTTCAAAGGAAGCAGAAAGAGTTTGTATAAAATTGCATATGGGAGTTTCTGTGCCTCCTGTCTGGGACCCAGGGAGCACATCAATGCAAGTGGTGATTATTCATATTTATTTTTTAAAAAAATATGTATATGCCACTGTTTCATAGAAAAATATTAAAGCTGCATTGTGGGTGTTCACCAGCAGTGGCTGGGTTGTTTGTTAAGGTTAAAGAAGAAATTTTCCAAGCAATGAGACCTTATGACCCAAATCTAGGGTTGCCACCAAATTTCACTCACCGTGAAAATTCAAAGTGAATCTTAGGGCTATTTGAGGGGAATAACCCTAGCCACTAAGGAAAGCAAATGTTATCTTAACAATATAAGCAGGGATGGGGAAGGAATTTACTTTTGTTTGCATTTCAATCAGGAATTACCTAATTTGCAGTTCTCAACCCAGCACACAGAACTCAAGCCCAATTCTCCTTCGTAATCAGCCCTTTTCCAGTCGTGTAACGTGTACAGAAATGCCTCTGTTATGCTACCATTTAGTGGACTTCTCTCCTCATAAACAGCTCCCTGCCTGCCCATTCTTCAGCGTGGCCAGTTGTGAATTTTCTGTCCTTTCCTTCTTAGCAGCTCAGGTTTAATTTACTTAATCAGTGCAGCAAAATGTCCAGGGCACCTCTGTCTTATTCCCAGAGGATCAGAGCTATTTTTAGCCCTTGTTTCTGATCCAAGTGTGTTCGGCAGAGAAGAATTAATTTGTGTTTTGTGCTCCCTTGCTCTTTGGACCTTTTATATTTATGGGGGTGGGGGGGGAGACATCAAAGGCTTCAAAAACCAGAGGAATATCATCATCATCATCAGTTTGCATTCTGCAGTAGGACTTTTTCTTTTCTTTTCTTTTCTTTTCTTTTCTTTTCTTTTCTTTTCTTTTCTTTTCTTTTCAGCATACTGAATGAACTTCTGATTAAATAGGTAAAGGTAAAGGTACCCCTGCCCGTACGGGCCAGTCTTGACAGACTCTGGGGTTGTGCGCTCATCTCACTCTATAGGCCAGGAGCCAGCGCTGTCCGCAGACACTTCCGGGTCACATGGCCAGCGTGACGAAGCTGCTCTGGCGTACCGGCACCAGAGCAGCACACGGAAACACCGTTTACCTTCCCGCTAGTAAGCGGTCCCTATTTATCTACTTGCACCCGGGGGTGCTTTCGAACTGCTAGGTTGGCAGGCGCTGGGACTGAGCAGCAGGAGCGCACCCCGCCGCGGGGATTCAAACCGCCGACCATGCGATCGGCAAGTCCTAGGCGCTGAGGTTTAACCCACAGCGCCACCCGCGTCTGATTAAATAGGAAACTGTTAAATTGAGTCAGGCCGCTGGTCCATAAAGCTCAGTATTATCTACACTGGCCGGCCAGTTTCAGGTGAAAGTCTATCTGCAATCCTACTGGGAGATTCAAGGATTTGCACCTGGGACCTTCTACCTGCAAAGCAAACGCTCTGCTCCTGAGTTACGGCCATTTTTTACCCATCTTCTATGATTTTAAATGAGTGTGCAGTGGGGAGGACCTCTGTTCTGAAGCCCTGATGTGTCCCACACCTCATACCATCTGCTCCACAAACTCTTCTTAGGCAGGAGGCGACTCAGCACCAGGCAAGAAACTCCCTGGTTCAGTACCCAGGATCTCCTGGTCGTTCCAGAAGAAAGCCCTCTCTGAAATCTGGAGAACCACTGCCAGTCAGTCCTGAGTTAGGTGGACCAAATAAATAGATGCAGGGGAAAGGCTGTGGCTGCAGTATCCGCTTTGTGTTCAAGAAAGGGTCCCAGGTTCAAATCTTTGGCATCTCTGGGTAGGGCTGAGAATGACCCCTTTCTGAAATCCTGGACAGCTGCTGCCAGTCAGGGTTGACAGTACTGCGCTAGATGGGCCCATAATCTGACTTGGTATGAGACATCTTCCTGGGCTCCTTTGTTCCCCCGTTGATCTTTACCCATCTGCCAGTGACCCATTGTTGGCATCTATATGTCTCAAGAGACAATGGAGTGTGCCACTGTGGGTGAAATCAAACTGCTGCATTAGCAGCATCAAAGTGACCTCCCCAAGGTGCAAGCCTGGGCAGTGTGTATGAAGGTCCTGGGCTGCCCAGATGACAAGACCCCCCTCTTGGCATCACTAATGTGGTCCAAAGAAAAGCAGAACATTATGTTTGGCACCAGCTTGGCTGCAGGAGTGGCCAGAAGGAGTCGCCATCCAACTGTCTTAGGGACTCCACTCCAGTTTTGTGTAGGGTTTACTCCTTAGCCTTTTCTTCTCCCAAATATATCCCGCAAGGCAGTGGAGGTTCAGGACTACCTTCCCAGGTTGATGAGCCCCATCTGCCACTCACTTCCCTCAGCATGTTTAGAAATCCCCTTCTTGACCGTTGGACTCACTATTGTTCTCAGCCACTCAATCCGCCAGAGCCTGTCTTCTCATGCAGGGAAAGTGACCTGTACTGCAATGATTACACTGGGCAACAATTTTTTAATTTTGGAATGTTGTCTAGATTTCTACAACTGATTTAGGGTATTTTTGCACTGCTGAATCAGGAAATGGCATCCATTTCTCTCCATCAGGTCAGGTTTACTGTAAACTGAATGGTGGGCATTGATAAAGGTAAGTACACATAAATTGCATGTTGCTTCACAATTTTTCAAACTTCAGGGCTTGAACTTCCGTTTCTTGGAACTCCTGGAATGCTCAGCGGCAGGGAGGTCTCTCTTCAGAGTCCAACAGTAGTCAGCCATCATGACTGCGTCCCAGCGACCCTGATACCTGGTCTCCATCCCTTTCATGTCCTGATGGAATCTCTCCCCCTGATCGTCACTCATTGAACCCAAGTTCTCAGGAAACCTGTCCATATGTGAAAATAGGTAGTGCATCTTGACGCTCATGTTGCAGCCCAGGTTTCTGAAAGCAGTCAGCATGTTGTTGACAAGTTCTGCGTAGTTTCTGGCCTTATTGTTGCCAAGAAAGTTCTTCACTACCAGAACAAATGCCTTCCACGCTTCCAGTTCCACTTCGTTCATTGAGTTTCCGAACTCTGGATCGAGCTGATGGATCTGAGGACCGTCAAAGATGCCAGCTTTCAACTTCTCCATGGTCAATCCTGGAAAAGCCTGGCACAAGTAAGTGAAGCAGTCACCATCCTTGTCCAGAGCCTTGGTGAACTGCTTGATTAAGCCGAGCTTGATGTGCAGCGGTGGGAAGAGTATTCTGTCTCTGTCCAGCAGAGGGTTGTTGATGACGTTCCTTTTTTTGCAAGGCACCAATTCCTCCTGCACAGGCCAGTCCTTCTTTGTGTAATGCTGAGCACGGTCCCTACTATCCCACATGCACAGAAAAAATGGGTACTTGGTGAAGCCAGACTGTTGTCCCAACAAAAAGTCCACCATCTTCAGGTCAACACAAATAAACCACTTATGCTGATCATAACCAATTTTCTCCAGCACATACTTCACCGCTTCATAGTTCTCCTTCAGTGTACTCGAGTGAGCCAGGGGTATAGAGGCAAACTGGTTGCCGTTGTGTAGCAGAACACATTTCAGTGATCGCTTGCTGCTGTCAGTGAACAGTCTCCAATCTTTGGGTTCATACTGAGGCACTCCAAGCTTGAGCAGAAGCTGCACAATATCTGCACAGTACACCAAGTCCTTCTCTTTCGAGAAAAAATGGAGGTACTCTTGATGCCTGTTGCGGAAGAAGCTGATGCGAGCACTGTCAGAGAGGAGGTTTTTTTCCTTCAATCTGGATGCCAACAGTTCGGCAGAGTCCTTTGACAAGCTGAGGTTGCGAACTAGATCATTCAACTCCTTTTGGGAAAATGGATGTGGAGCATCATCTTCAAGAACCACCTCTTCTTCTTCATGTCCTTCAACACTGGAGGCATCTTCGTCACTAATGTCAGGAAGTTCTCCGAAGATAGGCACTGGAATTTCATCACAATGAGCTACAGGACGATGTGCTGATTGAAGATCAGGATTAACTTAGTTTTGATCCTCCAACTTTATGCTTTGCCACACCAATTTATGGAAGATTTCGAGGTTTTATGAATTCAAACTGATCACTTTTCGACATAATCACCCAGAACTATCGGACCTGAATACTTCTTGTCATTAAAATAATCATTTCCAATCAAAACAATTATTCGACATGGCATTTTACCCCCACCAACTTCTTCTAAAATGCTCCACACAAGCGTACATGTGAACAAAAACGTAAAAAAACGATGTGTGGCCATAGCTCAAAAACTTGACCTGATTGAGCAAAACCAATGTGATTTTTGGATTCAGCGCATCAGATTCATCCTAAATCAACTGAAAAAACGCAGACAACCGATTTGTTGTTGACCAGTGTTATCTTCCAGAGTTTTCCCCAGCCATTACACCCTTCTGGTTTTAATTTCTTTGTTATTTTGCTTTTTCAGTCCCTTTGTGACACCTTAATGCGAATTAACAACGAAACCTTTGCACTAACTATGGAGAAATTCTGAACTTTCAACACCTCTCCCTTCCAGGTTTGGTTAAACTGTCTTCATTCATGTTCTCCAAAGCCCTTCACACCTGCATTGCAGGCAGTATGGTAATTCAGCAGGTAGGGAGAGGGAGGGGAGCTCTCAGCTCAAGCTGTGTTCCAGGCACAGTGGAGGGATGCCTGGCTGCTGCTTACTCACCCTCTGATAGCCTCAGCAAGTAGAATTTGTCAGGATCCTGAAGTCACAACCAAATTTTGCACTGAGACCCCAGCAATTATGGAAGTAGCAAGACTTCCTAGATATATTTTTCCACCCTGCTACATCACAGATATCCCCAGGTCTTGAATTGTTCCCATCCCAGCCTTTTGATTGGCTAGCATGCCTACAGACATCCTTCCAAACTCATGTCAAGACTAGTCTTGAACATTTTGTCTAGCCGTGGGGGCTGGTGACCATTGGAACTGATAGGGCAGAAGGTGGAACAGCCAACAGTAGGTGGCGCCAGAGCCAATGACAAAACCAATAGTTTTGCTCCCCACCCTCCTTCCTGCTGAGTCCTAGAAGGGCAACAATGAGACTAAGGAGAAGAAAGCTGGGCTGCAAGTGATGGGGCAGCCCTTGTTATCCTAGGCCAGCCCAACCTCTAGGGAAGTGAATTAGTCACTTTCTGGTTCATACCATGTTTCCAGGTGTTCTGCCATCTTTCTGGTCCATTCCATTTCAGTATAAACTATGATCTGTCATCTATCTATATCTATCTATCATCTATCATCTATCATCTATCATCTATCATCTATCATCTATCATCTATCTATCTATCTATCTATCTATCTATCTATCTATCTATCATCTATCATCTATCTATCTATCTATCATCTATATCTCTATCATCTATCTTTCTATCTACCCATCTATCAATCTATCTGCTCAAAAAAATGCATTTAAATAATCTTCCAAAGCCTGTTGCCTCCCCAAATGCACGTTTCTAATTGTACTTTTATTTAAGTTTGAGCAGAGATCTGTGTCAAAACATTTGGGAAGTCCAAGAGCAAACGGATAACTTATGTTCCTATCTACACATTAGACCAGGGCTGGTGGTGGTTTGGATCACTTTATACTGCAATTCGCAGAGGCCAAATTACCCCTTCCTCTAGCCCATTTCCTACCACCACCAGGAGAAAGTGGTGGTATGTGTGTGCCATTTTGATTTTCCTCCTGGGGAAATCAGAACATGTTCACCTCTCTCTGCTGCCATGGCTGAATATGAGTTCATGCAATAGGCAGATGGTGGCCCCACTTTCTACCAATGTGGAATATATTTGAAGGTCTTCACTAGGTCTTTGTAGACCTAGTGATGAAGAGTTGACCTTCAACCTCTGTTCAAGTCCCACACCTGCTTGGGTCCTGCTGCGCAGTCTTGGACTTGTTACAGCCTTCCATTTTCAGTTGCTCATCTGTAAAAACGGGATGTACAGAGGCTTACTTCACATGGTTGAGGGTTTTTGGGGGGGATGACAGATGTATTCATGATTAGAATGCTGTTCTGTAGAAAAATCTCTGCAACTTTTAGAAAGGTAATGAAACAAGCACTCTATAGCTTTCAAGTTTTTCTTTTCTGTTTGTAAGTAAGTCAAATGTGATTGAATTGTGTACTTTAAATGTACTTGACTTTACACAAACACACACATACACACACACACACACACACACACACACACACACAAATACACTGTGCAGGTGTAAAATGAGAAATCCAGAAAAGAAATAGTGGCTGAAATGACAGTGGTAATAGTTTAGAACTAGAGAAGCACAGTATGAGGAATTTGTTATTTTTGATGTCTGATATGAACTGGACCAGGGTTGGTACTGTCAGCTCCAGGGCCAAATGTGGCCCCCCAAGGCCCTCCATCTGGCCCCTTGGACTCTACCCAGCCACACCTCTCACCAGCCTTGCTTCACACACCCCTTTAGTGTTTTTGCTTGGGTGTCTGGATGGAGGATAGAAAGAGGTTTGTGAATTCATCATGCATTGTTCCTCCTACTTTTGCACCTGGCCCTGCCCACCACTAGCATGTGGGCCCCAGAATATTGCCAAGAAGGGGGTGTGGCCCTTGGGCTGGAATACATTCCCTACTCGTGAACTAACCTGCCCTGCAACTCCTAGGCAATGGTGTGCATTTGAATTTAGCTACCTGCCTGTTTTCTCACTCCTCGGGATATATTCTTGGCTCAAACACTGTCTCCAGAAAACGTGTTCGAAATGCTACGTTTTGAGAGAAACACACATTGCAAAAGAAAATACATTTAGCAATGCTCGATTTGGGAGACTGCATACAGATTGAAACGTGGATTTCTGTGCTAATTTAAAACACATACAGACTGGTGCCAAAGTAGGATCCTCAAACAGAAATACGGAACACCTGCAGGAATGACATAGCCTGGAATTAGACTCCTTCAGCCACCCCTGTGTAGGCACACAGGCCCAGTAAAAGGCAATCTAATGCTTTTTGCTTTTGCCTGCTTTGCTCCCCCGCAGGCGCCACCAACATCTCGCCCTCCTTTTCTGAGCCTGTGCCTGTTTTATGGCCTGCTTGGATGGCGCAAAGATTGAATTTCCCAGCATCTACACACGATTAGGAAGCTGCGCTTGAAACCTGAGCGCGGTGGCAGGGGGATCTCCAGCTGGGCTGAGTCTTCTGCAGGCTACTGCCCCTGCAGTTCGCTCACAGGATGGGGAACAGCTGTCCTCGCTAGCAAAGAAATGTCCCTTGACTGACAGTCAGAGCAGATGTTGGGTTGGGGGGGGAGAGAAAGAGAGACAGAGAGAGAGAGATGGCTCTCGCTTTCCACACATGAGGGAACTCCCTAGGTAGCGCTGGACAAGGCTGGGACCCTGGAGATCTGCTGCTGCAAATACGTGACCCTTGACAATTCCCATTTTTCTGTTTCCATTGGAATTCTCTGGCATCCAGGAGTGTGGTCTGAGGCAACATCTCAAGGGCTGGATAGAAATGTCTGGAGGGCCAAACGTGGCCCCCATGCCTGGTTTAGTCTATTAAAAAGGAATGGGCTCAGTTCCATATGACTGACTGCCAGCATGCAATGGAGGCAGGTGAAGAATGCCAGAAAGTAAAGCTGCCAATGTCTTTTTCTACCTGCCATTTTTGCAATGTTAAAGGGTTTTTATTTTGTTAGTACAATTTATACTGAATATATATTGGTTACTGTAATGGATCCCATCACAAGATCATGTTTTAATTATGCTTTGAGTGGGCTCTCCCACTTTTTTTTTTATTCTATTACCAGCATCTCTATGTGTTTCAAAATGGATTATTTTAATCTTGCAGGATTCTGACATGGGATTGTAGCCAGCACTAGTCCTACTCAGAGCAGACCCATTAAAAAATCAATAGGCGTGTCTAACTTCGGCCCATTAATTTCAAAGGATCTACTCTGAGTATAACTTAGCTGGATACAACCCTTGGTTGGTTGTTGTCGTTTTGTCATTTTTATTTTATTTTATTTTTATTGAACAGAGAGGCAGGACATGTGTATTTTCAATGAATCAAATAATTATAATTTCATTTCTTTGCATGAGACCCAGTACCTGGCAGTAGCGCCTATTAGGATTGCCCCAGACCTAATCTCTCCATTCAGGTTGCAATGTGTTTATTTTTATTTCATTTTAGCCCAGAGGGCTTCACAGTTCAATGAGCCCTGGGTCACGATTCCTAATTAATAATGTTAAGAATCACACTCAAAGCCCACAGCCAAGGAGCTGGCTGGTTTGTTCCAATCAATGGGAGAATTTCAAGCCCCTCCTCTCCCTGTTTCTTAGCCCTCTCTGGTGCATGATGCTCCAGTGACAGCCAAAGCCATAGTTGGCAGGATGCTCAGAGAGAGAGAGAGAGAGAGAGAGAGAGAGAGAGAGAGAGAGGAACCTAAAACTCAAAACTTGGCCATTCCTGGAACCCATGGTAGCCCAGTTCCCAAGCCAACCTCAAAATGTCCCTAAGCCTATGTATCCATCCATCCATCCATCCATCCATCCATCCATCCATCCCATTTCTATTCCACCTTTCCTCCAAGGAGCTCAATGTGACATGCATACTCCTTCTCCACCCCATTTTATTCCTCACAACAACCCTATGAGATGGATTAGGTGGAGAGCAAGTGCCTGGCCCAAGGGTCACCCAGTGACCTTCATGGCCAAGTGGGGATTAGAACCCTGGTCTCCCAGGTCCTAGACCAGTGCTCTAACCAGTACACCATATTGGCTTTCATTGCTTGAAGCTTTCCTCAAGTCCCATTTCCAAGGCTCCAGGTTTGAGGGAGCCCTCGGCAAAAACGTCATCTGGTGTACGAAGCGACACGCAGAGATTGGATGGTCATCTGCCAGGGATTCTTTAGCTGTGGTCCCTCCTTTGCCAGGGGTTGAACCAGATGGCCCTTAGGGTCCCTTCCAGTTCTGCAATTCTATGATTCTCCAGTTCAAGCCCAGTTGGAACCATCCCATTGTAGGGAGGTTTAGATTCTTCTCTGTCTACTTTGGCTGTCCAGCAGATCAAGGAGCAAGGGAAGCCTGCAATTGTCCCTCTGCTCATTTGGCTTAGATTTACCCCTGAAACAATACCCATGCATACCTTCCCTTCTTTTAAGGGGAGAACAAGGAGACCATCCTAAATGGAGGTGGACCTTTGGAGGTGAGCCATAGCTCCATGCTGGAGAATCTGCCTTGCACACAGAAGGTCCCAAGTTCAATCTCTGGTGTCTCCAGGTTGGGCTGAGATTGCCCTGAAAAGCTGGACAGCTGCTACCTGTCAGTGTAGGCAATGCTGAACTAATGGACCAATGGTCTGAGCCACCTAGCTCTGTTCCTATTTAAAACCACTCTTTATACAGGACCATGAAGACTAGAATATTACTTTAGAGGGGTGACCACAGCTCAGTGGGGAGAGCATCTCCTCTGCATGCAGAGAGTCCCAGATTCAATTGCTGGCAGGGCAAGGGATGTCTCCTGTGTGAGCCACTACCAGTCATGGTAGACAATGCTGGGCTAGGTGGACCATGTTCTGAGTCGGTACCAGGCAGCTTCCCATGTTCCTATGCCCAATGCACTGTGTTAATTGGAAGCGGGAGGGAGAGAGGGAAGGGAGTGACATTTAGACACCAAATGTCTTGGGTCGGCTCCATCATCTTTTCGGCTTGTCTGTGTGTCATCTCCCCTCCGTGGGCACAGCCTCTGTGATTAAGTCTGCAGTTCCCCTGCTGTTTTTAATAGGCCTGTAGACCCGACCAGCTGATGAGAACTAAACTACACAGCTTGATCCCGAATATTTTCGCTGGAATCTCCTAATACACTATATTAATCATTACTGTCAAACCATTCTGGAGCCAAATATGTCCACCCAGAAGGGCAGGAGGGGGTTGGGGCTGCAAGGCGGCGGGGGGGGGGGAGAGACAGAGATTGGCTGGCTCCGTATTAAAACCAGACTCGGGATGGCCCCATGCGCCTGTCTTTGTAAGGCTCTAGCATTCTGGGCCTTTGCACAAGCAAAATGGACATCAGCATGGAATAGCCTGCTGGCTTTCCTATCTCGGTGCATTACAAGCAATTCATATGTTTGGATGACTGAATAGGGAATAAAAAGCCACGAGAGATATTTATTAGTCCAGCATGTTTCAGCCTCTACTGGTCCTTCGTCAGGCAAATCTTAAAAAAAAAAAGTTGTTAAAATAGCAATGTTATTTATTTCATTAAAGTTATACATTGCTTGATTGGTTAGGTTTTTTAAAACACAACAACAACAACAACAACAACAACAACAACAACAACAACAACCTCAAATTGGTTTACAAAGAGAATGGAAGAATAAAATCACTGGTTAAATACAGCTATTTAAAACATTCCAAAAATAAAATAAAATTGGCAGTAAATTGAAATCTGATTGAAGCACATATTGGCATTCTAGGTATGTGAGTCATTCTTTTTGCCTAAAGAAAATTGTTTTGAGCAGGTGCCTGGAAGAGTACAGTGAAAAGTGCCTGCCTGGTTTCAATAGGAAGGGAGTTCCGCAGTGTAGGCACTTCCACACTAAGAGATTGATTTCTTACAAATGCTAAATGGATATTATGTAGCCCCTGTAATAGTGCCCCTTCCACACAGAACTGAATAGTGTATTATATACAGTGGTACCTCGGGTTACATGCGCTTCAGGTTACATACGCTTCAGGTTACAGACTCCGCTAACCCAGAAATAATACCTCTGGTTAAGAACTTTGCTTCAGGATGAGAACAGAAATTGTGTAGCAGTGGCACGGTGGCAGCGGGAGGCCCCATTAGCTAAAGTGGTGCTTCAGGTTAAGAACAGTTTCAGGTTAAGAACGGACCTCCGGAATGAATTAAGTACTTAACCTGAGGTACCACTGTACATGATTTCTCAATAAACAATATGTATAACGGAATTTTAAAAGGACAGAAATTAATATCCCACATTTAAAAAGAAAAAGTTTTAGGAAGTGCAATATACATCTTTGAAGTTAAAGTATTCTAATGGAGCAGTGAAAGTTGTGAGTATTATATATTTATACCAAGTTTTATGAGAACAATACACATGCTTGCGCGCAGAATGCCATTTTTTTGTGGTACCTTATCACAAATAAGCATAAATAAATGAAATTATCTGGGCCTAAGTCTCATTGAACTCTGTAGGATTTATGTCTGAGTAGACATGGAGGCTAATGCAGGAGGTCTGCAATTCCAAAGACATTTACTTAGCAGTAACCTCTCTTTTACTCAGGGGGCTGTGCCACCTTTTCTGCCTGGGGTGGCATCCATTATATAAACAGAAAGGCCAGTAGGTGGGCTTGTGCAGCAAAGTTGGAAGTTGCAAGTAGAAGAATAAAGTTAGGTATGTTTTGCCTCTCCCACCATGGTGTCCTGGGTTGGTGTGTGTGTGTGTGTGTGTGTGTGTGTGTGTGTGAAACCTTGGATGTTGCTCATGCAAAGATGCTTAGGAAATGCACTGTAACTCCTTTAGGAATACTCAGAGAGCTTTCAGAAGTGTCCCACCTGAACACCAACAGATAGCACAGAGAGATAGGTTGTGTGAGGTTCTCCTTCCCCACTGCTCCCATAAGGGACACCCTCGTCTGTTGCAACCTGGCAAAGTAAGTTCAGCATACACGGAGAGCTTGGTCGTGTTGGGAAGCCATGGATCTGGGTGTCTCCTTGCTTCTCCATTACCCCTGTGAGTGCTGAAGCCAGCCTGCTCATTTGTAAATATTATATTAATACGATTTTTCCTTTCCTCAGAGACCGGTCTACCTTTATTGGAGTGCTTTCTTCATGTGCATCTGCTTTAGGGCAACGTGTTTCCATAACTATATGATTAGCTTTGTGTCCTGCTTATAATAATAGTGTGCGCACACGCACACACACACGATACTCTAGATAGTGTTGTAGTGTTATGTTATATCAAAACCATGTGTAGCAAATCCTTATTTGCAGCAACTTCTGAGTTTGAGTTTCAGCTCCTGCTCCACCTATCAACACTGATTCTCATAAACCTTGCTGGTTTATTTTCTCTTTCACCTTCATGCCAACTTTTATTTTAACTCCCTTCTACTCCCAGCATCCTCCCCTTCCTGGCAGCCTCTTTCTCCTCCCAAAACATGGTCCCAAAACATCTGGATGGGGGGAAGGCCATTCTAGGCTTCCTTATTTCCCCCTCCCCCATCAAATTTTCCATTTTCAGGAGGAAACAGGGTGTGGATCAGAGGCAGAGCCCAGGTCCCAGGGTCATTCTCCAATGACATATCCAGGTAGGGCTGGGAATGTCCCCAGCTTGAAACCATGGAGAGCCACTGCAGATGGATGCAGACAGCACTGAGCTGGCTGGACCAAGGGTCTGGCTCTGTCTAAGTCAGCTTCCTATGAACCTAAACAATCCTACTTTCTTTGTGAAGAGGGCAGAGCAATATCTCTTGCTGTGCTGGGGATGCAACATTGCATCAGCATGTGGCATGGAAAATGGTGGTCCTTCCACCCACGCCATTGGCACTGCCATTGACTCAGACCTTCTCAAAAGCTGTGTGGCAAAATGAGAATGGAGAAGTGGGCCCTTCCGAGCCCTGCATTTCTGAATGAGCTAAATCCTAAATTCATAGGAACCCAAAAAGTTGCCTTATACTGAGTCAGTCCATCTATCTTGGAATTTTCTACTCTGAATGGCAATAACTCACTGGGATTTCAGAGAACAGCTTTTTCCAGATGCCAAGGAATGAACCCGGGACTTTCAAGACAGATATTCTACCAATGAACTGCAGTCCTTCCCCTGTCCTGCAGTCCCTGAAAATAGGCTTGCGAATGGAAAAAGATATGAAAAGGTTAACATTTCTTGCACTGTTCTCCATACTTTCTGTTTTGGTTGCAGACTGTGTTTCTCCCCCTGCTCATGAATGGCTACTTAAAGAGAATGTTGACAAATTAATAAAGGTTAGCCCATTAACCGCTGTCTTGGCAGACCGTTTTGCAGAGTTTAAGAATCCCGGTTTTTCCAACTAAGTGCCGCTGCCAGCTGAATGAAGCGAGCACGTCTAATTAGAAATGTTAGCGATTCAGTGGGCAACAAGGAGGCTGCCCCATAATTGCATTGAGAACGCAGCAATGAAAATATTTTCGTCAGTTTTGAGTGCATGGTCCAATTTATCATGTTCCTGTCCGCTTTCATCTCTGAGCGAGTATAATAACGAGGACCACATGTGGGAATTTTGCCTCTGCCTTCAGCAACGATGTTGCTAATTTATTACGCTACAGAGATAACTTTGTTTTGTACCTATGGTGGTTGCCAACTGTCATGGGCCCCTTGGCTCCACCAGTTGGAGGAGGTTGGAAGTTGGTCACCCAGGGATGCAGGCCCACCCCTTGTGACTGACGACGCTAGGGAGGAGGAAGTAGATCATCTGCTTTCTCTCCTGGCATTCATGTGGAGTGCAGAGCACCATCAGAGAGTGAGAAGGACACCCGCCAGCCAGAAAGAGGGACAACAAGAGGTGGTGGTGCTGGAGCTGGAGACAAAGGGACAAGGCACAGTCTGCCAAGAACCAGGTGCCGCCTTGGCACATGGGATCAGACGCACCCACCCAGGTGGAGCGCATGTGTGCACACATAGCACAACCCGAGAGAGACAGAATCTTGTGAGCGAGATCACACCACCTCATCTTTAAAAGCTTGGCAAGCAGGGCATGCCAATTGATGGGACATCTTCCTACCTTCTGTTCGGTTATGAACCTCTTGCCCTGCTCATGGACCTTGGAATGTTGGCTTCTGGTCCTTGCACTTTTAGCCTAAAAAATATCCCTTCCATACTTTAAAATAAGAGCTTCTGTCGTCGTGTTCAGGTAAGGGAGACTGACACCAACTCTACAGAGGAACTTCAGAAGCTGTCCTATACAGAGTCAGGCTGTTGGTCTGTCTAACTTAGTATTGTCTGCTCAGACTGGCAGTGTCTCTTTGGGCTTTCAGACACAAGTCTTTTCCCCAGCCCTCCTAGACATGGTGGAGATTGTTCCCGGGACCTTCTGCCCTGCCTCTGAGGGCACAGTGCGAAAGTGATGCCCACAATAGTCTCTTTGGTTTGCAAATGGGCCCACCTGAGGGTGAAACATTGGTGACCCCTGACATAAATTAGTGCTGCAAAAATGTGGGGAAAGTAGAGTGGAGTGTATCAAGTGTGGGATTGCACTCTCTCTGTGTGCATATCTTATTCCCCATTCAACACCACTGTCTGGTCACATCCTTAGACGTGCATTGACAGCCGCTGTTGCCATTATTCTTGAACTTCTACACAGAAGCCCTCAGTTCTCTGTTTTCCATCCACCCCGGAGGTGTTCCTGCCTTTTTCCAAAGTGGAACATCTTCAGAAAGTCCTAAAATGATACCAGATGTGCCGTTGATGTTCCCATTAGGGTCAAAGAAAAAAGGGGGGGAAGCAAAGTACTGTCCGCTTGGGATTTTCCATATGCTCATTTTCTCCCAGTCAAAGAAGAAGAAGAGGAAAGGCGGGGGACCTTTTTCTGTTTGACTTAGTGAAGACACGGCTCCAACAATCCCGACACTGTCTTGTCACACAGTGTTGCCATTCAGGAGCACAGATAGCCTTTCATGATGTGAGATAGCTGCGTGGGACAATCAGGCAAGGCATTGTGTTGTACAATCTCGTTTTGTAGTCAGCAAGTAGGCAGCACGGGTTGGGGATTTTTACCCTCCAAAGACATCGGGTTGACCTTACAGAAAGAAGCTCTGTGGAGAAAAAAACAAAAACAAAGCCAGCCATGCACCACTCTGGCTTTTTCGCTTTGCGTTGGGACTCCTGCTTTATTTTCAATGCATTTCACAATTCTCCTCTTCTCAACTTCACAAGGCATTCTTATTATTAATGCCCCGCCTTTTTCCCACACCAGGACTCAAGGCACCTTGCACAAATTAAAGCAATAAAAATGAAATACAAAAAAAGCTAAAAACATGCAACTGAAGGCAAATCTGCAAATTATAAAGCTAGAAAATGCCACAATTAAAATCTAACAACAGTTACACACAAATGCCTTTATCTTTTCAAGGAGAGATGGCATCAGAAGATGACTTGATTCCTTAACGGGAGGCCATTATTTATTACTTCAGGTGCCCCAAAGGACAATGCAACACCTCTTAAGTCCCTAAACCACATGCACAAAACCATACAGACACACACATACCTTTTAGCAAACAGTTTCAAACAATTATCGCCCGCCCCACAGACTGAAATCTAACTTTTTCATTAATGGGCTTTCTAGTGTCAAACTTATAAAGCACATGGCGTAACCTCTCCTGTCCTCCCCGCTGCTTCACAACATCCATTAACGATCTTTGGTGCTCTGTAAGTTTATGCTACATGCCCCAAGCCTCCGGTTTTAGAGACAAAATGAAAGCCCAGTAAATGGCCAAAAAAAACCCACACCAAAAAACCCCTCACACCACCCCAACAACAGTTCTTTGCTGCCCCGGCAATTACATTTGCTTCATCTCCGAAAGCCATATGGGCGACATTATAGAAACCAGACCCTTGCCACAGTTTTAATTATCAGGGCCCTGACAGAAACGAGTGAAATTTTGAATGACCAGCCATGGAGCAGACCGAAATGCTTTACACATGGATTTTTTCCTCCATAAAACTTTATAGCTTCTTAAAGAAACACTATTCATATATTTTACGAGGCCTAATCATTGACTAATGCCTCGATGGCTGCACCTGTGGCCCATGGTCCCAGGGATACCCCTACGCCGTTGCCAACAACTCATGCTGTTGACCGACCCTGACAGGCAGCACACGTACCGGAGGAGAGGCCGGCCTGGTTCCAGTTACCTAGCAACCATTCTAATAAGGCAGAGGCAGGGAGATTTATGGGTATTTATCTGCTGACGCATAGATTTGGTATGAAGCAGGTTCAATTTCTTCTTGAAAAGAAAAGCCATTTGCCATATTTCTAAAGGCAGGAAGAACAGAAAGATTTCGACATTGGTGCATTTAGGGGGTTTTTTATTTGCAGGGGAACGGGAGTAAGGTAAAGGTAAAAAAGGGTAAAGGACCCCTGGATGGTTAAGTCAAAGGCGACTATGGGGTTGCAGTGCTCATCTCGCTTTCAGGCCGTCCACAGACAGCTTTTCGGGTCAAGTGACCAGCATGACTAAACCGCTTCTGGTGCAACAGAACACCGTGATGGAAACCCGAGTGCATGGAAATGCTGTTTACCTTCCCGCTGCAGTGGTACCTGTTGATTTAATTGCACTAGTGTACTTTCGAACTGCTAGGTTGGCAGCAGCTGAGACAGAACTCACCGCATCATGGGCATTTGAACTGCCAACCTTCTGATCAACAAGTCCAAGAGGCTCAGTGATTTAGACCACAGCACTACCCGCATCCCTGGAATGGGAGTAGGAGGACACGGTAGAAGTATATGAAATTATGTGTGGTGTGGGGAACACGGACAGAGAGCATGCTATCCAACATTTCACAGATGAAAATAGGGACGTCCTATTCAATAATAATAATAATAATAATAATAATAATAATAATAATAATTTTATTTATACTTCACCCATCTAAATGGGTTGCCCAGCCACTCTGGGTGGCTTCCAACATACATAAAAACATAATAAAATATTAAACTTTTTTTTTTAAAAAACTTCCCTATACAGGGCTGCCTTCAGATGTCTTCTAAAGGTTGCATAGTTATTTACCTCCTTGGCTCGGAGGTCACGTAACTCTATACCCTCCAACAGTTCCCCAATGAAAATAGGGATGTCCTAAGAAAAAGCTGGAGATTCTGGGATCAAATCAGAAACTGGGACAGCTTTTGTAAATCCAGGACTGCCCCTAGAAAATAGGGATACTTGGAAGGTCTGAGAGAGACTCCCCCCCCCCCTCATAATACTAAAATCTGGGGGCATACAATGGAGCTGAAGATTGGGAGATTTAGGATGGAGAAAAGGAAATATTTCTGCACCCAAGACATAGTTAAATTACGGAATGCACTCCACACACCCACACCCGGAAGGTTGTGATGGCCACCAACTTGGGTAGGTTTTAAAAGAGGATTTGACAAATTCATGGATGATTAGGCCATCAATGGCTGCTTGTAATGATGATTATATCCTTTCTCCTGTATCAGGAGGACCAGTTTCTGGGAACTACATGAGAGGAGAGAACGGTTGCCCTTATGTCCCTTTTACGGGCTTCCCGTAGTCATCTGAATGGCAACTGTGAGAGCAGACTGCTAGTCTAGGCAGGACTGCCTTGGGGTTCTGAGATTGGTGGAGTGACTCTCCATACTTGGGAGAAAGCTGGGGGGAAATATTGAGTTGCTTTTGCTTCCCTAAAACAAAATGACTCAAGTTCCTGCTTGGGGGAAGCATCTGAAGAACATCCAGGGAAGCAAAGTGTCTCAATAAGATTTCTCAGGTCTCCAAATTTTGCAATGCAGTTCTCCAAAGACTGCATACAAAACATGTGTACAGTACTATTGCATCTTACATGGGGGTTCTGTTTCAAGGGTTCCATGTATACATGAAAATTGTGGATACCCAAACCCTCAGAGGCACCTTCACGGCTAGTGGGTGAGGGGGAGAGAGGGAGAGGGAATCCCACATACTGCCAGAGCTCACATAGCAAGTAGGCCTTGCCCAGCAAGCAGGGCAGAAAGCTTGCAAGGGGACCTGGCATGTACAGAGTCTTTAAACCCTCTGCCTTGAGCTTGGGGTAAGGCCTGCTCAGCAGTTGGGGTCTGAGATTCTCAGCCTTGCTTGGGTTTAGCGTGCACAGATTCAACCAGCCTGCCTTCAACTACATGTGGTTGAAACCACACAAATTAACTGCACATAACATGCACTTGTACTGTATATTAGGAGAAAGTGAGCCTAAAAAATGTGCATGTCCATGGAAATCACATGCAAAAATGTTTTCCTTTAGGGAAAGGGGGTGCTTGCAAAAACGGGTATGTATGGCATACAAAAACATGTAGCTTAGGAGAGATGCGCACTAAAATTGATTATCAATTTTGATTAGGACTTCAAAAGAAAAACCTGATGCGCAGAAGTGCAGAACTAAAGTTAGGACTGGAACAATGAGAAACTGAAACTAATACATTTGTACGTCTCTAAGAGGAAGGCAGGGCAAAATTCTCATCCCAGAATATATATACAGTGGTACCTCGGGTTACGAACTTAATTCATTCCGGAGGTCTGTTCTTAACCCGAAACTGTTCTTAACCTGAGGCGCGCTTTCGCTAATGGGGCCTCCCGCTGCCGCCGTGCCGCCAGCACATGATTTCTGTTCCCATCCTGGGGCAAAGTTCTCAACCTGAGGTAGTACTTCTGGGTTAGTGGAGTTTGTAACCTGAAGTGTTTGTAGCCCAAGGTACCGCTGTATATATTTGACACTTAATGGCCACACCTACAGTGTGCCAACCTGAAAGGCGAAAGGGAGTTTTGCTGGGAGGGGAACTGTTGATTATACCATTTGCTCCTCCTGTGGGTTACCCAAGTAGTTTGAAAAGTGGAAGAGATGAGTGGTTATACCCCAGTTCTGTCTGTCTGACACCATCCTTCAGTTTAAGCACATTCCTCACCCCCTACCAACTGCCCTTTGCTGGTCTCCCTCATGTGTGGGGGGGGGGTTTAAAGGTACAAAGTGTCCTTTTACTGAGCTGATCAATTCAGAAAGGGGCTAGTACTAAGCTGAGAATATTTGGATAAACTTGTCAGCCCTTGAAGACAAGAAAAGGTCTTTTGTCCGTAAAATGGGGTGGGGGGACTGGGGAGGAGAGAGAGAGAGAGAGACCCATTACAGTACTGTAGGATCAGTTGAGTGTATCCAATAAAAACTTAGCTTGGCATAGGGTTAAAAATAAAATAAAATAAGAAGGTGATTGGGGTGTCTAACGGGTCTTAAGTGTGTTTGATTTATTTATTGGAACGTAAGCCTGACATCCTATTGCACGCTCAGATTCAGCAAAGGCCTTCTTAAGACGACTGTCCATTGACAATGGGGACTTTGTATGAAGTTGAGAGGAGAGTTCATAAGGCAGGGGACAAGCGACCCAATGGGCAAAGGAAAGGAAACCCAGAAGGCGAATTTATTTTGCCTGGATTTAGCAGCACTTTATGGGGTTTATTATTAGTGTTGTGAAGGACCACCAAGGACTTTCCCACTGTCGTCGTCCCCACACTATGGTTGCCTCCTGCATGCTTGCAGGATCAGTGCCCCAGTCACAGCAGGGTTTGCTGGGTGGTGGGAATGTCTGCAGCTAGACAAGACACAGGGCAAGACCCTGGCAGTCCTTCTCAATAAGAGAGCCGGTGCGGTGTAGCAGTTAGGGTGCTGGACTTTGACCTGGGAGACCAGGGTTCAAATCCCCACTCAGTCATGAAGCTCGCTGGATGACATTGGACCTGTCAGTGGCATAGTGGGGGGGGGGGCTGGGGTTCTGTGGCCCCAGGTGCATTTTTTTGAGGGGGTGCGCGGCAAGACGCCCTGGCGACAGGCTCCCTCATTGGAGCCTGGCTCCAGTGAGCGAGGGAGCTATGGAGACAGCTTCCTTGTGTGACGGCCCAACACCGCTATCCAGCCGCAGCTCTGCTCCTGGGTCAGGTCTGACCCGGGGGCGTAGAGGAGAAGGAGAAAAATGAAGACCAAAGAGAACCCAAAATTGACATATTCATCCATTTGTAGCTGGAGCTGATGGGAGCTGGCATCCATCAATATCTGGAGGGCCACAGGTTCTCCACCTTGTGGTGCAAATATTACTCTTTCTTTGCACCTTATGAAAAAAGCAGATGATGTGTTTGCTGGCAGGAAAAAAAAGGAGGCGATAGCAATAATCTTGCAAAATTACAATAATCATTAAAGGTTATGAGGACACGGCTTCTTTCCACAATTGTAGCACTCTTTTTGCCTCGCTGAACATAATTTCCTGCTTTACAAAACCCCACTCTCCTTGCTGCTCTGAGTCGCTGCTCTGAGAGGGCGCAGTTTATTCCTCTCCCTCTGCTGGCAATTTCAAAACACAGAACTCTCTGCTTCAAACGTGTAAAGTTGTGGTCAGCTCTGTGGTTTGCTCTGCAACCCTTTGCCCTGTGAACTCCTGCAGTTTAATGGTAGCACATTTAAAAAGTGAAAACCCACACCGGATCTCAGACCAATGTTTTCTCATTTCAACTGCCGGAGCACTTGTGAGGTTTGCTGACATGGGACTATAAACCGGCAAGGAGGACCCGGCACGCTTTTTTGGGTGGGTGGAGAGGGCTGCCGCTTTGGGCCGCTGCTCAAATCCACACCCATTTCCAGGGCTGGCCTTAGATCAAAGGGTGCCGCCCCCCCCCCCAGGTGAGCAATGTCATCAGTGGTGCATCATGTACACACACCCTATGCCTCCATTTTATTCAGCTGTTGGATACTTAAATTTTGTTCCTGTATTTATGGATTGCTTTCCTTTATTCTGATGCACATGATTTAGTCCTATAATGACAGGCAATACATTTGACGTGGAACACCAGCAAGCAGACCTTGAGTGCAACCGTGCTCTGCCTACTTGTTCTGGCTCAGCTGGTCAGAACATGGTGCTGACAATGCCAAGGTTGCAGGTTCGATCCCCGTATAGGACAGCTGCATATTCCTGCATTGCGGGGGGTGGGGGGTGGACTAGACAATACAATTCTATTATTCTACTTATTCCTGGTGACTGGTATCCATAGGGCCTCCCACAGCAGGACAGATAACAGAAAGTACTTTTTCATTCAAAGCACTCTTCAGCTATGGTACTTGCTCCTACAAGAGGCAATGATGGCCACCGACTTGAATGGCGATTAGACAAATTCATGGAGAGAAAGGCTATTGATGGCTACTAGCTACAGTGGTACCTCAGGTTACAAACGCTTTGGGTTACAGACTTCGCTAACCCGGAAGTAGTACCTCGAGTTAAGAACTTTACCTCAGATGATCAAAACCCTCCGAACTTGAAGCATGGGAAGTCCTATTAAAAAAATTTATAATTTGGCAGAATATTTGGATTATTTGATATGTATATGTATAATTTGGAATATTTAATGTGATTTGATTGGATTGTTAAAGTAAAAATTTAATTAAAAAATGATTGTTATTATTTTTTTTTAAAAAAAGAACTTTACCTCAGGATGAGAACAGAAATCGTATGCCGGTGGTGCAGCGGTGGCAGGAGGCCCCAGTAGCTAAAGTGGTACCTCAGGTTAAGAACGGTTTCAGGTTAAGAATGGACCTCTGGAACAAATTAAGTACGTAACCAGAGGCACCCCTGTTTTAAGACTTTGCTGTCCCTCCATGATCAGAGGCAGCAATGCTTCTCAATGCCCGTTGCTGGAAACCAGAGGAGGGGGAGGTATTTTTGTGCTCAGATCCTGCTTCCAGGCTCCCCAAATGCATATGGTTGGCCAACGTGAGAACAGGATGTTGGAGTAGATAGGCCATTGGCCTGATCCAGCAGGCTTTTCTTATGTTCTCAACACAGCCACTGTAGCGAGGAGCTATTGATAGGCTTACCCTCCCTCAGTTTGCCCCATCCTCTTTTAAAGCCACCCAAGGCTTTGAACTAAGGACGTAAGAAGGGCCCCGCATCATCTAATGAACCAAGGCTCCATCTAATCCTGACTCCCTCAGTGGTGAACCTTTGGGAAGCCCAAATGCTGGGCATGAAGGAAACAGCCCTTCATGGAAGGTCCCATTTCACTATCATGGTTGAAGAACCTATCCCACCACAATGCCCCCTTTCCCCTTAAAAGTCACTGGCTGTATCCAGGTCCTACTCAAAGTAGACCCACTGAGGTTAATGGACGTACATGAGCCATGCCCGTTAATTTGAATCTATTTCTTTCTTTATTACATTTACATCCTGCCAAATTCTGTGCATCTGTGGGTTGCCAAATTCTGTGTGACTGCCATAAAACCTAGGGAACAAGTTGTACTACCAAAATGATTAAGGTTTTGAATGATAATTTTAGGTTATATTTTAGTGATCAAGATTTAAAATATTTTTTTAACTGCCGCTATATCTGAATTGCCTCTGTTATACCCAATTGCAATACAATGTATTCCTGTTGTGTTTTATGATTTTCCTGATATTGTAAGTGACCCAGAACTGATCTGTGACCGTAATAATAAAATTATATTCTATTCATTTACATCCCGCCTTTCCTCCAGGGAGCTTAAGGGGGCATACCTAGTTCTTCTCCTGCTCCTCATTTTTATCCTCACAAGAACACCTGTGAGGTAATTATGCTGAGAGGCAGTGACTGGCCAGGGCCACCCCATGAGCTTCAAGTCCTGGTCTGCTAGGTCCTAGGAATTTGAATCCTGGTCTCCTAGGTCCTCATATATCACACTGGGTATCCAAGTGTGGACTAGCATTGGCTACAACCCTATGCAAACCAAAGGCCATCTCTGCATCCCATGCCAGCGAATTCCACGCCTCAGTCCCATAAGATAACTGAACATGAGAAAGCAGAAATGGCCAGCCTAAGGAATGATGCAGAAGAGTGAGGCGATCAAAACAACATGCCTGGAGGTGGGGGCTGGAGGGGGTGAGGTGGACAGAGTTGAGCCCAGACAAAAGTGATGAGTGAAGAAATGCAGAGACAGCCAGCAAAGCATTGCATTGTCACCTCTTGTCAAGGGGTAGAATCCTTTCCCTCCCCCAGCTCCACACAGACAGCTGCCTTTCCTTTCATCACCTCCCCAGTTTCCCTATCTGCGTCCACACAGGAGGCTTTGATAATACAGAAATAACCCAAGCGGAAGATGTGTTGTTGTTTTTTGAAAACACTGTGGTTTGTATCAAGGTAGACTCAGAGTAGACCCATTGGGTTGTACCCAATATCAACCCTACCCTGAGTAGTCACACTGAAATGAGCGAACGTGATGAACTAGGGCCTGTCCATTTCTACAAATCAACTCTGGGTAAGACTTAAGTAAAGGTAAAGGGACCCCTGACCATTAGGTCCAGTTGTGGCAGACTCTGGGGTTGCAGTGCTCATCTCACTTTATTGGCCAAGGGAGCCGGCGTACAGCTTCCGGGTCATGTGGCCAGCATGACTAAGCCGCTTCTGGCGAACCAGAGCAGTGCACAGAAACGCCGTTTACCTTCCTGCTGGAGCGGTACCTATTTATCTACTTGCACTTTGACGTGCTTTTGAACTGCTAGGTTGGCAGGAGCAGGGACCAAGCAACGGGAGCTCACCCCGTCAGGGGGATTCGAACCACCGACCTTCTGATCGGCAAGTCCTAGGCTCTGTGGTTTAACCCACAGCGCCACCCACGTCCCTTGGGTAAGACTTAGCCACCTTCAAATATTTGAAGGGCTGTCACACAGAAGATGGAGCAAGCTTGCTTTCTGCTGCTCTGGCGGGTAGAGCCCAAGCTGATAGGTTCCCATTGCAAGGAAGGCGGTTCTGACTGAACGTTAGGAAGAACTTTCTGACAGTAAAAGCTCTTCGAAAGTGGGAAGGACTCCTTCGGCAGGTGGTCGCCTCTCCTTCATTGGAGGCTTTTAAACGGAAGTGGGGTGACCATCTTGTCCGAGATTCTTTTGGACACTCCCGTCCCCTGCCCCTCCCCCTTTCCCATTCACTAGCTTTGCGGGTTTGGGAGATCCTTATCTGCAAAAGCGGAGATGTCATTTTCTGCTTGCCAAAGGTCCAAATCATTCTTGCAAGGTACGCAAATCATTGTCGCACGCACTGGGTTTTTCCACATCTGGCTAATTGCACATTGTATTCATCATCCATAAAAAAAACCCAGACATCTCTCAAAGCAGGAGGCTTTGAAGGTTAACACTTCCACACCTTGAATGGAGCCCAGAACATCCCAGTAACTTAGTCCAAGTTAGTACTGTTAAGCCTGATCCACTTCTTAAAGCAGCGAAAAGTTTTGAAGACCCAACACTTAAAAAATCTTTTATTTCCTTAGGAAGGAGGTCCCTGGCATTTTGTAGTAGTTGTGTTTATTTACAAATATACAGGTGGGGTGTGGAGCAACAGGCTGCCTTTTGGAGCACTTAAGTTGTGTGCCTACACAATAAATACTCCAAAAGGCATAGTTGCTGCTATGTCAGGTCTCTAGGGCGATGGCTGGTACCCTAAAATGCAGTCAGAGCTCAATGTTTAGTTCTCTGTGTTACTCACCTCCCCCTTAAAACTGCACCAAGCCTGGATCATCTTTATCCCCACCCCAAAAAAACCCCAATACAGTCATACCTCGGGTTACAGATGCTTCTGGCTGCATTTTTTCAGGTTGCGTACTGCCGAACCCCATAAGTACCGGAATGGGTTACTTCTGGGTTTTGGCGGTCTCGCATGCACAGAAGTGCTCAATTGCGCTTTGCGCATGCGCAGAAGCGCCGAATCACAACCCGTGCGTGTGCAGACGTGCCGCTGCGGGTTGCGGATGCTGCGGGTTATGGACGTGCATCTCGCACAGATCACGTTCGCAACCCAAGCATCCACTGTAGAAGCAATTGGCTATCTATTTAACACCCCATGCAATACATCACCTGTGTTTGTCTAACAAAGGGATGCAGGACCAGACTTGTCTGGGTCCCAATTTCAAACAGTCCTGCTCCTGCACAACCTCCCAGGTTTACAACAGTGATGCCCTAACCACCATGCACCAAACCCCAGCCAATAGCCTGGGAGTCATGTCCTATCCCAGCTGCAGTTCCTTAACCGTACTCACAACTCTGAACCACATTGCAGTAATCACACTGGGGAAGTACCCAAGCTCTTGAGAACACTCACTTGCCTCTGCAAAAAAGAAAGAAAGAAGAGGGTGTGTGTGAAAAATCTTTGCTACCTGTCTGCAGATACTCTCACATAACTTGCTAGCTTTCCTGTGTGAAGAAAGTAGAGGCTCTTTGAGAAGAGAAAGAGAGAGAAACAGAAAACAACCGCGAATTTTTAAAAGGTCACCGCCATCATTTTATTTCCCACACTTGCACATTTGTATCTTCTAAGTATCTGTGAGCATGTCTGTCATCAGGGCTTCTGTTAATCACAACTGGGCTTCTGTTCTTAGGCTTCAGCTGAGATAAGTTGCCTTTGCCCAGTCTTCTGCAACCTGGTGCCCTCCAAATGTTGCTGGACTCCGTCTCCCACAATCCCAGGTGATTGGCTCTATCAGCATGGGCCAGTGGAATTTAATAGTATCTGGAGGGCACCAGGTTGGGGAAGGTTGCTTAGACTGACAATGAAGCATGCTGCCTTTTAATCAACCCCATTATCTCTTTCAATGTACTTCTCCACCCCCATCGTTCAGCCCCACTGAGATCCAGCGCCGAGGGCCTTCTGGTGGTTCTCTCATTGCGAGAAGTGAGGTTACAGGGAACCAGACAGAGGGCCTTCTTGGTAGTGGCACCCGCCTTGTGGAACACCCTCCCTTCAGATGTGAAGGAAATAAGCAGCTATCTTATCTTTAAAAGACATCTGAAGGCAGCCCTGTTTAGGGAAGTTTTTAATATTTAATGCTGTATTGTTTTTAACACTCGATTGGGAGCCGCCCAGAGTGGCTAGGGAAACTCGGCAGATGGGCGGGGTATAAATAATAAATTATTATTATTAAAAGGGGGGAGGAATCTGGATCCATCTCTGCCTAGAAGTCACACACTTTGACCTCAAACCCAAATGTGTAGTGACTGATTGCAATTGTAGCTAGGTTAAAGGCACTCTGTGCATGCCCAGAAATACTTTGTTCAAGGGGCTGGTTTTCATAAGCAACCCACCTACTGGCTTATTCATTTTTTTCCACATAAGCCCTTCTGTGTGCAGGATTTCAGGGTGAAACTCGGGCATAAATTGCTTGATTCAGGGATGCAGCCCACAGTATAGGAACATGTAGTCAGTCCATCTGGCTCAGTATTGTCTACCCTGGTTGGCAGCAGCTCTCCAGGATTTCAGGGAGAGAGGCCTCTCTGAGCCCTACCTGGAGATGCCAGGGATTGAACTCTGGAGCCATTACATTCAAGGCAGATGCTCTACCATGGAGCTATGGCCTTTGGTATGGTTATGGCAGCAGTGGCGTAGCGTGGGGGGTGCAGGGGGGGCCGGCCGCACTGGGCGCAACATCGGGGGGGGGGGCGTGCTCGCACTCGCAGCTCTCTGCCCCTACCCTGGCTCACTCACTCTCTCTCACTGCAGTGCTGGCTGTGCGAATCCGATCCGAGCCGCTGGGTCGCCACCCACTGTGGAGGGGGTGGGTGCCAGGCGTGCGGTGTGGAGAGAGAGCGAGGGACTATCTGGGGGAGGGACAGTGCAGCGGCCGCCCAGTGCAGTGCTGAGCGCGGGAGAGAACCACACCAGACCAGACCAGACCAGGCAGCAGCAAGAAGAAGCTGGCAGCGGCGGCAGGTTAGGGGTTAGGGGGCGCAAAATACTTTCCTTGCCCCGGGTTAGGGGGCGCAAATTACTTTCCTTGCCCCGGGTTAGGGGGCGCAAATTACTTGCCTTGCCCCGGGTGCTGACAACCCACGCTATGCCGCTGTATGGCAGCATGGCTCCCTTGCCAGAGGAATCAAAATTGTGGATGTCACCGTAGGCAGGAACTATGCACTTTCTCAGTTTGCACAAAGGAAGCAAGGCCAAGAGAGGTTGTGAGTTCCAAGACGCAACTGATTTTTCCAGACCAATTTGACCTGGCCAATAAATGTTGGGCTGCTTTTCTCCCTCCCACCCTGCTTATGTCTTTACTTAAATACTTATAGCAGGGGTAGGGAGCCTCCGGCTCTGGGGCCCAATGCAGCCCTCAACCCCCTCCATTTGGCCCTCAGAACTCTCCCCAGTCCACAGCCCTCACTAGCACTGCTTCAGATTCTCCTTGAGCATTTGAATGTGTCTCTGAACTCTTGATAATGCCCCATGCTTACATGGATGGAGAATAGAGAGGGGATCCATGTGTGGGTATGTGTACAAAGCAAACTGCTGCACAAAGGTAAATTTTTGCCACGGTTGTTCTTCCCACTTCTGACCTTGGTGCCATGTGGCCCTCTGGAGATTGCTTTGAAAGGAATGCGGCCCTCCAGCTGAAAAGCTGTTCCCAACCCCTGACTTAAAGGTAAAGGTAAAGGGACCCCTGACCATTAGGTCCAGTCGTGGCCAACTCTGGGGTTGCGGCGCTCATCTTGCTTTACAGGCCGATGGAGCCGGCGTACAGCTTCTGGGTCATGTGGCTAGCATGACTAAGCCACTTCTGGCGAACCAGAGCAGCACACAGAAATGCTGTTTACCTTCCTGCCGGAGCGGTACCTATTTATCTACTTGCACTTTGACGTGCTACCGAACCCCTGGCTTATGGTCTTCCAATTTGGTTGTTTAACACTGCTTTCTCTTTCAGATTGGCGATGACCTGGGCACTGAGAAATTCTGCGTCGATGCCAACCAGACAGGAAACGGGAACTGGCTGAAGTACATCCGGGTGGCCTGCTCCAGCGAAGAACAAAACCTAGCCGTGTGTCCTGTGAATGACCAGGTATGATCTGGCTCCATGGAATCCACTTCTCTTCCCCATGTCATCTTGTGTCTCTGCTGCTGTGATGAACCTTTGGGGGCCAATTGGGCAGTGAGAGTGGCGTTAAGTGTATCACAGGAGAAAGTTCTGATGATTTATCATTTGAATTGATAAATGGTTGCATTTAAAAAGAAAAACCAGAGCACCACAACAAAGTACCCCAAGTTTAACACGCAACAATATTCTCCAAGATCTGATGATTGGTTACCACTCCAGATTCAAGGCGGGACCAGATTACCCACTTGAGTGCATTGGCCTGAGGAACTGGCACTTTTAGAAGTGGTTCCATGCTGGCGAGTAATCAAACTTTCCTTGTTATCTTGGGATGTAATAATTAATGATGCCAACTTGCAGCTGTTGTAAGGGTTGCGAACACATTGTGCATTAGGGGAATAGGGTTCCCAGGCCTCCAGGTCTTACCTGACAATAATTCATAATGATAATTTTATACCCTGCCCACATGGCTGGGTTGCCCCAGCAACTCTGGGCAGCTAACAGCATGTATAAAACATATAGTGAAACATCAGACATTAAAAACTTCCCTATACAGGGCTGCCTTCAGATGTCTTCTCAAAGTTATGTAGTTCTTTATCTCCTTGACATCTGATGGGAGGGTGTTCCACAGGGAGGCTGCCACTACCAAGAAGGCCTTCTGCCTGGTTCCCTGTAATTTTGCTTCTCGCAGTGAGGGAACCACCAGAAGGCCCTCAGAGGTGAACCTCAGTGTCTGGGCTGAGTGATGGGGGTGGAGATACTTCTTCAAGTATACTGGGCCAAGGCCATTTAGGGCTAAAGGTCAGCACCAACACTTTGAATTGTGCTTGCCACCATTTCAACAGTACAGTCATTTGCCAAAGGGAAGAAGAGGCGAGCAATCTATTTCATCTCTGTGGGTCTCCAGCAAGGGCAGAATCCTGTAGCGTACTTCAGCGACAAAAAAAATCAAATAGAGGAACTTAGCTACTGTCTTAGTGAGCGCCTGGTCTCTCCCCTGTAATAAGAAGCATATAACCTCCGTCTCTGCTTTCCATATTGGAATACATAGATGGTCTAGAAATTGTTGGCAGAAATCATCATACATTTTACATTTAAGGGCCATGTGAGCTAGAGTTTCCACCAGGTGGGCATCCCATGGGCAAATCCTTAGAAGGATTAGAATTGAACCTAGCCAGCGAAAAACAGGTGAGACAGTTTGTGGGCAGGTAGGGTCTCAGCCGGCGTACTAGATGGAGCTGGTAGATAGCTACTTTGGACACAGAATTGACATGCACAGTTCTGAGTCCAAAATGACTCCCAGACTGCGCACCAGGGGCACAGCTACCTGAAGTCTCTAAGTTTGCTTCGACCCTTCCAGGTGGCTGGTGGAAGGCCTGAATTTTCAGGTGGGCAAAAGTATCTAATAACAATTTTAAAAATCACTATGAAGACTTTGCATGCAGCTTGTAGGCTTCAGCCTGGCAGGAGCTGGCTGCACTCTGAGGAGGTTGCCCTCCTCTGCTCCCCTCTTCCAATTAACCTCCATCTCCAGGACCTGCCCCCATGACATCACCAAGGGCCATTCCTAGGTCTCAGGTTTGGGCCCTGGAATTTCAGGGCCTAGGTTGCTCCTGATCTGGCAACCCTGGAGAGGAACGGGAGCCTCCTGACAACTCTCAGCACCCTTAACAAACTATAGTTCCTAGGATTCTTTAGGGGAAGCCATGACTGTCAAAGTAGTATCACAGTCCTTTAGATGTGCAGTGCAAATGGCACCTAGACCAGCCAAGCACAAAGGCTGCGCTAGTTAATCGTTGATTTCAAATGATGATCCTGAGTGAAATGCAGAGATAAGACTTCCACCTATCAAATTAAAATCCTGGCCCTTTCACCCTGGATATCTGCTTACTGCCATTCTTGAGAATTGAGCATGGTAAACTACTTACCCCTTGATTTCGGCTTGCAAGGCAAAATACCTGCCATCACACTGTATGGTTTTTAAAGAAGCTTGTGGTGTGTTTTGGATGGGGGCAAGCTTCACTTCTCTCTCCCAGACTGGGGCAAATGGCAGGTCCAACTTTCTGGATCATTTGACTCAGTGGTTTTTCATTCCTGTAGGGTGCCTACGGAGGGAGGGTGGCAAAAAAGGCAGGGCAACCTTCCTGCAACCTGTTGATACTCTGCTCTTTCTAGAACACACAGTCTTCTTGGATAATGGGCAGGGGAGCAGCTCAAATGGTATAGAGAGCCAGTGTGGTGTAGTGGTTAAGAACGGTAAACTCATAATCTGGTGAACCGGGTTCGCTTCCCCGCTCCTCCACATGCAGCTGCTGGGTGACCTTGGGCTAGTCACACTTCTCTGAAGTCTCTCAGCCTCACTCACCTCACAAAGTGTTTGTTGTGGAGGAGGAAGGGAAAAGGAGATTGTTAGCCTCTTTGAGACTCCTTCGGGTAGCGATAAAGCGGGATATCAAATCCAAACTCTTCTTCTTCTCTTCTATAACAGCTCCTTCCACGTGTTTTCTCTCTGGCTGGAAACAAGAGCTAATGGGAGCCAAAGCGACTTGCAGTGTGAGCACCCATGCCGCTGTAGACTCTGGGGGGACAGGTTTGGCAGGTTTCTTGGAGTGCCGCAAAAACCAAAAGCGCCTTTTGAGTAGTGACAATGGTGGCACTTTGGCTCATTTCAGATGTAACAGCAAAATGCTAAGTCATAAAAAAACCAACCCTGATCGGTGCTTGAGCTTCAGCAGTCAAAGTCATAACAGAAGTCACTGCTGCTGTGGATGTTTGAAACTGCAGTTTTAGTTTCAGAGCATTAAATAGCTTTTAGTTTGACTGAAGCCTGAGCTGTCCATCTCTCCACCCCAATATCTTATTAAGTTGTTTACGCTTCAGGGTTTTTTTTTCTGATTTTGTTTCCGGCACTTGGCAAAACATAGCTATTGTCAATATATGCATATGTATATATTATATAGATACGCAGTTTCTGATATCGAGTGTTTTTCAAATGTATGTTGAAAACCGAAAGCTAGCATTCTTGAATCAGCAGGAAGCACTTCCACTGTGACCAGTGGTGAGTTGTTTTGTGACATGACCAGGTTTTTTGGGGGGAGGGGCAGGAATCTCCGGTAAACAGATGATTAAAATATGATTTCAGGGTTTTATTACTTATTTATTTATTGTAGCTGAAACGAGGCTCCCAAAGTGAGCATTCAGATAGAAATTCTGTTCAATATGATCAGCTCGTTTGAATGGTCAGCTAGCAAAGGTAGGAAAATAAAGAGCCCTTTTTAAAAAGTACAACCCTAGAGTGCAGTGAGTGGCTTTCTTAATTTTGAAACATCAGTGACATGCTGGCAAGAGAGGAAATTCATTGATTCTGGAGGAGGAGGAGGAGGATATGCTAGGTGTGTTATTTAGCTGAAACCCATTTCAACAAAACAGTTTCTGTATTTCTTCTTCCTTTCCTCTTCCCCCTGCAAAAAAATAAAATAAAATGACGTCACAACGTTCTTTACCACTTGGTTCCAAAAGGTATTTCTCTGCCTAAACTACTTAATTCTTTTTGGAAATCATTTTGGAAGTGAACCGACAGCGAGGCTCTTGTCGTTTCCCCTCCTCAGATCTCTTCAGTTTCAGAACTTTGGGAGGACTGCTGTAACAATGAATACTGGGAGAGAAATAACCTCTGAATACTTCATATATGTGTCTGCCTATCTAATCCAGCCTTCCCTAGCCTGGTGCCCTCAAGAATCCAGGTGTTTGGGACTACAAGTCCCATCATCCCCAGCTAGTGCAGCCAGCTGGGCACAGGATCCCAGCTTGGACCAATAACATTTGCATAGAACATCATTCAGTGTCTATATTTACCTAAACCCAGAAGCCAAAACTCTAGGGGGCTGTAGTGGATAGTGGAAGCTGTGGCGTTGCTTGGGTGGTGTCATGGTTAGAGTGTTGGATTAGGACCTGGGAGACCAGGGTTCAAATCCCCACTCAGCCATAAAGCTCCTTGTCACCAAGCTCCTTGAAAAAATTGGGCTAGAAAGACAATAACTTAATTAATTAATGTGGGATGTTTGTATCTGCCCATTGCAGTGCAATCTTAGCTATGTCTACTCTGAATCAAGGATGGGGGGGCAGGAGTGCCAGATTGAGCCCACGGCTGTGCGTGCCATGCAGCATGCATGGCCCTGGCACCAAAATTTGTGGGTGCCCGGCCCCTTCATGGGGAATTTTGTGGGCACCTAGGGCCCCAGGGAATTGGCATCTATGTGTGGGGAGATTTAAAGGTGAACCTACCTAATTTGTGCTTTCTGATACAATGCACAAACCGAAACACAGCCGTTTGCTGTTATCTGAATTTTGCAATGCAGTTCTCTAGCCAAATAAAGCGTCCAAAAATGGATACATTAGGACAAAGTGTCCAGAAAAATGCATATGTTGCTGAAAATAGCATGCAATACTGCAGTATATTAGGACAATTGCATGGGGAATGTACATCTTAGGAGAAGTGCACGCTAACTTTCTGATCATTTTTCACGAGGATCCAGAGAGAGAGAGAGAGAGAGAGAGAGAGAGAATTCACAAACTTGGTGTGGGAATGTGGAGAAGGGAAAGTTCCGGGGAATTATGGTTCCCCAGAATTATGTCTGGTCTCTGGCAATCTGTTGTTTCTGTTGATGGATTGTGACAACGTCCACGACACCCTTCAGACAAGTTCACTGAGGTAGCTTATATTAGCAAAATTATATTTTTTTTAAAAATGCAACAAAATGGTTGAAACAAACCTAATAGATAAAAGCAGCATAGATTAAAAGCCTAGGAATTAAATAATAATAGTAATTGCCTTGAGCCAAAATGACTTAAAAGGCGGTGCCAAGCAGGCCTCCCTAGGAAAATTATTCTATATTTGGGGTGCCACTACAAAACATGTCCTCTTTTTGTCACTGCACTGCAGATGACAGAGTCACAAGAAGAAAGGCCCTGTTGTCTGCTTGTTAGTCCAGGCTTATTCCACTACGAGCTGTAACTATTCTTTTTCTTCATTTTCTTACTCATTTCCCTTATCTGCCTAACTTCAGCAAAGTTACTATAGCCTTTGTTTTTGGATCATAACTCTGGGACCAGCCCTTATACCCAAAATCTGGTTCAGAACTATATTTGTGCAAAGGGTCTTTTAATTCACATTTACATTTTGAGTTGTAAGAGTATCACACGCAATATATGCACACATCTAAACTCAAGATTAAAGTACCTTCAAAATAATATTTCCAAATAGTTCAGCAAATTTACAAACATATTCCCAGTAACCAAACGGTCCTTACATTTATTACTTCTCCTTAACAAAGCATTTCAGATTATTGGCATTTCCAAGGGAAAATTCTGATCGAATTGCCTATTCCACTAAACTACAGAGAGATTTTCATGAAGCAAACAATACCTGTCTTTATTCATTATGATTAGCAATGTTTTTGAGAGTACTGATATTATGCATTAATAATATCTGCATTTATCACCTTTCCAACTGAATACCGTTTCACCATAAACACGTCAGTCAATGTTCTGTTTAACTCGTCTTTTATAGTTTCATGTCTTGCTATTATCATATGCGCAATGGATTTTCTGGCAACCTCTCAATTGTAAAATATTTTACATAGCCAAACATGGCTCTCAAAAGACAAACAAACCACCTAGCCAAACAGACACCATTTTGGGGAGATATACGTATGAGATATTACGTTACATTTCTAAGCGTTCTGATAAATCCCTTTGCTCGCTTCTAGAATTTCTGAATCTCCATTCATCCCCACCAAATAGTGATATCACCCACCCACAGTCTCGTCCATCTCCAAAATGTGTATCTCAAATGCCGTAAAGGGGAGGTTCAGAACTAATTAGTGGATACTGCATACTTACTTGGCAGTGAATGGTTTTTGAAACCTGACTATGTCTGGCAAGCTGTTCTGCATCGGGTAAGACAAGGTACTCCTCTGTTACATGTTGTATTCCCCCCCGCCCCCATTCACCCTTGAATTTTCTTTAAGTTGCTGCATCTGAGAGCTTTGTTATATATTTCCAATAGTCACTGGTAGGCGTTATTCAGCAAAGATGCATATTTCTCATGTGCTTCTGAGCCATTTCATTCATTCATATTTCTACACTTTAATCATTTCTGGTCCAGTTCTTAGACTGGTTATGTGTTTCTTGTATTGATACTAGCTAAAATAATTACACTCTGGGGTTTTAAAAGCCTTTTTATCAGTTTCAATTGCAAACTCAGGAAATCAGACGTCCTGAGGTTGTTCTGGCTTTCTGACCCCCCAGTTTTTGCGAAATGCATTTACCTATATTTCCGTACTTTTCTTCCTTCAGATCTTGGGATGAGGCTTTTTGCAGCATTCTGAACTTGGTATGAGCATCCAAGAGAACGTATCATACTTCAGAAATGCTGTTTTGATTTTTCACAAGAAGAGCAAACATTTGTAACACCTACTGTGGAATTAGCAAATTATCCAAATGATAAAAATCTTTGCAGTTAAAAAGAGAAGCCCACACATACTTATCCTCAATAATTTCCAATGCATTTTTTAAAAATTCAAGTTCGCTAGTTGCTGAAGAAGACAGAATATTGATGACTCGTCCACATTGTCAGAAATGAAATGTTCTTGTAGCTGCAGTGAGGTGACATTAATTTGTGAAAATTACAAAGAGACCCCAGCTTCCTTAAAAGGCTAGTGCACTGAGCCTAGCATGTGCTTTCTTTGACAAGCACCTAGTCTTTCAGATTCACATAGCAGCAAACAGATTATTTCAGCCGTGAATTGCTTGTGTAGCATAAAACTATAGATGCTGACTTGAAACAAGTTTTAGGATGGGACTTGCTCCTAGGTAAGTGTGTCACAGAAAGTATCCTTAAGGCCACCTTAGAAATCTTCTCTCTCTTTCTCTCTTTTTTCAAACGGTGAGGAGGAGGATGTTGAAATGGCAGAAAACAGAGTGAAACCAGTAAAATGTAAGCACCTTGCCCAGGCAGTTCACAAACCAACATAATGTAGTGCCTAGAAATAATAATAGCAGCAATAGAAATTGCATCAAACTAAGTTCTACTCAGAGTAGACCCACTGAAATCAGTTGACCCAAGTTAGCCGTGTTCATTAATTTTAGTGGGTCTACTTTGAGTAGGACTGGCATCGGAGTCAAAATAATAATGGTACTAAAAGTAGCATTAATCTCTGGGATATTTATCCCTGTTGAATGTGTTCTAATCCCAGGAATTATAATGAAGAGGGAACTGGGTTCTTGTTGGTTGCTGCGTTTAAAGTTTTGTGGGGGGTTTTATCTGTTTTCTTTTTGTTTTCTCCACCCCTCAAAAAAAAAAACCTGAGGAAGTTTTCAGGCAGTTTCAAAACTCTGGACGCCTGACTCCCATAACCCAAACATCCTTTTCCTTCAAATTGCAAGGTGGCTGCAATCTCTCTCTTACATTCTTAGCGTAAGGAGGCTGGTTTGATAAGAGCTGTGGGTGTGTCTCAGATGTGAAGATTTTAGGTAGCTGAGAAAGGATGAAGTGAAAGGAAGACTTTTGCAAGAGAGGGATAATCTGAACTGAGGATGCTGTGTTGCAGATAGAAGAATCCCCCACACTCTGCACACACACACCCCCCTCTTGGCTTCCTGAGGCCCATAATATCTGCTGTTTCCCTCTAATCGCGTACAGAATGGTTTTTGTGGTCAGCTCTCTTGATTCCGGATTAAAGCACAGGGACCCTTCTAAATTTAACCTGGTTCTGTCCGATGGGGGATCTTGCACAGCAAAAGCAGGTCAGCGATTTCATTGTTGTTTTTTCTCTCTCTTCCTCTCCCTCTTCTCAGCCCAGCTTTTGTCACCTTGTGTTTGTCAATATGCCTGCATTCTGTGGAGCCTTTAAACCTCTGCTTTGCAATGCAGTGTAGATGGAGAGGGGCTGCTAGGGGCTTCTTAACTTTGAACCGTGTCTGGGCCAGGATCTAAAGGACAGCGGACCTAATTCCAATGAATCTTGAAATCAGTACAACTGCCAACTCATCATGCTCCAGCATCATGCCCCTTTCCTCCACCTCACTCGGGAAACTTAATGAAGTTTTAGATGTAGGAACAAAAGGCCATCGGAAGCTGCTTTCTACAGAATCAAATGATTGGTTCATCTAGTGCAGTATTGTCTACCTTGACAGGTAGTTGTTCTCCAGGGTTTCAGTTAGGAAATATCCCTGGAGAGATGGCAGAGATTGATCCTAAGATCTTCCACACGAAAAGCAGATGCTGTCCTGCTGAGATACAGCCCTTCCCCATGTTCTTTGTAGGGATGGGGGAAGAGATTAAATTTGCTTCGAATTGAAATTCCAACCCACCCGATTTTCACTTTCCAAAATATTTACACAAATCAAAACGCAGCCATCGTTCAAAAGGTGCTCTTTCTCTGATTTTATTTGTATTTTATTTTTGCAATGCACTTCTCCAGCCAAGTAATGTGTACAGAAATGCACGAGCGATGATGAAAAATTCACTGAGGATTGGAAACTTTTCATTGAGTATTTAAAGAACTACTGCAGCAAGATGAAAACGCAAGCAGGACTTGAAATATGAGCAGCAGCAGCAGCATGTATTACTAAGATAAATAGGTTAAATTGAATGAATGGAATAGTATAGGCAAAATTTGCAGCATTTAAGGAAACCATGGAAGGGGAGGACGGGAAGCCAATTGACAGAGTAACTTATGGTTTAGGTTAAAATTTGTAAAGTGTTTTTTTTCTCTGTGAAAAATTACTAAATAATAGTTTTTTTAAAAAAAGAAAATGCACATGCTAGGGTTAAGTCCGCCTTGAAATGCACATATTAATGAAAATAGCATACAAAAAATGCATTATATCAGGGAATGTTGCTTTGCAAAAAAAGAAAGGAAAGGTTGCGTCAGAGAAAGGTGTGTGTTATTAGAAACGCTAACTAATTTTCTTGAGGAATTGAGGACTGATGCGGGATTGCTGAGAACTGGACTTAAGCTTAGGGAAATGAGAAGGTGGAGGAAACAAAACTGACAGTCTCAATAGACATGTGTCCCCCTAACAAAATGTTGTGTCTGTTCAGAGTAGGCCCATTTAAATTAATGGACACGGCTAACTTAGGTCCCATGAATTTCACTGGTTTTATCCCTGAGTAAAACTTAGCTGGAGATAACCCATCCGCTCTGAAATTCAACCTTCATGAGATTAGATTACCGGACTGATCAACTTCCCCCCTGCTCCCAAAAGAAAGCTGGAGATGAACTTTGCAGAATTCCCCTTCAATCTCAGCACTCTTTAAAAGTCGACCTGTCCACACATTCTCCCACAGTGTGCTAGGAAGGATTTAACCTCGCCTTCCATGAGGTTGTGATCATTCATATCTGACTGAGCGGGTGGTGCCTTCTGGAATGAATTTCTGTTCATTCTTTTTTTGCTGCATTGAAAGATCCTTACAAGGGATTTTTCTGTTGTTTTAGCTTCGGGTTTAGCACTTAGGTTTATTTGAGGAATAAGGTCCTTCCTTTATGTATCCACCTTCAAGGAAGCTTTCGAGAGATGGCTCTAACTCTTGCTAGGTGGAAGGAAGGAAGCGGTAGGATATACAGTGTACCAGTTTTGGGGAAGTGATTCCCTTGTCACTCGACATCCTTTTCATTGGTAAACGGTGCCCTCTAGCGGGCGAACGAAAAACGCGGATGCACCCCCTCAGAGAACGTGAGAATGCCTTTCAAAATAAAGGTCCATAAATCCAACAAGTTAAAAAGCAGCAGTTCGTGATCCAGCCTTATCCATTTATTAAAATTATATCTGACAGGCTAGTTGGCTAAATCTGGGTGAGATGTGTCAGAAATGGGTTCACTTTGAAAAGCAGAGGGTAAACCAAGACAGAGGAGAAACAATAGTTGTTTTGTGCCTATAAGGCCAACAAGGAATGAAATACTGCTCCTTCTGTCTCGCGCGGGGTGGTATATATCACACACTGAATGAATCATTCTTTGAGCACAACGGAATTTCAGCATTTCCTCAGGAGTTGCTTAGATGCATCACCAAATATCGGCTAAAACCAAATTCAGAGCGAATTCACAGCTTCTGAAACAGCTGTGTGATTTTCAAGGGAACATTTGATGGTGATGATGGGGGGGGGAGATTATAGATTATCCCCAGGACCGCTGCATGCCACCAAAGTCATTTTGCTTCCAAGGAACAATAAGATTAGTATTAACGATATATGTGCAGCCCATGTTGTTACATAGACTTTATTCTGTGTTCTGCTGTGTTGTGTTTTAATTGTCGGTGTGGATTGCACACCGTCATTTTAATTTTTGTTTTGTAATATTTTATAACGTATGTGTGTTGTTAAGCATTCCAGGGGAAAGGACAGGATAAAAGAATGAGAAATCAATAATACTGCAGGTTGCTTTAGGTTCTTAATGCAAGTTTCTTTCTTTCTCTCCCTCTATCTACACCTTTATAGCTACCTGTTTCTAAGAGTGCCACTTTGCATGGCAAAAATTAAAAGCAGATCCCTCACATGGGATTCTAATATTAAGAAACTTAAACTAGTCTTCCCTGACGTGCTGCCCTCCAAATGCCCTTGCGGGTACTTATTAATTACGTACCACTTAATGGCAATATTGGCAATAACGCCAACTACACAGATATTAAAATATAAACATCCATAATTAAGAGACACACTGAAACAATCCCATTAAAGCATTAAAATATAAGCACCCATAATTAAAATGGGGGGAACAATTCCATTAAAACAGTACACCAATTAAAACAAGAGATGAGAGGTCAAAGGTGGAAAGATCATAGGAATGCCTGTGTAAATAGGTGCATCTTCCACAGCCGACGGAATGCTAGTGCGGATGGCGCTTCTCTCATTGGACGCTAGCTCCCATCCTCCCTGGCCATTGGCTGTGCTGGCTGGGGTTGATGGGAGTTGGAGTCCAGAAACATCTGGAGGGCCTCAGGTTGGGGATGGATGTTTTAGGGGAGGGAAGGGGGAGGAAACCACTGCTGGCTCCTGGTTTTCCAGGGCAGGTGGGCATTGTGCTCACAGCAGGCTCTCGTTTCCTGAATGTGTTCTCCACCTCCTCCTTATCACTATCATTGCTGCCCACTCCTATCTTTCTTTCCACCCATTCCACACCAACCTCCAAAGGTAAAAGACAAAGCAGGCAAAGGCTGCTGCTCCATTCCCCAGCTACTCATATGCAGAGAACAGAGGTGAGCAAGCAGCACATGGAGAAAAGAGTGGACCAGGAAGCTCCAGGGATTGGCAATGGGCCCTTACTGGTGTGGGGGCCTTGGCTAGTGCCCAGTGATGTCAGGCCCTGCTGCCAGCCCTGGAGGGAACGCTAGGGGTAAATCTGGACCAATGCATTATCAAGAACTTTGGACTGTATCCAATGTTTACGGTTGTTGTTGTTGTTTAGTCATTTAGTCGTGTCCGCTCTTCATGACCCCATGGACCAGAGCACGCCAGGCACTCCTGTCTTCCACTGCCTCCTGCAGTTTGGTCAAACTCATGCTGGTAGCTTCGAGAACACTGTCCAACCATCTTGTCCTCTGTCATCCCCTTCTCCTTGTGCCCTCCATCTTTCCCAACATCAGGGTCTTTTCCAGGGAGTCTTCTCTTCTCATGAAGGGGCCAAAGTATTGGAGCCTCAGCTTCAGGATCTGTCCTTCTAGTGAGCACTCAAGGCTGATTTCCTTCAGAATGGAGAGGTTTGATCTTCTTGCAGTCTATGGGACTCTCAAGAGTCTCCTCCAGCACCATAATTCAAAAGCATCAATTCTTTATGGTCCAGCTCTCACTTTCATACATAACTACTGGGAAAACCATAGCTTCCTATTGAAATGACTAGACCTGACTAACTTAGTTCTATTAATTCAGCAGGTCTACTGTGAGTCAGGCTTAGTTGGGTGCAACCCTTTATTTTGGTGAGTAAAGGTTTGCTTGCTTGTTTGGAGTATTGGTCATTAATTTGCAAGATAGCATGGATATCTAGCTATATAAGTTCTCAGGGGAAATTTCCCCATCTCTGAGGAGGTTGCCATTTTCCACCATGTCATAGGCCGCAGGTTAGGCTCAGCTATTATCTCCCAGCTCCCCACTCTAGTGAAGATTTCTGTTTAGAAAGAGACTCGCGAGTATTGAAAGACCAATGCAGCTGCTGCCTCTAGTTGCAGTCACCAGGCTGTGAAACATCACACTGTGGGATGTGTCAAGCCACCTGCCCCTTCCTCTCTGTGGAAAGGTCCCCTCCACGGCGGGTGCTGACAATGCAGCCTTAGGACACTTGCGTCAAAAGCTAATATGCTGTTTTTGCAAGGCTGGTTGCACAAAACACATGAGCTTATTTTTTTGAAGTCAGGACAGATATTTACAAGCAGCAAAAGAACGAGAGGGGAAAAGAAGGCATCAAATATAAACCAGGGGCATGGTCTTAGAGGGTTCAGTTGTCTATTATTATTATTATTATTATTATTATTATTATTATTATTATTTGCAAACATTTTCATACTGCCAATGTTAAGGAAAAGTACCCCCCCCCCCAGGGAACAGCATAAGGGGTTGTAGATAATGCTAGACCTGCTCAGCCCAGTATACCTGAAGTAGTGTCTCCACCCCCATCGTATGGCCCAGACATGGAGGTCCAGCGCCGAGGGCCTTCGGGCGGTTCCCTCGCTGCAAGAAGCCAAGTTACAGGGAACCAGGCAGAGGGCCTTCTCAGTAGTGGCACCCTCCCTGTGGAATGCCCTCCCACCAGATGTCAAAGAGAAGAACAACTACCAACTTTTAGAAGAACAACTTTTAGAAGACATCTGAAGGCAGCCCTGTTTAGGGAAGCTTTTAATGTTTAACAGACCAGTGTATTTTAATACTTTGTTGGAAGCCACCCAGGGTGGCTGGGGAGACCCAGCCAGATGGGCAGGGTATAAATAAATTATTATTATTATTATTATTATTATTATTATTATTATTATTATTATCATCACTGCAACCCCATAGTTGCCTTTGACTGGACTTAACTGTCCAGGGGTCCTTTACCTTTATGTTTACCTGAGCAGCCTAAGCAAAGCCCTGCTACACCTTCGGTCTCTTTGGGGCTTCCTCTGCCCTCACCTACATTCTCTTCAGGCTCCTCTGATCTCCGATCTCAGGAAGGGTCTCTTCACAAGCCACGAGGGCTCTCCAGCTCTCTCCTGCCATTTCCTGCTTTGAATCTATTTCTATCCTGGCACTATGCATATACATGGTTGCGTACGAGGGAAGAGTGCATAAGTGAGGGGGACGCCTGTATTTTAACCCCCCCTGGGGGTTATAAATAAATTGAGCAATAATAACAAAATCTCTCCCATAACTACTAGCATTGTTATAAATTTAAATTTTCAGTTATAATGCAGGGGGAAAGGGCATAAGTTTGGATATATTTCTGGGACTCAGTCATGCTGCAACAGTTGGCAGCAGTAATGAAAGAGGGGAAATTGCAGGAGGGGAGAGGGATCTTGTCCTCAGGTCCTAATTGTGGTTCTTCCACAGGCATCTGGTTAGCCACTCTGGGGATAGGATACTGGGCTAGATGGGCCATTGGTCCAATCCAGCAAGTTCTTCTTGTGTTCTTATGTGATTCATTTTCAACACTGAGTGACACACATTTATGCCGCATTTATAAGCTGTGGGTCTTCTGATTGGATTTCTTCTTTTGGGAAACAAAGTAAAGCAGCGGCGTAGCGTGGGTTGTCAGCACCCAGTGCAAGGCAAGTAATTTGCGCCCCCTAACCCGGGGCAAGGCAAGTAATTTGTGCCCCCTAAGTCGGGGCAAGGCAAGTAATTTGCGCCCCCTAACCCCTAACCTGCCGCCGCTGCCAGCTTCTTCTTGCTGCTGCCTGGTCTGGTGTGGTTCTTTCCCGCGCTCAGCGCTGCACTGGGCGGCCGCTGCACTGTCCCTCCCCCAGATAGTCCCTCGCTCTCTCTCCGCACCGCACGCCTGGCACCCACCCCCTCCACAGTGGGCGGCGACCCAGCGGCTCTGATCGGATTCGCACAGCCAGCACTGCAGTGAGAGAGAGTGAGTGAGCCAGGTAGGGGCAGAGAGCTGCGAGTGCGAGCGCGCCCCCCCCAGATGTTGGGCCCGGTGCGCCCGGTGCGGCCGGCACCCCCTGCACCCCCCACGCTACGCCACTGAAGTAAAGGGACACTGACAGTATTGTTGTTTTTTTGTGGTGGAGTTACTTGACAACTGGCATCCTGTGATTTGTTGAATTGTGGTCAAGATCAATTTCCCTCTCCCCCTCAAAGACAAAAAAATTAATACATGGACAACATGAATTCATATTGTTATCCATGATGGCCTCAATTGTTTTCGAAGCACAAAATCAGTAGTACAACACAGACCTGTATCATGGCTGCACATTGGTTGTGCAACTGTCTACTTTGGGAATCGTTTTCATTACAAATCTTGGGCCTGTTGTGGAAGCCCTAGCTGGTACAGGATGCGGCTGCTAGACAAGGGGGTGGGCAGATGGTCAACCAGATATGACCCTCTTGCTAAAACATCTGCATCATCTGCCAATGTGCCACTGGACGAGTTTCAAGGTTCTTGTGCTGATATGAAAAACCCTTGAAAAACAAACAAACATGGGTATACTTTTAGGATTGCTCGACCCTTTCTATCCCAGCTCAGTTTCGGAGATCATCCACCCCCACCCCACCCCAGGCAATGGCTAAATGTAAGATGTGATTAATAAACTCAAGTAGACAATTATCTAGATTAGAAATGGCCACAACTTTGTTGATTACAGGTATAGGTGGGGTTTTGGCTCAGGCATTGGGTGTAGATCCGTTCCAGCCCCCACCCCCGACAATAACAAAAATTCTTTAATTTAAAAAAGGTTAGGGAATTCAGCTCCCCCAAGTTCCTACTCAAAAACAACCCTGTTGTTAATGGTCTTTTATGTTTTATCACTATACAGCACCCCGATATTTTATGATACAGCAGAATAGAGGTGGGGTGGGTGGTTTTTTGTTTTTTTTTTTACAAATAAATAAACCCAGTGCTAGCTAACATTCTTGAACCAGCTGCCTGTTCCATGTACTTCTCTATTACCAGGAATGTGTGACTTTGGAGATGGTGGTTGGTGCAGAAGTGGGGGATTGTTGATATTCATGACTGCTTGGGCTCTGCCATGACTGTATAGCTCCTGCATATGGGCAAATGGGTTTTCCATCATTCACTTTGTGGCTGACCCACAGATCACTATTGCACGCTCATAGTTTGGCTTGCAACTGAAGTGGTTGAGACTGGTTGAGTGAGGAGCATTGCACGTACCCATGAGGGATGTTGCTCCATGCATCAGAGAGGAAGATTTCAAGCATAACAAAAACCAGAAAAGTACAAGAAGCATGATAGAGACCAATATTTGGGGTTGCATCTAATTCTTCTCAGAGTAGAGCCATCCTTCAGTGCTGAATGGAATTAGGAGCTCCTTCTCACCCGAAAAGCTCTGTGAAGACATCAAAGCTATGCAGACCTTTGGATCATTCCACATATAGGGGTGTGTTGAAAACCCCTTCCTTGCAGGCAACACCCTTGGGGCACTGTGATCTTCACTCGGGCGGAAGTGGGAAGACTTTTGCAAGGCCACTGACCAACTCCCCCCTCCAAACAATGCAAGTTTGTGTTGGAAGGTGTATTTGCCAATCAGGAAAAAAAAGATATGTGCTTTGAGCTATATTGAATTGTGACTTTTCCCCCTCTGAGTCCATGAAAATCTGGCAAACTTAGCATATGACTAATAGCCGGGAGCAGGGATGGGGGGTGGGGTAAAAACTGAAAAGAGCCAAGATCAAACAGATCAAGGGGCAATTTTCTTTTTCCCTCTGGGGGAAAAAAGGCCTTTAAGTCATACGAAAGTGACTGTGCAGATTTAATATTTTCTCTTCTCTTCTCTCTCTTTCATTGCAAATGTCTAGATTTATTATAAAGTTATTAAAGAAATTGAACCCGGAGAAGAGCTGCTGATGTATATGAAAGAAGGTACTTATCCGACTGGGAACATCCCACCCAGTTTGGAAGGTAAGCATTCTTACACGAACACACTCTGCAACCTTGCCCCATTTCCTTCAAGACATGAAGCTCCCTGAACACGCACACAACGAACAAAAAATGATGAAGTAGTTAGAATAACTCACCTATGAGAAAAGGTTCCAACATGTGGGGTGTTTTAGTTTTAGGAGTGAATAAGGGATTGGGGACATGATAGAGGTAATTAAAATTATGCATGGTTTGGTAAAAGTGGATAATGCTATAAAACACTGGGGTGATCCAATGTAGCTGAATGCTGGACAATTCAGGTCAGAAAACAGGACTGGACTCTTACACACCTTCCATCGTTGGAATTTTCTCGCCCAATATATAATGATGGCCGCCAACTTGGATGGCTTTGAAGAAGGCAAAGTCAAGGACGACAAGGCTATCAGTGTTACTAGCCACAATAGCTGTGTCCTCCCTCCACTACCAGAGGCAATATGCTTCTGAATGCTGGTTTTTGGGAATCACAAGTGGGTAGAGGTGTTATTGTACTCGCCTCCTGCTTGTAGGCTTTTCATAATGTGCATCTGGTTGGCCACTGTGAGAACAGGATGCTGGACTAGACACTGCCTTGGCCCAGCGTGGCTCATGAAATGTATCATAAAGAGGAGGCCGCAGAGGGGATGCAAAGCATCGACACCTTTTTTTTATCAAGCGGTTTGCGGAGGGAACAAATTATGCAGCTTGCAATGCAGAACTGAAACGAAACTGAGAGCCAGCACCACGGTTCTTGGTATGGCAAGCCAAGAGGGTCAATGCACTAGAGTGTTTCTTTTCGGCTTGTTATTCTGCCCCATTGTCTGATTGTAGCACTTCCATCATAAGAGTGACGAGCTCTGCCAAGAAGTGGACTACAGTATCTGCATCCGCAAAGGGTGACGAGTTGGCAGCTATTTAATTCGTTTTCTTCATCCTCATTGCAGGAGAGCTATGCTGAGGAACTGACCTTTGGCATGTACAGTGGTACCTCGCAAGACGAAAAACGCGCAAGACGAAAGAGTTTTCCGTTTTTTTGAGTCGTTCCGCAAGACAAATTTCCCTATGGGCTTGCTTCGCACGACGAAACGTCTTGCGAGTTCTTGCGAGTTTGTTTCCTTTTTCTTAAAGCCGCTAAGCCGCTAAGCCGTTAATAGCCGCTAAGCCGCTAAGCCGCTAAGCCGTTAATAGCCGTGCTTTGCAAGACGAAAAAACCACAAGATGAAGAGACTTGCGGAACGGATTAATTTCGTCTTGCGAGGCACCACTGTACACTACTCTCCGCTCTGTAAAAGGGAATGCTTTTTGGCAGGGGTGGGCTGGGAGATTCTGCAGGCATGGTGGCTGCATCAGCAGCCCTGGGTGTGGACCTTTCTGCTTCTGAAGTTGCCCTGTGGGCATGGGAAGGGCTGTAGCTCAAAAGCAGAGCATCTGCCTTGCATGCAGAAGGCTACAGGTTCTGTCCCCAGCGCCCCCAGATAGGGCTCTGACTGCCTCCTCTCACATATCCTGCTGTGTAGGTAGACCAATGGGTCTGACTAAGTATAAGGCACCTTCCTATTTCCCCGTGTCTTAAGAGAAGTTCCATAGCTCAGTGGTAGAGCACCCGCTTTGCATGCAGCAGTTCCCAGGTTTGATCCCCATCATCTCCAGGCAGGGCTGCCAGTCAGTGTATGACGATACTGAACTAGATGGAACAGCAGGTCTGACAAAGGAAAAGGCATCATCTTCTGGGTTGAAGCCACGGTGTTACAGCTTCCATGCCACTGACCCATGCTCAGAATTGGGCTCTTAAGCCAAACTGCATGCTCCCAGCAGCCACGTGGTACGGTCCTTCCTGGACTGTAGGTGTGATGATACTGAGGGAGGAAATGAAACAAATGGGAGAAGAAGGCTGCTTAGTTCTGGAAGATCTGTTGAGCGTCATACATTTCATTTAATTCCAAAATGACACATTTCTGAATCTACCCGGGCAGGGCGAACCCCCCAAAAAACCCCATTTACCTTGCTTCCAACAATGTTCCATTTTTGACATGCCACAGTATTTATCTACCACCTCCTAATAGCGTATCAAGTAGCAGGCAGTTGCCAGCTAATTGCTTCCCAAACATAATAACCTATCATCATCAAACATTTGACTTTTTAAATACTTTGTCTTTCTTCTTTTCCTCTTTTTTATCCCCCCCCCTCTTTTTTTTGCCTTCGACAAGGCTCGGTCTCTCCCCCCACCTTGCTTTTCCAGTGCAACTCTGAATTGCACAAGAAAGGAAATGTTAAAATGTTCCACACAAAGATAATTAAAATCTTTTTCTCCAAGCCGCAGCCAAATGTGGCAGACCCCCTTATCACTGCAGGAATTTTGAGCAGGGCTCTTGAATTCCTTTGAGATACGGTTCTGGTAGATTAGCATGTAGATCCTACAATTATGTTCCCCTTGGTCTCTTTGAAAGCTATTACGGCCTGATGTAATTTTTTCTCTCCCCTTCCTCTTCTCCCCCGGTTACTTTCTCACTATGTCCTAAGTGTTCCTGATGGAACATAAGGCAGAAGCGTGTAACACAAATTTGACAAAGAGGGCAGGAAAGAATGACAGAAAAGAATTGCCTGGAGAGATTCAATCCCTCCCTTAATGCCATGAGTCCTAATCTAACCCCAAGGAACATGGGAAGCCACCTTAATACAAGTGTGGCCATTGGTCCATCTAGTGGTCTGTCTACACTGATGGGCAGCCTCTCTCAAGGATTTCAGCCATTATGATTTCAGGCAAAAGCCAGTGTTGTGCAGAGGTTAGAGCAGAGCTTTCCAAACTGTGTGTCGCGACACATAAGAGTGTCGGCTGCAGGGCTGGAAAGGGGTTAGCTTCATCTCTGGTTTGCTAATAAAACTGAATTACCGTGTCACAAAATGATGCATGTCTATAAAGTGTGTCACCAGCATGAAAAGTTTGGAAAGCTCTGGGTTAGAGTGTCGCACTTAGGGAGACCAGGGTTTGGATCCCCGTGAAGCTCACTGGGTGACCTTTGGGCCAGTAACTTACTCTTGGCCGAACCTACCTCACAGGGTTATTGTGGGGATTGATTGGGGAGTGGGAGAACCTTGCATGCCACTTTGAGCTCCATGGAGAAAAAGATGGACAGATGGATGGATGGATAGATAGATGATAGATAGATAGATGATAGATAGAGATAGATGATAGATAGATAGATAGATAGATAGATGATAGATAGATGTTAGACATAGATAGATGTTAGACATAGATAGATAGATGATAGATGATAGATAGATGATAGCTAGATGATAGACAGATAGATGATAGATGATAGAGATAGATAGATAGATGATAGATAGATAGATAGATAGATCGATAGATCGATATAGATAGATAGATATAAATAGATGTTAGATTAGATACATAGATAGATAGATAGATAGATAGATAGATAGATAGATAGAACTATCTCTCTGAGCCTGATACCTGGAGATGTTGAGGATTAAATTTGGGACCTTTTCATGCAAGGCAGATGCTCTACCACTGATCTATGTCTCTCCACAAAACCCTTACACTTGTGCCTTCACACTAAACTCTGGTTTGGCTTGGCGTTATGTGTGAACCAGCTCTACTAACATGCTTTAGGGCAGTGGTGAGGAAGCTTTTCCAGACCAGGGGGCCCCATTTCCTCAGCTGTGGGTGTGGCAAAAGTACAGGCATGGCCAGACAACACACTGCTTTCTGGGTAAAATCACTAGGGGAAGATGCAGAACAGGGCCAATGAGGGGGGCGGGCCAGTGTGTATGACCTGTGGAGACTCCCAAGGTCTGGAGGGTCAGTCCACAAACCTGAGGCTGCACAGACCTGCTTTGAGGGTCCTGCGCTCCCTTCCCCATAAAGTCAGAGAGAGATTTAGAGCTCTATAGGGGTTGGTTATTTCCCACTGAGCAGTGTGAACTGTAGGATATCTGACTGCAGTAGGTGTCCTGTTTTGCACCCAACACAGACTACTAATGGATAACTTCGTTCAGCAGACATATAGTTCAAGCATGACAATGCAGAAAACAGGCGAGATGTTCAGAACTGGGGGGAAGCACTGAAGATGTCCCAACAGTTCCCACACCAAGCTTTTAAGTATGAGGCGTGATGCACTCGACCACGAGGCTCGCTCACTTGGAGGGGATGTGAGGATTGCAAGCGCCCATTCATCCAGGGTGGGCGGGAGGCAATACCTGGTTCTGGGCAGCAGGACTACGCCCTCTTATTCATGCTCCTGATTGTTTGCTGCTGCCTTCAGAGTTTCCTCCCACCTTGGCTGCCCAAAGCCCTCCCCAGCCTCCATTTAGACCCTCTGCTCTTCCTGTAGACCATGGGGAGCAGCCAGCACCCGGGAACCCCCTTCTGAAGTGGCTGGAGTCAAAGCACAACAGGGAGATGCCCCCCATCCTCTGACCCCACTTCCCAGCAACCAGCCTCTCTAATAGGGGGACCACATGCCCCAGTTTAGAGAGAATGGTCTTCTCAGTCCAGTGTCAAGATAAGGAACTATAAAAAGAGAGTGCAGCATTGAACTTGCCCATCAACCCTTTAAGACCTAGACCCTTGTAAGACCTGGAACACAAACTGAGCAGACACACCAGCCACCTGAGCCCTGTTGTTCCCACTAGAGTGAGATGTCTTGTATTCCTGTTTAAAGGATTATAGATCTGTCTGAGTTTGCATTTGTTAATAATAATAATAATAATAATAATAATAATAATAATAATAATAATAATATTTATACCCTGCCCATCTGGCTGGGTTTCCCCAGCCACTCTGGGCAGCTTCCAACAAAGTATTAAAGTACAGTGGTCTGTTAAATATTAAAAGCTTCCTTAAAGAGGGCTGCCTTCTTATGTCTTCTAAAAGTCTGGTAGTTGTTCTTCTCTTTGACATCTGGTGGCAGGGTGTTCCACAGGGCAGGTGCCACTACCGAGAAGGCCCTCTGCCTGGTTCCCTGTAACTTGGCTTCTCGCAGTGAGGGAACCACCAGAAGGCCCTCGGCACTGGACCTCAGTGTCTAGGCAAAACGATGGGGGTGGAGACGCTCCTTCAAGAATTAGAACATGTGAACATTATGGGTTGTTTCCAGGGCTGGTCCTACCTAACATTGATGGACATGACTAACTTAGGTCATTAATTTCAATCCGTCTACTCCCCACAGGACCTAGCTGCATACAGCCCTATTGAAATCACTGTCATCTTTCACCTTCTGTTTTCAAGATCCCTGTCTCTCTTTTTGGGCAATGCAAAAGTGGCTTTATATAAGGGTTGTATCCAATGTAGTCCTATGCAACATGGACCCATGGGGAGCAATAGATGTGACTAACTTAGGTCCATTCATTTCAGTGGTCTACTCTGTGAAGGACTGGCGTTGGATACAACCCTCTCTCTCTCTCTCTCTCTCTCTCTCATTAACACCTCTGTTTATTTGCTCATCTTTTTAAATTGAATGTTATGGTTTGTTCTGTAAATATGAATAAGAACAGTTTAAAAAGTAGTGACAGTTACAGGCTTTATATTAGCAGTAAAACTGTTAGAGGAAGCGAGTGAGTAAGAGGCTTTAATTACAAAGCAAACTTCTGAAACGGAGGATTTCAGTGCTGAGGAAGGTGGGAAACCGTAAAGCAAAAGCAGGAAAAAAGAAGAAGAAGAAATTTACCAAAGCTTCTGTTTCAAGCGAGGAGGAAGAAATCCTGCTCTGTCCCGACTCTCCTCCCAGAAACCGCTCTGCTGGAAAATTTACAGCGCTAAGCCGATTGTTTGGTTTGGCACTCTGGTCAGGATGCTGTCTTGTAAACTTAATAATAGCTGCCCTCCTTTTAATTTGTTTGACCTTGACTACAATAATTTATTATGTGCGTTAGAAGGTTTCTCTCTCTCCCTCCTCCCCCCGTCACTTTTCTTTAAAACAAAGAATTTGGCTTCTTCCCCTTGACTGCGTGGAAAGAGCTGTGCCTCGGAATTCCCTTTGGCTTCAGTTGCTCATGTGGCGGCTGGTTAGCAATCGACTTCATATTTAAACAGAGGACACAGTTTTATTTTTTTATTTTCCCATTTTACATGTATATTTGAATCCCTGGAAAACCTAAAAGGCTGTTTTTTCCTCATTGGAAAGACATAATTAATCTTGGTCTTGGTGAATGGTTAGCTCAGCATCTCTCTACATTTTGTCAGTGCTGCTGACAATGTCTGCTTTTTCGTTCACCCTCCGCCTCACCCCCACCTTAAGTCTGCCTTCAGATTAAACTCTCTGGGCTAGGGAGGTAAGAAGGTTTTCCATTCTGCATTCCCATGCAGCGCTGTCTCCATCCTGCTGCAGTTTGCCTTCTGCCAAGACCATCGTTACTTCTCTCACTGGCCATTGCGACAGAATTGTGCAGCCTGGATAATCTGCAGAACAAATTACGCAATTGATTGCGTAAATAATGCAAGATGCATTGTCTTTCCATCATTCCACCCCATTCATTTCAACACAAATAAAAAAGGGGTGTGTGTAATCAATTGCATATTGTTTGCATATCGTTTTGGCTCTGGTCCCACTTGCATGACATAAAAAGGTTCCTCGCTTCTATGATACAGGAAGAACCATAAGAAGAGCCTGCTGGATTAGACAAATGGCCCCTCTTCTCCAGCGTCCTGTTTCCCCAGAGACCAACCAGATGGCTTGGGGAGGCCTCAAGGCAAATCTGTTCCTTTTGGGCTCTCATTCTTCCAGCCTCAAGTTCCGTTCTCCACATTTCCACATCAGTTGGCAATGCAGGAGGCGGGGAAGTCCTCATGAAAATTAATCAGCATTTTACATAAGAAGAGCCTTGCTGGATCAGGCCAATGTCCCATCTAGTCCAGCATCCTATTCTCACAGGGACCAACCAGATGCTTGTTGGGAAGCCAGCAATCAGGATTCAAGCACAAGAGTGATCTCCCTTCCTGTGGTTTCCAGCAATCAGGGTTCAGAACCATTGCTGTCTCCAAATGTGGGGGCAGAGCATAGTCATCACAGCTAGTAGCCAGCCCTCTGCTCTGTGAGTTTTAATCCATGTAGGTTGGTGACCCCAGCCCTGTCTCCTTCAGCATCTGGTTGGCCATTGGGAAAACAAGATGCTGGGCTGAACAGCCCTGATCCAGCAGGGCTCTTCTGATGTTGTCCTGTTCTCCACTCCACTCCGCACAGTGTGGTGTAGTGGTTAAGAGCGGTAGACTTGTAATCTGGTGAACTGGGTAACCTTGGGCTAGTCACACTTCTTTGAAGTCTCTCAGCCCCACTCACCTCACAGAGTGCTTATTGTGAGGGAAATGAGAATGTTAGCTGCTTTGAGACTCCTTCGGGTAGCGATAAAGCGGGATATCAAATCCAAACTCTTTTTCTTCCTTCCTTCCTTAGAAGTGCACACGTACCGCTGCGAGGACTGCGATGAACTCTTCCAGTCAAAGATGGACATGAGGCGGCACAAAAAATACTCTTGCAATGCCGTCAGCTCCCTCTACGAGACCCTCAGCGAGGAGATCAAGCAGGAAGGGGCTTCCGATGGGCAGGTCCACGAGTGCAAGGATTGTGAGAGGATGTTCCCAAACAAATACAGGTAATGCACCTGGGAACCGGTGAGATGCTGAGCATCCTGGCTGGGGCTGGTTGGAGTTGGTCCAGGACACCTGGGGGGCACCAGGTTTACTCTGTAGCCCTCTTACCCTGTTAGACCTCTTTCAAAAGTAGGCTTGCTAGAGTTAGTAGCGATGGGAAGACCTGTAGTATCTGTGCAACATGTCCACCCATTTCTCTCTTTCAGCTTGGAACAGCACATGATCATCCACACTGAGGAACGGGAGTACAAATGTGACCAGTGTCCGAAGGCCTTCAACTGGAAATCAAACCTGATTCGTCACCAGATGTCGCACGATAGCGGCAAGCGATTTGAATGTGAAAACTGTGTAAAGGTATGGCTGTGATGGGCGCCATTGATTGACTCTGGTTGTGGTCCCAACCACTCAAGAGGATCAACCCTACCTTCCTTTGAAGATGGGGAAATAAAGGGACAGAGGAAGACTATTTTGAAATAAAACAAATGCCATGGATTGGCTGGACACAGAGGAATGGTGGGAGACACTGGGGAACTCCCAAGGGAAGAAGGCTCAGAGCCCTGAAAGAGGTGGTGGGATGAAGATGAGTGGTCAGAGGGAGAAGACTGGGAGTAAGTGGAGGGGTTGGCAGCTAAGGAGGCAACGGCTTAGTGAGCTGGGAGAGTCTGTGGCAGAGAGAAGTGCAGAAGGCAGAGAGGAGGGAGGCCAAGAGGCAGAGATGAGTCAGGCTGGTGAAGAAGCCAGGGTTTTTCTCCCTCCTGCTACAACAGGCTCCCCTCACCAATGGAGTCGCAGTACTAGGAGAGGCTTGAAGAGGGAGGGACAGAGACAGACATGCAGGCACAGTCTCAGATTGCTTGGGAAGGACCCGGGAGAGGAGGAGACTTGCTGTGGGAAGGCGGGGACCTTCAGTCCCCACAACTGCCTCTTAGGCACAAGACCTACTAAGAAGAGTTGATGTGCTCATTAGGCCTGGTGCTCTTGAGCTGACCTTATACTTCCAATAAAGCGTTAACTTCACTTACTCCATATGATTTATTGCTGACTTGCTCTTGGCAACAGTTCTTTAAAGACACTTTAATCTCAAAAATAAACCCTACCTCACAGGGCTGTTGTGGGATGGGAATTAAAGGAGGTGGGGCAGAACCACATATGTTGCCCTAAGCCCCTTGGTGGGGGGGAGGTGGGATATAAATGAAATGAAATAAATAAGTCGCCAGTAAACAGAACTTCACGGTGAGATGAATTTATGTGGCTTTGTTCCTCAAAAAAGTTCTCTCTCTCTCTCTCTCTCTTTCTGCACTCCCTATTTCCAGGTGTTTACTGACCCCAGCAACCTCCAGAGGCACATCCGTTCTCAGCACGTCGGCGCACGGGCGCACGCTTGCCCTGACTGTGGGAAAACCTTTGCCACTTCTTCCGGCTTAAAGCAGCACAAGCACATTCACAGCACTGTCAAACCTTTCATATGTAAGTTGTCATGGCTGCCTCTGAGAGCGGGCCAGCCACTATAATTGCACATATCCTGAGCTGCAGCCTCCACCGCCACCCCCTCCGGCCTCTGCCAGCAGCAGCCGCTGTAATTTTATAGGTCAGAGCACCAGATTAAATTCTGCCGCAATTCCCACCCCCCACTTCACACACGGCTCCTGTTTTTTCAGTAAACATTTGAGGCAGGGTTTTTTTTGTTTTTGACAGGTTAAAAGCTGAACTCTGCAGTCAGTCGGGCCAATTTTGCCTGTGCGCGTTTCGTTGCAGCAAGCGCACACCCACCCACACCCACACGCCGCCACCCCCCCAAATCCTAGGAACATAGGAAACTGACTTATACAGAGTCAGACCATTGATCTCTCTAGCTCAGAATTGCCTCCAATGACTGGCAGGGACTCTCCAGGCTTTCACTCAGGGGGAGTCTCCCCCAACCCTACCTGGAGATGCCGGTCTTTGAACCTGGGACCTTCTGCATGCAATGCAGATGTCGCAGGCTATGGGGACCTTTTGGTCTGATCCACGAGGCTCTTCCTGTGTCTGTGCAATGAGCCCTTCCCCACTTCATCCCTGCACCCTTTCTTGGGCAGAAATAACCAACTCTGGGCAGCTTCCAACACACATAAAAATATAATAAAACGTTAAAAGTTAAAAACTTCCCTATACAGGGCTGCCTTCAGATGACTTCTAAAAGTTGTGTAGTTCTCTATCTCCTTGACATCTGATGGGAAGGTGTTGCACAGGGACGGTGCCACTACCAAGAAGGCCTTCTGCCTGGTTCCCTGTAGTTTTGCTTCTCACAGTGAGGGAACTACCAGAAGGCCCTCAGAGGAGAACCTCAGTGTCTGGGCTGAGCGATGGGGGTGGAGATACTTCTTCAGGTATACTGGGCCAGGCCATTTAGGGTTTTAAAGGTTAGCACCAACACTTTGAATTGTGCTCGGAAACATACTGGGAGCCAGTGAAGATCCTTTAGGACCGGTGTTATATTCTTTAGGGAAGGCTGAGAAGGCCCTCTGCCTGGTTCCCTTAACTTTATTGTGCCAGAAGGCCCTCAGAGCTGGACCTCAGTGTCCAGGCTGGACGATGGGGATGGAGACCCTCCTTCAGGTATACAAGGCTGAGCAGTTTGTTAACTGTGTTGGGCATTGTAGCTCTGTGATGGGTAAATTGCAGCTCCCAGGGTTCTCTGGGACAAGCCCCATGCTTTTTAAATGTGCAGTGGATGTGTTTTAAGCATATGGTGTGGATGTGATCGTCATCTTCTACACAAGGAATTGTCTCAGCCAATATTTCCAGTGAGGTAATAGGCTTGGTAAGCCAAAGTACGACTTCGGGTTCACATGAGGGGCAGCAATCAAACTGCTAGCACATTTGCAAAGCTAAGCAGGGTCCGGTGTGGTTTCAAATTGGATGGGGAACCCCGTGTTGAGATTGCTGCATTGCAGGAGGTTGGAATAGATAACGCTTAGGGTCCCTTTCAACTCTACAATTCTAGGATGCAGCATTTCTGCAAATTTGCTCGCTGCGAGATCCTTTGCTGCTGGGAACTGGGGAAGTTGCTGGCTCACCAGGGCAAGACAGCACTGAGCTACATGGGCTGAGGGGTTATGTTTGCAATTTATATGTAAAATTATGTTGCTCCTCCCCACCCCACCCATTGCTCAGCTTCAACAGGGTGGCACCCAAAACCAGTAAAAAACAACAACAAACAATTATTTCAGGTTGCATCCAATTAAGTCCTTTTTTTAAAAAAAACTATCAATTATTTATTGATTAAGATTTGCATGTCTATACAAACATTATGTGCTATCTCTTAACAGGTAAAAATAATTATATAAAATAGAATATTTATAAAGAAAAAAAGAAATAAAGAAGTAACAAAGATAAGAAACGAAGAAATAATTTTTTTAAAAAATAGACAAAGTTATTTGCATAGTAAAAGTACTCATCCGCACAATCCTTCCCATCCTTCTCATTATACTGTTTGATATAACATTCTTTTTTATACAGGTTTACATTGTATAATATCATTTCTTTCTGCTTTGTATACGTTCCTTTGATCTTTTTCTTTACAAATATCACTCAATCACTCACCCAACTAAGTCCTATTCATGACTTTATTATGAAACACCACCTGATTTCCAACCAGTTCTTTCATATTAATTTCATATTGGGTTTTGGTGTTTTGGTTTCTGTTGATGCTTTAGGTGAGGTCTGCCACAAGTCCTACACGCAGTTCTCCAACCTGTGCCGCCACAAGCGCATGCATGCCGACTGCCGGACCCAGATCAAGTGCAAGGACTGCGGCCAGATGTTCAGCACCACCTCCTCACTCAACAAGCACCGTCGCTTCTGCGAGGGGAAGAACCATTACAACCCCGGGGGGATATTTGGGCCAGGCTTGCCTCTCACTCCCAGCTCAATGATGGACAAATCCAAGCCATCTCCTGCCCTTAACCATGCCAGCCTGGGGTTCAGCGATTACTTCCCATCCCGGCAGCACCCTGGAGGGCTCCCCTTCTCCCCCGCTCCCCCAGCGTTCCCATCCCTCGCCCCTGGGTTCCCGGGCATCTTCCCTCCTTCGCTGTACCCCAGGCCCCCTTTATTACCTCCGACGCCGCTGCTGAAAAGCCCCCTCAACCACACTCAAGATGCCAAACTTCCCAGCCCCCTGGGCAACCCAGCCCTCCCTCTGATCTCGGCCGTGAGCAACAGCGGCCACCCCACCTCCGGGGAGGAGCGTTACAACAGCAGCAACCTGGGAAACTCCTACCTGGAGAAGCTCAAGGCCAGGACCAGCGACATGTCAGACGCGAGCGACTTCGAGGACGTCAACACCACCACAGGAACGGACCTGGATACCACCACCGGGACAGGGTCTGACCTGGAGAGTGACGCAGAGAGCGATCGGGACAAAATGAAGGAGAAGAGCAAGCCGTCCGAGAGCAAGCCGGATTTCGGCAGCGGCGCAGTGCCCACCAGTTCCGCCAACAACATGAGCGACCTCCCCCTCTTCTACTCGCAGCATTCCTTTTTCCCTCCCCCCGAAGAGCAGCTCCTCCCCATGGCGGGAGCAGCCAACGACTCCATCAAGGCCATCGCCTCCATCGCGGAGAAGTACTTTGGGCCCGGCTTCATGGGGATGCAGGAGAAGAAGATGGGCTCCCTCCCGTACCATTCCATGTTCCCGTTCCAGTTTCTCCCCAACTTTCCCCATTCGCTGTACCCTTTTACGGACCGCACCCTCAACCACAGCTTGCTGGTCAAGGCAGAACCAAAGTCGCCCAGGGACCTTCACAAACTGGGCAGCACCAGCTCCGAGTCGCCCTTCGACCTTACCACAAAGCCAAAAGAAATCAAGCCAGCCTTGCCGCCCCCCAAAGTCCCGCCCGCTCACCCGTCCGGGGAGGAGCAGCCGCTGGATCTCAGCATCGGCAACCGCATCCGGGCCAGTCAGAATGGGAGCCGGGACTCCCGGAGGAACCACGTGTACGGAGAAAGGAAGTTGTTGGCCAGTGAAGTATTACCCAAGATCTCTCAGGCTCAGATGCCGCCACAGCCATCACTGCATTACGCCAAACCGTCTCCTTTTTTCATGGACCCCATATACAGGTATTAACATAGCCTGCCTTAATCGCACACGTTTGCAACTGAGGCCAACTGAGCCCCAGCGACAACGGTGGTGGCAAGCAGTGGTTGGGGTTGCCACCGCTACTGAGTTACCCCAACCCTGGTGTGTGAAGCAATCACTCGGGTCTGGTCTACTTGCCAGCAAAGTTCTCAGGGACTGGGCAGAAGGGGAATGGTGGAGACCGCCTCCCCAACCTAACCGAAGGAAGAGGAAGACAGTAGATTTGCAACAGGGGTTTGAGGGAGGTCACAGCTCAGAGGCAGATGAGGGGGAAAGTTGGAAAATCATGGGAGAGCTAGAGCAACACCCAGCTGACATGTCACTAGAAAGCATTCCAGAGCCTCCATCTCCCAGAACCTGGCGAGCCTTGAAAGTAGGAGAGCAAAGAGCTCAAAAACAGAGGGCTCATAGCAGCACCCATAGAGGAGACAATGAGAATGACGAAAGAGGAAGTGGGAGAGACGGGGGGTGGAGATTCACTTGGTACCCAAGAGGCTGTGTTCTATAGCCTCTCTCTGTAAAGACTGAAATAAAAAAGGATGGTAAGAAACTTTATACTTTCCTGAGCAACCAGCTAGGAGCCCCTGACAGCATCCTGACAAAAGTTGACTGTTAGTTGTGGCTGCAACATGGTTATGTTGTATATCACGTTGTATCCAATGAAAGCCTGTGCAAAGTAGACCCACTTTAATTAATGGACATGACTGAACTAGGCCCATTAATTTCCATTTTATTCATTGAAATGAACGGTGCTGGGTCCTTAACATTGAAGCGATAACTTTAGTTAAAAACAACTCAGTTCCTCAGCCCAGTGGCCAATAGATTCACCCCCATATCCAGTGACATTGACAAACATAATACACATGGATCAATTAAAATGAAATAAAATGTGCAGTTGCATGAAGCAAATATTTTCCAAAGCCAATATCTGTGGCCAGACATGCTCTGATGAATAGGGTTTCTTCCGTGGCAGGTAAACAAAACAGAACACCAACTTGAGCACGACTCCAAAAGTGTAATTGCTTTTTTTATGATGTGCTGCAGCAAACATTTCTTTCCAAATTGAAAAAAGAAGACATTTTAGTCTTCTGCCAGCAATGGCCATCTCCACCACCAGAAGATAGAGTCAGGGGTGCCAACTTAAATAAAATATTTAGAGTGGGGCAAGTAAGCCCCTCCCCACATAATCGGTCACATGACACGGTGCACACAAACTATTTGAATAGCAATGCCCATTAACTTTGGGGGGGCCTGGCCCCCTCAAATATTTTATGGGGGGGCATGAAGACCCTAGGAGTTTACTCCTATGGATAGAGTCATTTGAAAACAAGCTGACTGTTGGCTTAGGAGATTGTTTTCATCAAGTTATCATCTTAAAGCTTTTTTGCCTGTGCAATAGGTATATATGTAACTCATAGGCTACCTTAACTTCTTTTGTAGCAAATTAATGAGCACGACTAACTTAGGTCCACCCATTTAAATGGATCTATTCTGATCAAACATATAGCACATGCACTCCTGATTGTTCTTGGTCTGATACAGTCATACCTTGGTTTTTGAACAGAATGCGTTCCAGAAGTCTGTTTGACTTCCAGAACATTTGGAAACCAAGGCATGGCTTCCTATTGGCTGCAGGAGCATCCTGCAGTCAATCAGAAACTGTGGAAGCCGCACCAGATGTTCGGATTCCAAGGCAAAGTTTGCAAACCAGAACAGCTATTTCCAGGTTTGCAATGTTCGAGTTCCAAGTTGTTCATGAACTAAACTGTTCAAAAATCAAGGTACAGCTGTAAAGGGCACTAGCCAGATAAGCTCTTCTTACCTTTTTGTTGTTGTTGTTCTTAAGTATTGTTGTTGGCATTCATCTGCCTTGAGAGACAGTGGTTGTGCTCCTCCAAGGGTGAAGTCAAACCACTGTGTTAGCAGCACCAAAGTGATCTCCCTGGGGCACAAGCCTGGGCAGTGTGTGTGGAGGTCCTGGGCTGCCCAGATGACAAACTCCCACTCTTGAGCTCGCTGATGTGGTCCAAAGGAAAGCAGAGCAATACCTTTGGCATCAGCTTGGCTGCAGGAGTTGCCAGAAAGAGGCGTACAAGATGCCATCCCACTGTTTGAGGGAATTGTGTAGGGTTTAAGTATATAGGCTTGTATAGGACAAGTGGGTCCAAAATTAGGAAACCAGAAACCGTGATCTGCAAATCATGCATGGTGGAGAAGTTTGGGAAACCATGACGTCAATATGGGAAGATGCCAAGGAACTGTCTGCCAAGGTGATGTTGGCTGGGCATGTTGAGAAACCAGGAGGGGGGGGGTAAGGAAGAGGAACTTGAGTTTTCTCAAGATCTCTTTTCAGATTGGTACTCCATGAGGAGGGCTTCCTTGTTCTCACTCTTGAGATCCTAAGGACTTTGCTCAAAGCTTTATGTTGCCTCTCCTAATCATGCTCATCTAGGAATGCCATTCCAGGTATGAAAAATGGCCCTGACCATTTTCGGCTTTGTTCCTTGGGAAATAACGACGGTAACAGTAGAGATGGAAGTTATTCCAGTGGGATTCCAGCACCTCTGCGTAAGGGCTGGAAAACGTACCAAAATAACAGAGGTTGGAGGAAGCTTTGCCAGTCAAAACAGAAAGGCAGGAAACGGCACAGGAGCAGAAGACAGATGAATTAGATGGATCAGGGGAGGGGGGGGGGACATGCTCAGTGAGTTCCTGGGAGATGTGAAGGATTAGTAGCGGGTTCTTTTTTGGGGGGGGGGGAGATTTCAAAGTTAGAAACAAGTCAAAGGTTGTAAATTCAACTGAGGATGCCATGAGTTAGCAGTCTGGCAAGCTCAGAAAATAGAGAAATGCAAGTTGGACCCGTAACATATTATTGCTGCTCAAGGACACATTTCAGCAAGGTGGAAACACTAAGGCAGGACCAGTGAGAGGTATGGCTTTGGGAAAGTTGTGAGGGCCAGATAGATAGCCCTGGGGGGCCACATTTGGCCCCTGGGTTGGAGGTCCTTCACTCATGCTCTTAAACCATGAATGGGCCTGCTCTGAGTGGGGCTAATGTTTGTTTCAGCCCATTGTTATCTTCCTGGCACAACAGTAAGGCATCCCTTGGCAGAAACCAGGAAGGGTAGATTATATATACATACATTCTTAGTTCAGTTGGTAGAGCATGGGACTCTTAATCCCAGGTTCATGGGTTCATGTCTCATGTTGGGCAAAAGATTCCTGCATGGCAGAGGGTTGGACTACATGGCCCTCATGGTCTCTTCCAACTCTACAATTCTATGATTCTTCTGGTTTTCCCTGGAGGCCCTGTGAGGTATGTAACCCTCTGTATTGCTGTCCAGCAGGGTGGAGAAGCGGAAGGTGGTAGATTCAGTGGGCGCATTGAAGGAGAAGTATCTGAGACCATCCCCACTGCTTTTTCATCCCCAGGTAAGACCAAAAAAAAGAAAAGTTGAATTTGACTTAAGTGCAGTTTGATGAGAACCGACTTTGTCTGGAACTTCCCGGACAGATGTGTGGATCAGAGCAGCGGACTGTATCCAGCTATGACCTACTTTGAGTAGACCCATTGAAATGACTGGGCCTAAGTTAATCATGTTCCTTAACTTCTACTATTAGTAGGTCTGGCAGAGACTACAGCTCATCATTTTGCAATTCCCTGGATTTTGCAGTAGTTTCCAACTCAGAAAATCAGCCCCAAAAAGGCACTGCAAAACACACACACAAAAAGTTCATTTGTGGAGATAGAATAAATTTTATTTTTAAAATAAATTTTATTGGTGTGTGTGTCCCCCCCCCCCCCCCAGGTACAAACCTAGCACACCAGAGATAAATGTTCTACCCCAGCCAGGCACTTGTTTCTAGCCTGACAGCAACAACATTATTGTTATTGTTATTAGCCTTATTTGAACACCAGGCCTTTTCAGAGCACCCAAAGCTCTGAGATACTTTGCAAGTTCTCATGAGACTCTTGATCTCAAGGTTGTGGGTTCGAGCCCAACGATCGGCAAAAAAACTCCTTCATTGCAGGGGGTTGGACTTGATGACCCTCATGGTGCCTTCCAATTCTACAATTCTATGATTCTATTATTCTAAGGGCCCTCATAACTGAACACACAAAAATGACGTTTCATTGAATGAGACCATTGGCCTAGTGCTATCAAGAGCAGAGTGGCAGGGTCTTGTGATTCTGCAGGGTCTTGTGTGTTTCCACGACTTTGCTAAAAGATCTATAAGGCCCCTGCACAGGGGTCCCACCATATTAGGGGCCCCTTACTTCACTCTCAGCTTTAAGCACATTTGCTATCCTTTAAGCAGAGGGGCTAGCGATATAGCACAAGCCATCAGTGTCACATCCCAATTTCCCTTGTGTTGGAAACAGTAAGAGTCTACCCTGTGGTTTCATTTACAGGGTACTCAACAACCATTGTTTTGCGGCTGGAGCTTTTCCCGCCCGATATGGTTTTGCTTTCACAGCTAAACTTAGTTCCTTCATTGTTTTGTCTCAGCCTGAGAGTTTGGTTAATAACTTCCCCCGATTTTCCATTTGAGGAGGTCCTACAATGGTGACAGGCTGGCCAGGGACATCCTGTGTTTGTGTGGGTTAGAATAGCAGGAGAGAAATGATCTGATAGCTGTCCCAGAAAGTCTGGTGAGAAAGCTATGCGCTCCGAGAAAGACTGTGTGCTGGGGGCGCAGAAGGGTCTAAAAGTCAATCTCATAAAATTTGGACCGTGGAAAACATCTGTCACATTGGTTGTCTGTC